>NC_133619.1:601857452-602163452 GCF_048593235.1 Sminthopsis crassicaudata | reverse complement strand
TGTTTAGGTATGACTCATTCCTACTCTGCTCTTTCCCTACTCTCCCTGAGTTAGGCAGTTAGGTGTTGACATAGTGCATATGTGTTGGCCCTGAAGTCAGGACATCGCTTTAAACTGCCTCAGTTTCCTCATCTGTAATATGAGTGGCAAATTAGGTATCAGCCAAGAAAATCACAAATGTAGTCATGAAAAGTTGAATCCAAGTGGAGAAAAAAGATATATTTCTATAGAGGGTCATCTCAGTGGAGTGGTGATGGCAGAAATAGCAAACAGGTGGAAAAAGAAAGGTGGTCACTGTAGGGGACAAGAAAAACGTAGAAGAGGGTTTTCTACCTGAGAATCAGCTTAGGCATCCTTAAATGTAAAGTTGGAAATCACTGGGAAAGGTTGAGAATGATATGGCAATCCGCTTTAGGATTGCACACTTGCAACTTATTTTTATTTATAATTTTTTTATAACATCCCTTGTATTCGTTTTTCCAGATTATCCCCTCCCTCCCCTTGATGACAGGCAATCCCATACATTTTACATGTGTTACAATATAACCTAGATACAATATATGTGTAAATACCATTTTCTTGTTGCACATTAAGTATTACATTCCGAAGGTATAAGTAACCTGGGTAGATAGTAGTGCTAACAATTTACATTCACTTCCCAGTGTTCCTTCTCTGGGTGTAGTTGTTTCTGTCCATCATTGATCAACTGGAAGTGAGTTGGATCTTTATGTTGAAGATATCCACTTTCATCAGAATACATCCTCATACAGTATTATTGTTGAAATGTACAGCTATCTTCTGGTTCTATTCATTTCACTCAGCATCAGTTGATGTAAGTCTCCAAGCCTCTCTATTCGTCCTGCTGGTCATTTCTTACAGGACAATAATATTCCATTATCTTCAATGCTTTAAAAGAAACTTTAACTTCAATTTCATGCATTCAAGTAACATGTATTTTGAAAGAAGGGGGAAAAAAACCCAGCACCATCCTTTCATTCAAAGGACTGCAAGTCTATTAGGTAGTTAACTATCATGTGAAGATTCACAAAATAAATTAGTTCAGGAAACTTGGGCTTTGAATGAAGAAGCTATCCCCCATGAGTACCTCCCTGGGCCCTGTGATGTTTGATTTAGAGCTTACTTTTGGGCAGGTGGAATTCCTAAAACACTCAATGAATAGCATTTGGAGATATGGACAAGAAAGTTTTGTCCAGTGGTGTGCTGAAATCCCACAGAAGGATAGGGAAATTAGAGTAACAATTTTTAAAGTTGAATTCATCTGGCAGAATGGAGAGTTTCTGAAGGTGATAAAGCCTAGAAATGAGGTGAATTCCCAGAGAGCTTTCCTTTTCAATACTGAAGCTCTCCAGCATCCATCCACCAGAGGTATGAGTTTCTCAACAGAATGAATCTATTCTGGAGATAAGGATCAGAGAAGTAGCCAGTTAGAAAATGAGAATTTCTTGCATCCCATTTTTAAACAGTGGAGGTTCAGGAAAGATTTATCTTTAGTATTCAGATGAAGATCCGAGATGTACAGAACAAAGATGAGAAAGCTATCCAAGACAATCCCCTTTGGATAGAAAATAACATCTGCATCCAGAAAAGGAACTATGGAGATTAAATGTAAAATAACACATACTGTGTTTACTTCTTTTTCTCTCCCCGATGGTTTTCCCCATTTGTTCTGATTTGTCTCTCCCAATATGATACATAAAGAAATGTGTATTAAACAAATTTTGAAGAAAATAAAATGTCCTCTGTAAACTGGGGGAGGAGGAGGGGATGAGAAAGCTTGAGGTGCAGAAACAGATTTTGCATGAGAAAGGAGGAAAGGAAGCATCAGAGATAGGCTCCTCAGCGACCAAGCAGTCAACTCCATATTTGCCTATTATAGATTAAAATAATCTATAATATAGATTAAAATAATCTATAATAGAGGCTGGATTTTCAAAGCTACAACTCTGACATACCTCAAGATTCACATCTGGAAGGAACCTCGAGTTCAATCTGAAGGGAGGTCTGAGGAAGCCTAGCAAATTAACTGAACTCTTGTCCATCTTCTCTCTTCTTGACAACTGAACGTGTGAGTTAGGAGTCTTGAGGGAGGAGAGAGGAGAAAGCATTTACTAACGTCTCCTACAAGATACCCGGAACTGCGCTCAGCATTTTGCAATTCCTATCTCATTTAGAAAGCCCCTACTAAGTGTGAGGCACTGTGCTAAACACTGCATTTGGTCCTCACAGTTACCCTGGGAAGGAGGCGCTGTTCTTAGCTCCATTCTGCAGCTGAGCAAACAGGTAAGAAAGTAAGTGACTGGCCCAGGATTACACTGCCTAGTGTCTGAGCTTCCTGTCTCGGGAGGAGGGCGGTGACTCCCTCCCTTTGAATCATCTGGATTAACTCGCTCAGCCGAAACCAGCCGGGCGTACTTCTCGGGGTAGCCAGCAGAGGTCGCTAGGCTTTTTTTTCCCCCATTCTCCCGCCCCCAACAGCGGAGACTGCAAAGCGCATGCGTGAGAGCAGTTCGCGGCCCGGCCTGGAGAGTAGGGGAGTTCCGTTTAGCCCACCTGGATTGAGGTAAAACACCCTGGGATCTAGGCTCTAAGCCTAAAATGGGAGGTGGGAGGGTACTGCTACAGGCCCGGCTTCTGCCGGCTTCGCGGTGAGGGAGAGGAGGACTGGCACCGGCAGGGGCGGACGACTTGAGCGCCGCGCGGCCCCACGTGAAGCCCGCCAGAGGAGGAAGCGGCGTCCGCGTGTGCACACCCCCTTCCTCCGGCTGCCGCTTCTCCAAGCTGGGTGAGCCGCGTGCGCGCGCGGTCTGTGCCCCACGCTGCGCGTCTCGGGAAAGGCGCGTGCGCCCGGTTCGGAACGTGCCCGGGAAAGGCGCGTGCGCCCGGTTTGGAACGTGCCCGGGAAAGGCGCGCGCACGCTGCCCTCCCCGCGCCGAACTTCCCGGGCGAGGCGCGTGCGCCCGGCTGTGAAGGTGCCCCGGAAAGTTTCCCGATAGTGCCCGACCATCAGCCGGGAGCCAGCCGCCAAGCTCCGTCCCCGCAGGCTGTCCCCGCGTCTGGCGGGTTCGTCGGTGCGCTCCCGCCGCGTGCTCTCTTGGGTCCTCCATTTAAGCGCTTGCGCCGGGCGGGAAATTTCAAATTGCGACCTCTCGGTCTTGAGCCCCGAGAAGCTGCGGGGAGAAGAGGAAGAGGTTGTTGAGCGGTGAGAGGGCGCCGGGAGGAGGGAGGGCCCCCACCTACGCCTCTGCTCGCCTCTCGAGCTCCTCATTCTTCGGCTGGCTGGAGCCGGGCTCGGGGCGTGCTTCTTCCCCGCCTCTTCCGAAGGGAGCGGGACAGAAACGGGGCTGGAGCCTCTGGCTCCGGGGGCTCCGAGGTGCCCGCTGTTTTGAGAGCTCCCATTCGGCACTAAGACACTGCTCGAGACCACAGGGCTGGGCTCCTGCGTCCTTGGGTCATGACCCACTCCTGTCACAGCTTCAGGTGCTTCCTTGTAAAGGGCTTAAGGTGACGTCAACTCTGAAGCTTCTTCCAGGGCTTCGGACTCTTCCAAGCATCCCTGCTGGCGAAGAAGGCTGACCACTCCGAGTCCTCCTAACTCACCCTTCTCCCCTAGCGCGTCGGCCAGAATCCCGCAGCCTCTCTCAACTGGCCCTCTCCCAGGAGAACTTTTCAGTCTGGGACAGGCCTTGGGGTGGCTCTCGAGGCCAAACAGCTGAAGACGGTCAGAGGTTACAGTGACTCCTCAGTGAGAGCCAGCGTGGAGAGCACTTGACAGTTGCTCATTTTTAAGCTTTAGAAACCATCTGGTCCAGGACTGGACCGGGACTTCCAAGGGCTCTCATTGTCGGATTTATGCCGTCCCAAGGGAGCGGAGGAGAGCGTGCCTGTCTGAGGGGAGAGGGCCTTCAGACAGATGGAACAGACCAAAATATGTGTCTGGCCATCGTTTGATTGTTCATGACCAGTTGTCCATTGGAAGCCAGGCGGCCCTCCATAGACAGCTCTCTGGGGTTTGTCCCTTGTGTTTGCATCTAGGAGAAACGTCAGAACTGGAAAGGACTTTAGAGGAGGAGGAAGAGTCTTTAGGGATTGTTGCAGCACTTGTTCAGTCATGTCCCACTTTCTGTGACCCCATTTGGATTTCCTTTATAAGGAATTTCCTTCTCCAGCTCATTTTACCAATGAGAAAACTGAGGCAAATTTATTTCTCTTTTTTTTTTTTTTTTTTTTGGCAAGGCAGTTGGAGTAAAATATCTTGACAGGGTCACACAGATAGGAAGTGTTAAGTGTCTGAGGCCATCAGGTCCTCCTAACTTCTGCATCATCTAGCGGCCCCCATGGAGAATATTCAGGAAAGAAGTGAGGAGTAGAAGTGCTGGTGTGAGGATTAGGTCTTTTCCAAAGTCTCATCTGATCTGTGCTTCTGTGACGGGTGGAGCACAAGAAACTGGAAGATGTTCAGAGAGAAAAAAGGAGACGACAATGATGTGCTGCTAAATGTGCCACAGCCTACTAATCTTGCAACACAGTTGTGTGTGGAGTATGAGACACTTCAGCCAGAGAGAGGGGAGTGTGTCTGTCTATCTGTCAGTCTGTCTAAATTTAAGTGTATTTAGGGTCTTGAGGAAAGGCAGAGGTGACCTAAAATATTGTTTTGTAAATTAATTAGGACCTTAGAACTGGTATTGTCTGAGCTACTGGTTAACTCCCTGGGGTAAGGGAAAGTTTGGTTTTTCTCTGAACTTTACACTCTGCCCGCAGCCCATTAAAAAAATACCTTAGACCCTGGAATGTTAAGATTGAGGAAGAGAATCGGGAATGCAGAATGATTCTCAGCTCTATGTGTCAAGCCCAACTCCCTCCTGAGCCCCAATCTAGATCATCAGCTGCCTAACATTTCCTCCCCAAACCCTCCCCTTTCCCAAACTTGCATGTTACCATGAAGGGCAACGATCTCCCAGTGGCCCAGAATGAAAACCTCAATCTCATTCTTGACTCCTCAAGTATTCAGCCCCTTGCTACATCTTGTCACCTTCAGGTCTATCATGTATGTCCTAATCTCTTCACTCACACTGCTGCTGACCTGGCCCAGGCCCTGTCACCTTTCTCCTGCAGTAGCCTTCTAAGGAGACTCCCTGGCCCAATTCTCTGGCCACTCTATCAAAATGATTTTCCTAAAGCACAGCGTTGACTGTATTACTTTCCCCACTCAGTCCAAAAATGACAGTGGCCCCATTATTTCTAGAGTTAAGTAGAAAATATTCTTTTTGTGCATTTATATCTTTTTACAACCTCTACTCTTCTGGTATTTTTACACAGACCAGAGACACTAATAAATACAGTACCTCATTTCCCAGGCCTTGCCTTTGCCCTGGCTATCCATTGTGCCTATAAATGTTCTTCCCCTTAGTCCTGATGTCCCAGGTTCCTTCTGCAGGAGGCTTTTCCCAGTTCTCTTCTTCCCCTTTAAACACTCCCATGACCTCCTTGAGATGACCATATTTGGGTACATACCTATATCTATATATATATATATATATATATGTCCCTGTGTTGTCTTTTCCTTTAGAATGTAAGTTTCTTGAGGGAAGGTGCCATCTTTGGGCTTTTTTTGTATCCCTGATACTTAATAGTGCTTAGCTATTGATGAACACATAGAACCACTAGAACCAGATCGATATGTGATCAATCAAAAATTTCATTAACTGGCAGCTAGGGGGAGCAGTGGATAAGGTCCCAGGCTTAGAGTAAGGAAGACCTGAGTTAAATTGTGCTTCAGATATTTACCTGCTGTGTGATACTGGACAAATCACTTAACCCTCTTTGCCTCAGTTTCCTCAACATGTAAAATGTGTTGTTTTGTTTTGTTTTATTTTTTTGTCAGGACCAGATGAAATATTTGTAAAGCACTTAGCACAATATTTGGCACATAGTAAATGCCATATAAAGTTAGCCATTATTAATTATGCATAACAGATGAATTCAGAGACAGAATGGAGTTGGCTTTCTCTCTTTTTTAGACTTAGGAGGTAAGGAGAAAATAGTTCCTTGGTCAAGTGTCTTCTAAGAAGAATATAGAAGAGGTTGAGAGGCATTCTAGGGGAGAAAGGAAAGACGAAGGAAGTGGGGAGCATTTATTAAGCTCTTAAAATACTTTAACAAAGCCTTAGAATACTAATTCAAAAGTAAGACTGTCAAGGACCTTCCTTTCTAATGGGGAGAGCTTTGCAACAAAAGTGTTCTTGGAAGATTAGTTGTTCTTTTAAATTAATGATGATGGTATTGATTTGATTCTGTCCAGAGCAGGAGGTTGAGAGCTTGAAAATGGCAGCTGCCAAGTGGGTGGCCAGGGTGAACAGTTGGTTGGGATAGCTATCATTGTGTAAGACTGGCTGGACAAAGTAGACAAGATGAATTTATCCTCACTTCCCAGTCAAGACAGCTGAAGCCCAGGGCTGAAGTCCAAAGATGGGTGGCTTGTCCACCCCAGGTTCCAGCTGTCTGGGAAAGCTGCATGAGGTGGGAAGTATATACTATTTGGAGTCTGATTATACCATAATCCAACTCAAATACTCTTTATTTGTGGGGCCATGGACGAATTCTTGCACCTCAGAAGCAAGGTTTTCTCATCTGTGAGATAGAAATGATGTTTGCTGATACTGTGTCGGTTGTGAGGAAAGTGTGTTGTAAACTATTACACAGGAATAATGACCATGATAAGGAGAGGAAGCATTACATAGTCTGGTCAAACTTTAATACTAAAAATTATGAAAAGTAGATTCTGGTTTTCAACACAGCTGTTTCTTCTTAGTGCTCCTCCCTTCTTTCTTAGAAGTTAAAAAAAAAAAAATGTTGGCCATGTCTGACTGCGTGTGCCACATGCCAAACCTGTAGTCTACCATCTCTGCCAGGATCAGTCCTTTTGAGTCAAGATTGTTTACTGCCCTGGTAGCAGTTCTTTCTGGGATGTTTTCTCAGTTGTGGTGTCCAACATTCTCTTGGTTTTGTTTACTTTGTCCTGCATCAGTCACCTAAATCTTAACAAATTCCCTTGGATTCTTCATAGTCCTTGTTTCTTAAGATTCTGTAACACGTGTGTGCCACTACTTATTTATTCCTAATTTTGCTGCCTCCCAAAAGTGCTTCCCATCCTCTTTGCCTTATAACAAGGCCCTGATGTATTAATTAGGAGTAGTGGTGATTAATAAGGCTTTAAATTTTTTTTTTTTCAGCTCTCCAAGATGCCAGCCAAACGCTTGAACAAGAGAAGTCCTCCAGCAGAAAATGCCACCATAGAAAGCAAAAAAGTAAAAGGTAATTAATTCATTTGAATGAGCCATTATTAACAGCTTGCTGAATGCCAGGTGCTGTACGAGGATCCAAAATGATACTGTCCACAAGAAGTTTACCACTTTACAGGGTGGAGAGGCCACATCTGCATACATCAGGATAAGAGATCAATAAGGTAGTTCAAAGTAGACTTCTCATATCATTCTATCTTATTGCCCCCCAAGAGCAATAGCTGCCCTTTGGAATGTTTGATGCCCCTACTGTATGTACTCTTAGCTCCCCTGAACAGATGTATCAGAATGGGTGCGTCAGAATGTAACAGCTGGGAAGATCCTTAAAACAGAAAGTATCAGAGCTAGGAAGACTTCCAGAACTCAGAATGTCTGCTAGGAGGGTCTTTACAACATGAGAAGTCAGAGCTGACGCTTTAGAATCCAGGATGTCAGAGCTGGTAGGACTCTTAGAACACAGGATGGGGCTTTAAAAACCATCCTAGGTGTGCCTAGTCTAATTTGCTCATTGTACTGATGAAGAAATTGAAAACCTCAGGGCAAGGTGTCACACAGATAATTAGTGGCAGAGCCAGGGGCTGATCTCTTTGTTCCCTATTTCAGATTCTTTTCACTTTGCCCTACTGAGGATACATAGAGAGAGCCATCTCTATTTCCCATGCACACCATATAAACCTCTCTTTCCTCAGGTGTATAGGCGAGGTGGTACATGAGGGGAGGGGGGAGTGAGACATCCCAGGGCCAGCACAGTGGGTTGGCTCTGTAAGCAGGGCGCTTTGTGCTTGGGGGAAGGTAGCAGGGAGGTACAAGGAATGCTGCCCCTGGGGTGAAAGGCCTCTCAGCAGCTGGTAAACTCAGACTCTGTTTCTTCCTAATGCTGGGGCAGATGCGAATCCACCAGTCACAAGTAAGAGCTGTAACTTCCTGATGTTCATCCCTTCCCTGCCCGCTCCTTGCCTGACCTCAGTCCTTCCAAACTACAGCTCAGCTGATCCCTACCTTTGGGCTTAGGGGGAGAGAGGTGGCAGCCACTGCTGTGCCATTGTCCTTTCTCCCCCCAGGTTCCCACTGCCATCCTGTCCCATGCCCAGGCCTGCCTGGTTCTAGACATCACCAATAACTGAGGGGGGAGGGACAGTAACAGTAAAACTTGGACTTGAGACCTTTCTGGAACCATTGGCAGAGTTCTGGGCTCACAAGGAGTCACCAGAACAAGCATGATTATTCCCATTTTACAAGTCAAGTGATTGAGGGTAAATGAGACAATGGCTTGCTGAAAGTCACCCCTGATAAAGGCAGGACTGTCTGTGGGAGGTCTCCTCATGCCCATATCCAGTGCTCATGATATTCCCTCCCTGACTCCCACCACTTCTGCTTCCCCTGATCACCTGAGATGGGCATGACCCTTTACCTGTCTTTATCTGCTCTCAGACTAGGGAATGAATTGAAGGAGAGAGAGGGGGTTGGTTTTGTTTTTTTGAATGAATTTTCTGTGTAATAGTTTTGGGGTCATGAAAAAAAAAAGTCAAGTCCGGCCAACCCAGAGTTTCCTTGAAGGCCCAACAACATTCACCACATTGGACTCTGGGATTCAGCCTTCCATTCCCCGAACTGTAACTGACTACAAGTTTTCTGCTTTGTGGCTTTGGCTCCCTCTCATGCCCCCCATCTCTGGATTGTCAGGGAACTTTGGGCCCTCTTAACCTAAAACGGGACCACTTAGGAAAATAAAGCCACCCAAAATAATGAAAATTACTAAGTGGGATTCTAGTGCTGGCTCCCACATTCAGGGCTAGCTGTCTACAGCTTTGTTTCTTCCAAGCAGAAATAGAAGCAGCTTTGGGCTCATTGGGCTGCCTTCTGTTAAGAACTGCTTTTCTGCAAAAGCTCCCAGTCAGGAGCTTGGAGTCTTTGTCTGGTGCAGAAAAGCAGTCCATTTCTCTCCCATCCTCTGAACATTTCCTCCCTTTTTTCTTTCCTCCCTTTCTTCTGGACTGCAGTTGGCCACAGGTCTCACCGAACAGAAGCAGGCTTGGTGCTGACCCTGGGCCAGGGGGACGTGGGCCAGCTAGGCCTTGGGGAGCATGTGATAGAGAGGAAGCGCCCAGCCCTGGTCCCCATGCCTGAAAGCATCGTGCAGGCCGAGGCTGGAGGAATGCACACCGTGTGTCTAGGCAAGAGCGGTCAAGTGAGTATGCAGGGGATAGAGGGAAACTTCCCCTACATTGGTGGAGAGGATCCTCCACCTTTCCCCACCATTGACTATTGATGGGTCTCTAGCAGTGACGCATCCGTAGCCACTAGTGAGGGCCCCTTGTGCCCCAGGTGTTGACTGACAGTGCGGGAGCTCACAGATAGCTGCTGTGATTGAGCCGACTACTCGGGTGGTTATTGCCCTGGACCCTCTCGGCCACCCACACAGAATGCAGAGTAGCAGATGCTGAGCCCATGGCTCAAACCCCACTTGGGGCTGACAAGTGGGCTTGTGTTCTGGGAACAGGTCTACACCTTCGGCTGCAATGATGAAGGTGCTTTGGGAAGAGACACGAGCGTAGAGGGCTCGGAAACGGTCCCTGGGGTAGTGAATCTGTCGGAGAAGGTGGTCCAGGTTTCAGCGGGAGACAGCCACACTGCGGCGCTCACCGAGGATGGCCGAGTTTTCCTCTGGGGCTCCTTCCGGGTAAGGCCGTCACTCTGAGGTCTGGGGGAGGGAAGGCACCAGGCACAATGCTTATGTGAGAGTCTGAATCCCAGAGATTGACAGTGATGGGTGCCCACCTTGGGACAGAGCTGTGCTAGCTCTCCTGATTGTGCAGACTGTGATTCTCTTGTTTGTACTTGTCTCTCAGGTCAGGGGACCACCTAGATAGGACAGTAATAAGGGACTTATTATAATTGAAATGCTGTCTTTGGCCTTAATGATGTACAGTCCAGTGGGCAGGTGGGTGACCAGTTGGAAACTTTATGAGTGGCAAAGGATCATCATCCAAAGGGGCAATACTGGAAGGGACAATTCAGGAAAACTTCCTGTGATCCTTTTCATTTGATACAGTAAGACAGTTTTTTTGATGCGTTTTTTTATTACAATGCTGTCACTTCCAAATGATACCTCCTTCCCATAGTGCCCTCTCCCATAACAAAGAAACAGCTAGATCACTGCTTTGATCCCTAATTAAGGTGTCATTCAGTAAATCAAGGCTGCCATATTCAGACAGGAGATATCTCTAGGTGTCACAGGGACTTAGAAAATCCAAAGTTAATATCATCTAGATTGTATTTTTATTTATTTTGTTAAGCATTTCTTAATTGTGTATTCATCTGGGTCCAGCTGCTCTGTTGCTTGTTTGACATTTCTTCCCCTTGAATCACAAGGTTCCCTTAATCTCACTGAATTCTTCTCAGTCATTTCCATTGGCACAGTTACAGGCTATTATCCTCACATACTTACATGTTACTGTGGGAGCAACCTTTCTCCAGCCTCTCACCTCCCATTTCTGCTTTGCTTTTTGCTACTACAAATATTGGTGCTGTCAATATTTGTACTTGGGAGGTGAGCCTCTGAATTTGACTCAGAGGAATATATTGAGAGGTGTGAGGTAGAGTGTACGGTGTGCTGACCTGGAAGTTGTGGGATTAACTTTTGCTTCATACCTCCTAAGGTTGATGTAAGGATCAGATGAGATGATGTCTGTAAACCTGAAGGTGTTGTGTAAAGCGAGTGACTCTCCACCCATCCATGGGACAGTGCTGCAGCTGCACTTAAGATTTGTTACAGTTTCTAGTGTAGAATTTTCTAGTGTTGTTCCAAACTGTTCTCTAGAACAATCGGTCTGAGAAGGCTTCCTGTAGTTGGTGACCAGAGCTGGGATGTAACCAAGAAGGGAAGAGGCGTGGGGCAAGCAGAAGGGAGGAGGGTGGTTCGAATTCCAGTTATGTGGGCTATTGTGGGTACTGGGCTAGGAGGCTAGCAAGAATGAAATTAAATGCAGGGAGAGAGCCTGGTGAAGGAGGAAGGAGCAGCCATGGAATAAGTAACACATCATCTTCCTACCCCCACTCACAGGACAATAATGGAGTCATTGGCCTCCTGGAGCCCATGAAGAAAAGCATGGTTCCTGTACAGGTCCAGCTTGATGTTCCTGTGATCAAAGTGGCATCAGGTAAATGCAGAACTCTGGATGAACCTACCTTTCTCATTCCCCCCACCAAGCAGGATTTTGATTTGAAGAAGTATAGAATGGCCTGGGACAAGAATTTGTAGGGCCTTAGAGCCCAGCATGTCAAAGCTGGGAGGTACATGAAGGAGCTCACATTTAGCCCAGTGTGCTCCTTTTGCAGGTAAAAGTGACCCACAGATGGAAGAGGACTTGGCAGGGGTCACATAAGAGATTAGTGGCAACACATATGTTGAGCTAAAATTCATGTCTCAGGCCAGGAGAAGGAGCCTCCAAATGATGCTTTGGCCATCACCTGAGGATTATTCTGGCCAGATGCTAGGCTACCTGGTATCCCCAAGTTGTCTTTCTCTCTCCTTAAGGCAATGACCACCTGGTGATGCTGACAATAGATGGCAATCTGTACACGTCTGGTTGTGGGGAGCAGGGCCAGCTGGGCCGGGTGCCCGAGTTCTTTGCCAATCGTGGGGGCCGAAAAGGACTTGGTAAGTGACTTGGGCAGAGTTGACCTTAAGGACACAATGGAGACCTGCTTTTTTCATGGACCTCTTAGGTTCTGGAAAGCATCTCTGGCTCTGTATTCCCTTACCTCACTTCAACATCCTTCTATATACACTTTGGGCTGAGCCACAGGGTTGAATAAGTAGAAGAAATCCTAACAGTCAAAAATCCTTTGACTCAAAACATTGGGCCTTTGGGAGGGTTGTATCTGGCCAGATGTGTTGCGGTATAATTATAAGTGTCTGGGCTGAAATGATCAAACTATGGTTCACAGAGTTGAAACTGAGGAGGGGTGAAAGAAGGTTCTGGTCTCTATGTTCTCTTGCCACCCAAGAGTGAGTAGAGTGTCCAGCAAGGCCACCCCAAAGATGGCCAAGAAAGAGGTTGATTGTCCTCCTGCCCAGCACTTCCCTTCCCCCCCCTGTACTCTCCCTGTTCCCCGTGCTATGCTTTCTCCCTTTCCCCTTCCAGATCGATTGCTGATCCCTCAGTGTGTGCTCCTGAAGTCCAGGGGCCATCGGGGCTCCGTCCTCTTCCAGGATGCCTTCTGTGGTGCCTATTTCACCTTCGCCGTTAGCCGCGAGGGCCATGTTTATGGCTTTGGCCTCTCCAACTACCACCAGCTTGGTGAGTCTTTGGGCCCTTCCTGGGAATGGGTCTGTGGCCCCGGTGCCTGAGACATCCCCTGATCTGCCCATAGCTTGTCTGAGACTTCTTTCTCAGTCCAGCTTTTCCTCCTCCTTCCTTTTTCCCAGTTGCTCTCTGTGACCCTCTGCAAGAGGTGAGAGGGTAGAGTCATAGCCTTGTCCTAATAAGGTTATGTGACTTGCCCAGTGTCATATAGCTAGTGCCATTGTAATGGGATGTAGCTCTCCTTTTCAGCCCAGAGTTCTTTATACTTTATATTGTCTGACATCATAGTGGATTGACTTTGGGAGACAGGCTCCCACTGGGAATGCAGCCAGTCTATCTCCCTCAGCCTGTTGGGCTCCTCATCCAAGCACCCAGCATAGGCTATCTCTGAGCTCTCTGGGGCTAGATACCAGAGGGACGAAGCTGGGGCTGAGCCAACCAGGAAAGGAAGCCAGGGTGGGGATTTCCATTGGCCAGGGCTATGAGAAACTGATTCTTCAGCTTTTCAGCCTATTTTGTGTTAGGAACCTCCTCTTAATTTGGCAGACTGGAGAAACTAGTCAACCCCATCTCAGAATAATGTATTATTTTAATATGTAAAATAAATATTGAAATGCATTTATCCAATTTAAAAAATATATATAACTTAGTACATTAAGTAACAAAAAAGCATTTCAAATATGGGCAATATTTTAAAGATGTATCAATGTGAAGATTTTTGTTTTTGATTTCTGTTGGCAAAAAAATTGTAGTGTTGATTATACTCCCCTTGGTTTGTCATCTTTGTTCATTATAGAAGGAAATTTTTTTTTTTTCAGTTAAAGGTTAGTGAAAATAAATTTTTAATATTATTTCGACCTATATTCACAGACCCCACCTTAAGAACTGCTATAAAACTGATAGACTCCATGATGTTGCAAGGAAATTGCAATTACATTGTAAAGTCTAGGGTCTCCCTCATTGAAAAACCATCTCACTATAAAAATTCCTTGAAATTGTTTTAGATTTCCCTCCGTCTTCACCAGCCTCTCTTTATTCAATCTTCGCCTTTTTAGTTCCCTAAGACATAGTCCTAGGTCTTAGTAAGGCCCTATGTTTTAGGCTTAGTAGCATGAATTTTAGCTGCCCAGGAATGCTCCCTTTTTCAGCATAGTTTTCATAGGTCTCACTGACTCTAGTAATGTTGCTTCATCCACTGCTTTATTTTTGTGGGCTCTGTTAAAGTCAGTCAGGATGTCTTTAGGCTTTCTAGAAGCAGGGTTGAAGTCTCTGGGCACAGAAAACAACGGCTGCTATAAAATGTGGAAACTCTAAGGGAAAGAAAGCCTGGCAGGAGTCAGGTCATAGGGATCCAGTAGGGACAGGAAATGGCCTCCATTCTTCTCTCTTGGTGTCCATACAGCAGAGCATTTCTTAACCTGAGGTCCATAAACTTAGGTTTCTTTTATTTTGGTAACTGCATTGCAATATGGTTGGTTTCCTTTGCAATCCTCTGCATTTTATCCTTGTGCATGTTATTCTGAGAAGGGGGCGGTGGGCTTCATGAGACTGGGCCAGTGGAGTCTGTGACGCATCAAAAGTCAAGAATGCCTGCTACAGCAGTTAGGTGCTGAGCTGCTGGAAGCTCTGTCAGCAGGTGGGGCCCTGCCCAGCAGTCTGCATACAAGCCCACCAGGAAGGAGGGGCCATAACCTCAGGGAAGTCCCTAGGGAAGATGGGCAGGAGCCACAGGACTCCTGCCTGACCACATGACTTGGGATCTCTCCTTAGGTACTCCAAGCACAGAGCCTTGCTTTGCTCCCCAGAGCCTGACATCGTTCAAGAATTCCACCAAGTCCTGGGTGGGCTTCTCTGGAGGTCAGCATCACACAGTCTGCTTGGACTCAGAAGGTGAGCTGCTCTGGTCTGCCCCCATACCTCAGACTGTTAGTTTTGGGGTTTGAAAGCCCAACCAGCCCACTCCCCAATGTTTATTAACAACCTATATGGTAGACACTGTCCTGGCTGCTGGGTATATAAGTACAGGGTTGGGCGCTCTCTGTCTGACCTGGCTCCCCACCCCTACCCCAACAGCTTCTCCAGAGCCCCTCAACTGACAAGACTGAGGGAGTTTTATGAGGTAATTCCTTGGGCTTTCTGACTTCTGGGGTACTGCTCATTTCCTTACGGGGTAGCTGAATCCACCAAAGGCGCTGAATCATTGTTCCTTGCATGTGACCCAGCCTTTTGTCTTCCTGCCACTTCTCAGGGTTACAGGATGGCAGGCCCTGATCCCAGGAAGGGGCACACTAAGGGTTGGGGGGAGCAGGGTCAGGGGTCTCACCCTCCACCATTCCTCCTGACTCCAGGTAAAGTGTACAGCCTGGGCCGGGCTGAGTATGGACGACTGGGCCTTGGGGTAGGTGCCGAGGAGAAGAGCTGTCCCACCCTCATTCCCAAACTGCCCCCTGTCTCGTCGGTGGCCTGTGGAGCCTCTGTGGGCTATGCCGTCACCAAGGATGGTGAGTCAGTGCCTTGTCTGGCCTTCCTGGGGAGACGTTGTGAGCCTGGCGGGCTGGTAGCTGGGCTCTGATCCAGTCTCTGCCCTTCAGGGACTTCTAGACAGAGGGGAAACCATACATTTAGGCCAGTCTGTGATTGTCCAGGCAGGGATCGTGGGGTGAAAGTGTCCCAGGAGCAGGGGGCTAGGGGAAGGATTGAGGGTAGATAGTTGGGAGTAGAACCACAAAATCAGTCATACTAGAAAAGCCTTAAAGTAGTGGGAGCTCATGTCTTGGGGAAGTCTCGTGGTAAGGACATTTGTGCTGGGGTGAGCCCTGGGCTTGGAGCTCCAGAGCTATTGGTGAAGGGGGAGGGGGTGGGACATGTGGGCATTTGGGACCAGGCACAGGGCACTCACTTTTCCTCCTCTTCCCCCAGGCCGAGCCTTTGCTTGGGGTATGGGCACCAACTTCCAGCTGGGCACAGGAGAGGATGAAGACGTCTGGAGCCCAGTGGTGATGTCGGGCAAGCAGCTGGAGAACCGGGTCGTTTTGTCAGTGTCCAGTGGGGGGCAGCACACGGTCTTACTGGTCAGAAACAAGGAGCAGAGTTGATAAAACCCTTAATGAAACTGTCTGCTCTCCCTGCCCCCTCCTCCACGGGACAAGACTCCTTCAGCTGTCGCTGGAAAGCCTCTATCTACAAACCTTTACCTGCCCCTCTAGCAGCAAAAAGTGAATCTTGGCTCCTTTAGGGAATCATCTGGGAACATCAGGATGAAGGGATTGCATTAAAATACGCAAGGAATGAATGGACACTTCCCACCTCAGAGCTGCTGCCCTCTTGTCTGTCTGATCCTCCTTCCCCTTCAGACCCCTCCACCCCGGATGACTTTGGGTTAGTGTTTCCTGGAAGTATGTGATGGGAGCCCTTACAGGTCCTGTCTCTCGTGCCTCTTCCCCACACCACTGAGAAGCTGAAACTTTCTCCCTTGGGATGTCCAGTTCCCATGATTTAAAGTCATCAGAACATTCACTGAACAACTGGCTTTGTCTTCCCTCCCTCAGTCTCTGTACCACAATTGATGTCACTCCCCCTTCCTCATCCATCTGGGGCTCTCAGTTAAGGACAAGGCTTGCCCACTTACCAGAAGAGGAACCGGGACAAGGTTTACTCCCAAAACCTTAACCAGGTATCTCAGCCCATGTCCCCCAGAAAGGTGCCTGTCCAGGCAAGGGAGACACTTGATGGGTGGCTGTAGAGCTTGGGGTGCAGACCTAGCCACTTCCCTTGGCTCACAACTTGCTCCAGGATGATGAGTGTCCAGGCCAGAGACAGGGCAAGGCAGACCCAGGAAAAGGAATTAATTCCCACAATTCAGCCTGGCCTAAACAGACTTCATTCATCATTCCCCTCAGACCAGTCTTATGCAGTGCCTCCCAGTGACTTCTTGCAGGCAGATTCCAAACATCACGAATGGCAATTGTGTTTTTCTGGGAAAGAGAACTATCTTTTTATAAATTAATTTTTATCAGTATAAAAATATAAGGGGGGTTAGGGGACTGGTTTTTGGAGGAGGGGAACGTCAATTTGTACAGTAGCTCAGAAAATAGTTTTGCTTTTTTTTTTTTTTTTTTTTTTAAAGAGTGTTTAAAAATATTTTGGTTAGGGAGAGTAAGATCTTTTAACAGTGAATAAATTTTGAGGATTTTTTTTTTTTTTTTTTTTTAAGGAATGGGTCTGTTCTTATCTTTACTCCATAAAGGGGTAAAGTTTGCAGTGAGGGCAGGGGAAGTGAGGGGTCTCTGTCCTTCTGAATCTTAGCATCTAAGATGACTAATTCTCCAAGTCTCTTGGCCTCAGATGAGCTTTACAGACAGAACTGGGTTGGCAGTCATTAAAAATTAATATTATTTGAAGTCGATCCATCTAGGGACACACTTGACTATGTCTGTCCACTGGTGTCAGCCCTGTGTCTGTGGTTACCCATCCCCCCATTTGTTGCTTAGGTGGGGCCTGGCTACTGTTGTGGAAACACTAACATAGATCAGAAGTTCTGGTACTAACAACTTGGCTTTCTGTTTTTAGGCAAATAATTTTACTTTCTGGGCTTCAATTTTTGTGAAATATTATTTAGAACTGGATGGTGTCTTTTCTAATCCCCTCATTTCCTAGGGGTGAGAACTGAGGCTTTAAGAAGTCTACTGCCTCATTCAAGATGACACAGCTAGTCATTGGTAGAGCTGGGATTCCAATACAGAGTCCATTGAATTAAAATTCTGAACTATTTTTTCTCTTCCTATGCTTTCCTTGCTTTCAACATGAGGATAATCACAGTTATCCCATCCACCTGGTGGGGCTGTTAAAAAAGGATGGTGTAGAGACCATAGAATACTGTGTTGCCATAGAGACATTTGTTGCAATTTTCATTTTAAAATACTAAGCAGGAGTAAGGTAGGTGCCACAAGTCATGGATGAACAACATTTGTAGCTGGAAGGGACTTTAGCTCTAGTCCCACTTCTCTCATATTCCATAGGAACAAACTTCTGGTAGACAGGTCCAAAGCCCAGGAGGACCTCTCAGCTGAGGAATACTTGATCACTGTGTGTGTCCAGAAGAGATGAGGGCCTTCTTACTAAATCCAAAACTAGGAGAAATGCTAAACTTGCCAAGAGAACCAAAGTCCATTTTTAGTGGATCTCAAGTGTTATAGTCTGTCTCTAGTCTAAATCACTTAAACCCTTCATTAAGTTAGGGGGATATCCACAATTGCTTATAAAAATGGTCCTCTTCAGTTCTTCTTGGGAAACAGCCTGGCAGATTGGAAGAAAACTATAAATTCTGGTTCTAGCCCTGTTGGGATGAGTGAAATCAGTAACCTAGGGGTCATGCCATATGAAGACTTCAGGGAAAGCTCTCCAGCATGTTCTGTTCCCTTTTTGGGCTGACCTGATAGGTTATGGAATATCTGGCTTTAAATTTGTGGTCTTTGCTGGGCATAACTAGGATGTCTGGACTTGGCAGTCTGGGGGGGTGGCTGGTAAAGTGGCTGCAAGGGACTGAATCTGGCTAAGCTCCAAGCCTGCTGGTGGGGCAGGATAAGTGGAGAACCTCGGATATGTCTGTTTGTCTTTGAGTAACTTCTTTGTTTGGGGCAAGTTGTTGAAAGGGTTAACCTAGCAGTTTTCTAAGAGTTGATAACCATACATTACAGATTCTTTATTCATCTGTGAAACCCGGGTAATATCTTCCTGGCTCCTCTTGAAGGGCTGGAAGATTGCCATGGCTGTGAAAGTATTCTTTGCTTAAGATAATTTTCCATTATAAAGTGGCTAACAAAATATAACCAGTCAAACAACGAGGAATGAAATCCCCAACAAAACCATGGAATCCAAATTATTTTTTCAAAAAATACATAAATATGACAAAATGATAACAAACCTTGTGTTTGGTGTCTCCCTTTTGAGTCTCCTTTTTGAAAAAAAAGTTTGTCATTGTTTTTCAAATGTGAATTTGCATGTTCTTACTCCATTGGAGGAAGTTAGTGGGAAAAGTTGGGTTTGATTTGTAGCCACGGGTCACAAGCCTCAGGTTTCTCATCTCCAAAATAGGGATAATATCTACTTGAGATATGGAGACAACCTCTTGTAAAATACTTGTGCGTTAGTAGGCACTTATGTCTCAGGTGCTATGATAAGTATTGAGGATACAAAGGGGAAAAAAGGATCGTTCTCAAGATGTCCACATTCTAGTGGGTGGTATCACTTCAAACTGCACGTAGAGGATATATATATATTTATGTAAATAATAGATGGATAGAAATCTCAGGGGAGACTGGGGAAAGTCTGAACAGGCTGGGAACAGTTTGAGCTAAATCTCAAAGCTAGAGCATCCAGGAGCAGAGGGAAATAGGGAGGACATTCAAGGTTTGGGGAATGATAATGCAAAATTCATGGAATATGAAGAACAAGTCAATCATTTTAGCTAGGTCATGATGTGTAAAGGGCAACAAATGACATAGACTAAATACCAAATAGGAGATTTCGTCTTTAACTTAAAATAATAGGGAGCCATCGAAATTTATTTAGCACTAAGAGAAAGGGATGTGTGTAGATCTTAAGGGTCAAATATATTTTAGGAAAATTATTTTGGCATTTGTGTGAAGGAAAGATTGGAGTGGGAAGAAATGATGCCAAGGGATTCGTTAGAAGGTTCTTTCAGTGGTCCAGGAGAGATGATGCGAAAGTCCCCCCCCCCCAAGGTATTGGATATGTGGAGTAATAAGTAGAAGATCAAACTTAGTTTGTGAACTTGGGTGCCTGAGAGCATGATGATGCCCTCAACAGTCATAAGAATCTTAACGATATAATTACTAATAGCTAACAACAATATCAAAGAAGAGGAGAGGATTTGCAGGGAAAGAGAATGAATTGTTTTGAATATAACAAGTTTCGGGTACCTATAAAGGAACTAATTTGATATTTCAAAAAGTATTTGGTGAAGTGGGACAAACTCAGAAGAGATGAGAGATGGATACATACTTCTGAGAATCATTGTATAGAGAGAATAATTGAACACAGATACTTATGAGATTAGGTTAAAAGAACAAAACAAGGAACAGTCTTGGGGAAGAAACTTGCATTTTCCCAAAGTTAATAGACATAGACATTATTGAAGATCCAACAAAAGAAAATGAAAAGAATCAGTCAGGTAGAAGAACTAAGAGAGCAGAATCACAAAAACAGAAGAGCATAAGGAGAGCAAGATCAAATGCTGCAAAGATCAAAAAGGGTGTAATCCAAAACAGACTTGACAAGCGGTGATCAATGACAGGACAAAGGAACAAAGCATTCGAGATATGGTAGAGTTGAACTGATTTGTGAAGAGGTCATGATATTTAACAATTTAATAATTTTTTTTTCTGTTACATGTAGATAACGCTTAATAATGAAGCATTTTTTAAAGCACCAATAACAAGCAGGATTTTATTATGAACTTTAAGAAAATGTCAGGTCAGTGTTTTTTTTTTTTTTTTTCCAGTCTTCTCTGACTTCATGGCGGGGTAGATGAGGAGTGGTTTGTCATTTTCTTCTGCATCTCAATTTACAGATGAGGAAACTGAGGCAAACAGGGGGAAAGTGACTTGTCCAGAGTCACACAGTATCTGAGGCTGGATTTGACCTCAGGAATAGGAGTATTTCTGATGCAGGATCACTGTGCACTATGTCGCTCCCTGGCGGATCTAAGAAAAAGCCAGCTGTAGATAACAATAGGCAATTAATAGACTTGCAATTTTATGAACACCTCCTATCATCTTTTGCTATTCTACTAAGTATTTGGAAAGTTCCATGTTATTTGACGTTTGTTATAGATCCAAAATTAAAAAAAAAATTTTTTAAATCTATCATTCCTGGGACTACCCAATGTAATCCTCGCCGGATCTTCCAGCCATCCTCGATCTGCCCACCCTGAAGCAAGGGGGCTTATACAGGCCACTCTCTTCAGTGAATCCTCCCCAAGCCCCGCCCCCAAGATGCACGTAACCCTTACACATTCTAACCCTCCCGCCCGGAAATGGAAGCTTGACCCCGCCCCTAAAGGTCAGCCTCTGGAACATCCAGGCCCCTCCTATTCGGTGAAGAGTCTGGCTTCGCCCCGCCCCCTCACCGCTCGCGGAAGCTACGGCGGGCGTCAGGGCTGAGCATGCTCAATCTGCGACAGCGCATGCTCAGTGGCAGAGACCGGGTCTGTGCGTGCGCGGGAGGCGCCTCGGCCTCCGAGAGCCCTGGGCCGCGCGGGGTCGCGCGGGCATGGCGGCCTCTCTGTGGATGGGGGACGTAAGTGAGCACGCATGAGCAGGCAGGGGTGTGCGGGCGGAGCTGTGGGCGGGCTGGGTGCGGGGGCATAGGGTGTCAGGGGGCCCCCCCATCAGCCGGTGGTGTTTTGAGCCGAGTCGCCTGGGGGATGGGAGAGACTTGGGTTCCAATCTCCACCTTGGCTCTTCCTTCTTAAGTCTTCTTCATGCCTCAGCTTCCTCCTCTGTAAAATGGGCTCTTGTGGCAATTAGTGCAAAAGACTTTGGGCCACACCTCCGTACTGTCCTTGTCCATTACCGATTTTCGGATTAATAGGGATGAGTTCCGGTCCTTGAGCCTGAAAGAAGGATGCTCCCAAAGAGATGGAGGTGGTATTCTGACAGTTATAATACTTCACAGAGAATTTATTAAATGCTTACTGTATACGGGATGGAGCAATTATTAAACACCCACAATATTCCAGGCAATGTCCTGAGAGATGGGGAGAGACCAGAAAATCGAACAGTGTCTGCTCTCCTGGGGGGAATTCTAATGGCTCTTAAGGCCTGGCCCCCTTCCTATCTTTTCAGGCATTTATCCATGATTATCCTTCTTCAGCCACAGAGGATCCTCACCCCCCTACCTGCGTGTCCAAACTCCAGACCTTTTCCCCTGGTCATTGCCCAGTTGCCCTTCTCAGAGAGAGTCTTAGCTTTGATTTGAGTCTTAGCTTCCTCAGTTTCTTTCAAGATAGCGTAGTCCCACGTCTGCAAGAAGCATTCCTTCTGTCCTCCCACCCCCAGTACCTTCATGTTCGCGCCTAGTTATTGACATCCTGTGTCCCCTGCCAGAATGTGAGCTGTGAATGAAAGCAAATTTGAAATTGATGCAAAGGGGCTAAAATATTCCTACCATTTGACCCAGAGGTTCCCTTGAAAGGTTTACATCCCAAGAAGGTCCCTCCAGGTATTTATGCAGCACTGTGTAGCAGCAAAGAATTGGGGGGAGGGGAGTAGTTGCTCATGGATTGGAGAAGAATCTAAGCACATTGCGGTCTGTTTTAGCATGAAATATCACAGAGCCTTAAGAGGTGAGGAGCACCGGGGTGCACAGAGTGCCTGAGCCCAGATGACCCCGGCCCAGTCACTGCATGCTGATGGCAGTTAGTCAGTGAGCAAACATTTACGGGTCTGCAGCTGCTAACATCCAGGATAAATGGAACAGAGCCTGGAAAGTCACAGCAGTGAAAATGGAAAGAAAGAATCACTACTAAAAATGTTAAAATATCCTTAAATTACAAAGCACAAACATGCCTCCAAAGAAGAGATGAAAAGACACCCTTAGCCCACCCCTTTGCGGACATTGAATATATTTTTAGGTACTACACCCATGTGAAGGCTGAATTTTTTTTTTTTTTTTTTTTTGTCTTTAAATACATTTTTAGTTATACAGGATAGTTCTCTGGGAGAGCGAACAAAGGGAATATTGGAAGAGATTTTGGTGATATAAAAAAAGACAAACACACTTATTTTTTGAGGAATGTGAACTCTCTGAGAAGTTTACTTGTCTTTATGCTTACTTTCATGAGTTTACTTTGCCTTAATACATAGTAAGCACTTAATAAGTGCTTGCAGACTGATGAAATGGTTAAATTGAATTTGCTAAGCATTGAATAAGAAGCTGAAAGAGAAATAACTCCTTTCAGAAGCTTACATTCTACAGGAGGTGGATGACTATTAGTCTGTAGATGCAAAGAAAATATAAAATAACTGAAGAAACCCAGAGGGCCTTCTGTAGAAGATAGAAAGAGAGGCAGTATTTGAAAGTTCATAAACTATTTGGTAGGTTAGCTATTTCCCTTAATTCTCACACAAAACACTTTACTTTTTCTCATTGGATCCTCTGCACAAGCCTGTGCATTAGACCCATTTTACAGATGAGGAAATTGAGACTGGGAGAGGTTAGCATGAGCTTGCTGGGGACCACACAGCTAGTAAGGTTTAAAAATGAGATTCAGAGTTAGGTTTCCTGTTTTGAAGTCTGTTTGGTCTTAGGAGGTAGATATTCCAGGCATTATTTCTATGTTTCAAATGAGGATTGTTCCAAGAAGTTGGGTCCATGGCAGTGTTGAATAAGGCAGGCCTGGCCTCTCCCTGCTACTAAGGGGTACGAGGATGGTAGTAGAATAGGGAAAGAATGGGAGGGAAGGGGCCTTAGGAGAAATGATTTCCCAACAGTGCTGCTTTTCTTGTAGCTGGAACCCTACATGGACGAGAACTTTATCTCGAGAGCCTTTGCCACTATGGGAGAGACTGTGCTGAGTGTGAAAATCATCCGCAACCGGCTCACTGGGTACTGTATTTTCCATAATGCTTCTGTTAAGAGGATTGTGCAATGGTTTCTTGATGCTCTCTTCTTACATCCATATCACTTCCCAATCACTTCTCCCTAGTAAAACTCTCCTTTGTAACAAATGAATAGGCTCAACCAAAATGAATCAGTGTGGTCAAAGCTGAAAAGGTGTGTCTCCTTTTATCTGGTCCTCCACCATTACTCTTCAAAGAGGTTAGAGGACACTAAAGCATCCAGCAAGCAGCTAGGGTGGGACTTGAATCCAAGCCTCTCCCTTTATCTTCACCAAGCTGTATCTGTTTCAGTTTTTTTTTTTAAATAAACTTTTTTTCAAATCAACGTCCTTTCCCTACTATCACCCTACTCCCATGTATGCTCCTAATGAAGAAGCAAAGAAATTAAAACTCCCACCGAAAAATATTGTGGAAAAACTTATTGTTTGAGCCTAATTCTGCATGGATAAGAGCCCAGACCTCTTGCTTAGAGACCAACTCACATATTATTTTTTTACTTTTTTTAAAATTAATTTTATAATTATAACTTTTTTTTTATAGTACATATGCATGGGTAATTTTTTTTACAACATTATCCCTTGCACACCCTTCTATTCCAAATTTTCCCCTCCTTCCCTCCACCCCCTCCCCTAGACGGCAGGCAGTCCCATACATGTTAAATGTGTTATAGTATATCCTAGATACAATATATATGTACAGAACCGAATTTCTAGTTACACAGGAAGAATTGGATTCGGAAGGTAAAAATAACCTGGGAAGAAAAACAAAAATGCAAACAGTTTACACTCATTTCCCAGTGTTCCTTCTCTGGGTGTAGTAGCTGATTCTGTCCATCATTGATCAATTGGAACTGAATGAGATCTTCTCTTTGTTAAAGATATCCACTTCCATCAGAATACATCCTCATACAGTATCGTTGTTGAAGTGTATAATGATCTCCTGGTTTTGCTCATTTTACTCAGCATCAGTTCATGTAAGTCTCTCCAGGCCTTTCTGAAATCATCCTTCTGATCATTTCTTACAGAACAATAACATTCATATACCATAATTTATTCAGCCATTCTCCAATTAATGGGTGTCCATTCATTTTCCAGTTTCTAGCCACTACAAAAAGAGCTGCCACAAACATTTTGGCACATACAGGTCCCTTTCCCTTCTTTAGTATTTCTTTGGGATATAAGCCCAGCTGGATCAAGGCATATGCACAGTTTGATAATTTGTTGGGCATAATTCCAGATTCTCGAGAATGGTTAGATTCTTTCACAATTCCACCAACAATGCATCAGTGTCCCAGTTTTCCCGCATCCCCTCCAACATTCATCATTTTTTTCCTGTCATCTTAGCCAATCTGATAGGTGTGTAATGGTATCTCAGAGTTGAGACTAACTCACATATTGGCTATGTCTGAGAGCATCCTGCTCACAGGATATTCCATAGGACAATAATATTCCATCATAATCACTGTTATTTCCCAATTGATTTCTAATTTTTTGCCCTAAGAAAAGAGCTATTATATTTTTGTACATTTAGACCTTTTTCCTTTTTTTAGAAAAAGAATCTCTTTTGGGATACTTGCTGGTAATGATGTTATTTGATCAAAGGGCATGCATGATTTCATAGTCCTTTGGGCATAGATCATATCTTTTGATCATTTAATCTCAATTGGGGAATGGCTTTTTCATATATATATATAAATGTGACTTGGTTCCCTATATATTTGATAAATTTGGCCCTCATCAGAGAAACTTGTTTCAAAATTCTCTTCCCAATTATTATTGCCAACTGAATTTCCCGTCTGTTTATTCTATTCTCCCTTTGCTTTCATCCTGTTCAAATTGGCCATGTCCAAAACAGATACTTCAATCCCAACTCTTGAGTCTGTCACTTCTCTATCAGGAGCTGGGTAACATGTTTCATCATGAATCCTCTGGAATTGTGGTGGGCTGTTGTGTTGATTGGGATTTCTAAGCCTTTCAGAGTAATTTGTCTCTGCAAAATTATTGTTATTTTATAAATTGTTCTGTTGATTCTGCTCATTTCACTTTGCTTCAATTTGTACAAGTCTTCGCAGGTTTTTCTAACACCATACCCTTCATTATTCCGTATAACATAGTAGTATTTCATCTCAATCATATGCCTTATTCATCCATTTTCCAGTTGATGAATAAACCCTCAGTTTCCAATTTGTTACCACCACAGATAGAGCTACTATAAATACTTTTAGACCCATGAGTCCCTTTCTCTTTTATTTGAGGCATAGACCACAGATGATATTACTAGGCCCATTAATATGTAGCTTAATGGCTTATTTGGGGCCTAGTACCAAAGTGCTCTCCAAAAGGTTTCCACCAGTTCATAACTCCACCAGTAATCTATGAATATATTTGTTTTCCCACACAGTTCATCCAGCATGTCATTCTCCTTTGTTGTCTGCTTTGCTAATCTAATGAGTGTGAAGTGGTCCCTCAGAGTTGCTTTCATTTGTATTTCTCTAAAGTATTAGTGATTTAGAGCATTTTTTCATATGGCTATTGATAGCTTGGGTTTTTTTCTTAGAAAACTATCTATTTCCTATGACCTCTAGTAATAGAAAGTACATTACAAGTACATTAAGATTGAATAGCTATATTTAGGAAGTTCTTCCTCTTATTGAACTGAAATCTGCCTATCTGTAACTTCATAGAACCATAGATCTAAGGATGGATAGGACCTCAGAATATTTAGGCCAATCCTCTCATTTTATTTTTTTCCCCCTCAGTTTTGAAATGAGGAAACAGAGGTACAGGTGGGTTAAGTGACTTGCTCAAGATCACAAAGGTAGTATGCATCATATTTGAACTCAGGTCCTCCAGTGGTCCTGCTAGTCTTTTAGCCATTTTCATTTCCATTAGCATTCTCAGATAGAACTAGAACAGAGAGAAAGGAAACCTAAGTGAATAAGTAACTACTCTTCTCAGGACCTCAGTTTCTCCATCTGTCAAATAAGGATGATTCCTGAATTCCCTTCCAATTTTAAGCTGAATAGTTTTTATTCAGAACTTTATACTTTTCAAAGCTTTGCATAAGACTTTGTAGCTAGAAGGTTGATAGTTGAAGGGAGAGACTTTTGGGCCTGGAGTCAGGAGGACCTGAATTCAAAGTCAGGCCCAGACACTTAATAGCTTTGTGACCCCCTCTTCAAGTCACTTAATCCTGTTTGTCTTAGTTTCTTCATATATAAAATGGGGATAATAAATGAAAACACCTACCTCCTGGGGGTGTTGTGAGAATCAAGTAAGACAATATTTTGTAAAGTGAATAGCATGGTGTCTGGCCCATAATAAGTGCTATATAAATGTTTGCTATTTGTTAACTATTGGCTATGTGGTCCTGGTAAAATCATTTAATCACCGAATACCTTAGTTGCCTTATCTGTAAAAAGGAGAACATATGCATGGGTAATTTTTCAATATTGACTCTTGCAAAACCTTCTGTTCCAAAATTTCTCCTTCTTCCCCTTACCCCTCCTCCCCTAGATAGCAGATAGTCCAATACATGTTAAATATGTTAAAATATATGTTAAATCCAATATATGTATACATATTTATATGAAAAATCATCTAGAAAGAAAAAAAAAAAAACCCTGAGAAGAAAACAAAAATGCAAGCAAACAATAACAGAAAGAGTGGAAATGCTATGTCGTGGTCTACACTCATTTCCCATAGTTCTCTCTCTAGGTGTAACTGACTCTCTTCATTACTGAACAGCTGGAACTGCTTTGAATCATCTCATTGTTGAAGAGAGCCATGTGCATCAGAATTGATTATTGTATAATCTTGTTATTGCTATGTATAATGATCTCCTGGTTCTGCTCATTTCACTCAGCATCAGTTCATAAAAGTATAAGGCCTTTCTGAAATCATCCTGCTGGTCATTTCTTACAGCATAGTAATATTCCATAACATTCATATACTATAACTTATTCAGCCATTCTCCAATTGATGGGCATCCATTCATTTTCTAGTTTCTTGCCACTACAAAAAGAGCTGCCACAAACATTGTGGCCCATACAGGTCCCTTTCCCTTCCCCAGTATTTCTTTGGGATATAAGCCCAGTAGCAGCACTGCTGGATCAAAGGGTATGCACAGTTTGATAACTTTTTGGGCATAGTTCCAAATTGCTCTCGCATTGCTGCTACTGAGCTTATATCCCAAAGAAATACTGAGGAGGGGAAAGGGACCTGCATGTGCCAAAATGTTTGTGGCAGCTCTTTTCGTAGTGGCTAGAAACTGAGAGAATGGTTGGGTAAATTATGGTATATGAAGGCTATGGAATATTATTGCTCGGTAAGAAATGACCAGCAGGAGGAATATAGAGAGGCCTGGAGAGACTTAAATCAACTGAAGCTGAGTGAAATGAGCAGAACCAGAAGATCACTGTACACTTCAACAACAATACTGTATGAGGATGTATTCTGATGGAAGTGGAAATCTTCAACATAAAGAAGATCCAACTCACTTCCAGTTGATCAATGATGGACAGAGGCTGCACCCAGAGAAGGAACACTTGGAAGTGAATGTAAATTGTTAGCACTACTGTCTATCTACCCAGGTTACTTATACCTTCGGAATCTAATACTTAATGAGCAACAAGAAAATGGGATTTACACACATATATTGTATCTAGGCTATATTGTAACACATGTAAAATGTATGGGATTGCCTGTCATCAAGGGGAGGGAGTAGAGGGAAGGAGGGGATAATTTGGAAAAATGAATACAAGGGATAATGTTATTAAAAAAAAATTACTCATGCATATATACTGTCAAAAAAATTATAAATAAAATAAAAAAAAAAAAACAAAAACAAATTGCTCTCCAGAATGGCAGAATCTGTTCACAACTCCACCAACAATGTATCAGTGTCCCAGTTTCCCCACATCCCCTCCAACATTTGTCATTATCTTTTCCTGTCATCTTAGCCAATCTGACAGGTATGTAGTGGTATTTCTGAGTTTTCTTAATTTGCATTTCTCTGATCAATAGTGATTTGGAACACCTTTTAACATGACTAGAAATAGTTTCAATTTTTGAAGAAGGTACCTTTACCAGTTAGAGTTTATGCAAAAAAATGGCCAGAAACTAAAGCTCACACACAAGGACCACATAGGGATCACTTGAAGACTGAGGGGAGCAGGCTAGTGATAACAAAGAAGAATGAGACTTCTACTTGGACTCAGAGGACAGAACAAGGGACAATTGGGTTGTTGCAAAGAAACATGTTTTAGCTTAACAGGGCTCAGCATATTAAATGCAGAGCTGTCCCAAAGCAGAACAGCCTGGCTTGGGAAGGAATAGATTCTTCCTTCCTGCAAATATTTGGTGCAAGTTAGATCCATGATCTTGTAGTTGGATTCATTGTAGCAGAGTTGTGATTGAGTATGGGAATGGCTGAAATGAGTTTTGAAGGTCTTCCTAACTTTGATCCTCTTCTGCCAGACATGATCTCACCCAAGATTACTGATTAAATTAAGATTTACAGGTTACAGATGCCTTGGGAAAGAAAGAGCATTCACCATTTGGGTATTGAAACAGAGTTTCTACTGGGGAGACTATTGAGCTTCTTGTGTGGGAAATTTCTGTGATTTCATTTTGCCATCCTTTCCCTTGCCATAACCACTAACAGTAACATTGATATTCTTATGTATGGAGGAGAAACAGTGTGTCATAGTGGAGGGAGACCAGACAAACACTTGATTTGTGAGCCAATCTGCTTTTGTTTCATTGTTGTAGACAGCTTCCCAAGCCTCTAAGTCCCTAGAAAAGTGTGCTCCATTGGTTAAATGGGGTTTTCTCATCTGAGATCAATATAATCACACATCTAATTCCTGTCTTTCCCATCTACACACCACTCTAGCCAATGCCAGGAAGTCCCAAGTCAGACCCGATTGCGTGACTCTGGGCAAGTCATTTACCCTCCCGGGGGAGGAGGGGGCAAGCAGCCCTCCAACAAACATTTTTTAATTATTGAACCCTTAATGGGTTCCCTTTGGTAGAGGCAGCTCCTCATCTGGGAGGTACATTGATTACCAATTAAATTATGTAAGAGCAGAAATCCAGTGGGTAACCAGCGGGAGCTTCACTGGACTGTACTGCTTCCTTCCACAGAATTCTAGATTCAGAGCTGAAAGGGTCTTGATGAGCACCTTGTCCAGGTTATACTCGTAAAGAAGCTGACCAGAAGCTCCTGGTCCCAGATCCCAGGTTGCCAGGCTGGGAGCTGACTATATGTCCTCTGGCCACCTCCATCCAGGCTTTTCTTGTACACTTCCAATTAAGGCCTGAGAGGTCACTAGGTGAGAAACTAAGTTTCCTACCTTAACCCTGATCTCACCTCTCTTTCTCTCCAGGATCCCTGCTGGCTACTGCTTTGTGGAGTTTGCCGATCTGGCCACTGCTGAGAAGTGTTTGCATAAAATAAATGGAAAACCCCTCCCTGGAGCCACACCAGTAAGGACCATGAGTTTGTCCCAGGAGCTGAGTGAGACTCGAGGTCCCAGAATAGACATGACCTATAGGCCAGGATGCATGGTGCTCTGAGGGCATCTTGGGCATCTTAGTGCTGCCCCGTGAGGGCCCTTTGCCCCAGAAGGCCCACCTGACCCACCAGGAAGTGGATAAGCTTTAGAGGGGCCTGAGGCTCAGAGAGGTTAGCCAACTTCTCTGGGACCACACAGTAAGTAAGTGCTAGAGGAGGGATCCCAACCCTGGACCCTGTACTTGGGCGCCCACTCCTACTGGCAGCTGTTGACCATTGGTGGCGACAGCAAGGATGCTGAGGAAGGGCTTTCTCTCTGTGATCTCCTTTGTTCCTCACAGCAACCCTCTAGGGTAGGGAGTGCAAGTGTCATTATTCCCATTTTTCAGATGATGAAACTGAGGCTCAGAGAGGTTTACTGACTTGCCTAAGGTCACCTAGCTTGTAAGTGGTGGAGCTGGAACTTGAACCCAGGTCTTCTGACTCCCCAGTCCCGGGTTCTTTCCACTGCACCACCCCACGCTGTACCGAGTTGGCACACCAGTGAGTACATCATGGTTATTTCATGCCTCTTCTGAATGTTGTTTGGCCCTAGAGTGACCCATTCCTAACCTTGCCCTGTTGTTTCAGGCAAAACGCTTTAAACTGAACTACGCCACTTATGGGAAACAACCTGATAACAGGTGAGTCGGGAAAGACCCCAGAGCCACCTCCTGTTCTGGTGGCCACAGGGTGGCCGAGCCCCAGGTGACGTCTAGCTGGGACCATGTCCAACTGTCAGTTTCTTTTTTTTCTTTTTTCTTCCTTACAGTCATCTTCTCCTTTTTGTATCCCTTCATGCAAAGACACACACACACACACACACATATGTGCATGCATGTACACACATGCAGATACCCAGCAAATAGGGGGAGGGCATAACATGGTCTCTTTCTCAATACAAATTTTAAAAGAGGCCATAGCTTTTAGAACTCCTTCTGGGCTTAGGATCCCTAAGTCACTCCCCTTTGGAACCCTGCCAAGTTATCCATAACCACACCAGTCCACATGGGGTTTCCATTCCTGTGCATCCCAGGGATGACCGTGACATCAGTGACAGCTGTGACTGATTCTGTACAGAGTGTGGGTCTCCTCAGTGACCAGGGGAGTCTCCCTCTAGGCCCAGAAGAAAGGGAACACTGAAGTAGATTAGCTAGACAAGTTTCTGAGCAATTCTCCCGCTCTTGGTCTCTGAATTTTGTTCTCTCTCCCTCAGCCCTGAGTATTCGCTCTTCGTAAGGGACCTCAGCCCGGATGTGGATGATGGCATGCTTTACGAATTCTTTGTTAAAGTCTACCCCTCGTGTCGAGGAGGCAAGGTGGTCCTGGACCAGGCAGGAATCTCTAAGTAAGGCTGCCCACCCCCCTCCAGCCCTGGAAGTTGGGGAACATTTGGCGGTGGGCAGTGGCCCGCTGGTGGGGGAAGGTCAGGCTAGGAGGCAAAGCATGAGGGGAGATTGAAAGCAGATTCTGAGTTCTTCCAGGTCCCAGCTCAGGAATCCCCAATGGTTTTGACAGTCCTGCCTATTTCCCTGGGAGGACCCGAGCATGGCCCAGTGTGACCCCTGGGACTGAGCTGACACTTCTTTCTCCAGGGGTTATGGTTTCGTGAAATTCACAGATGAGCTGGAACAGAAGCGGGCCCTGACTGAGTGCCAAGGGGCAGTGGGGCTGGGCTCGAAGCCAGTGCGCCTGAGTGTGGCTATTCCCAAAGCGTAAGTCTGGAGCCTGAGGGAGGGGTCCTGGCATTCCTCTCAGCTAGGGAGGGACCTCCAAAGTAATTTAGACCCACAGCTCCCTCCTTTGAAAATGAGGTCACACAGGTAGGCAAATAAGTGGCAGAGGCCAGATTTGAACCTGGGCTCTGCAAAGCTAAAGCGGACCCTCCTGCTATACCCTACACCCCACTGACTGGCTGCAAGAGTGCAATTGCTCTCAGAGGAGTGCCTTCCTGCACTCAAGGATGTGGAAATACTAGAAGCTCTAAACTCTCACTCTTCAGAACCAGCCTGAGATTTGGTGGTGGGAGTCTGAGACTGGGCTTTGGAAGGAGAAGGGGTCCTGGCTGGCTGGTCAGCCTGAGACACTCACCTTCCTGGATCCCAGTGTCTTCCTTCCCCTTTCCTCCTTACCAAGCTTTTTAGGCAGCAGAGCAGAAGGGTGCTTTTGGCCTCCTGGGTTCTTCTCCATCTCAGGTGGTGGATAGGGCTGGGGATGGGGTGCTGCCTTCTTTCCTGGGCATTTGTTTCTGAGCTGCCTGGGCAATTTCCAGCCTGGTAGGGGAAGGGCTATTAGTAGTTAAGGACTGCCAAAGCTGATATCTAAAGAGAAGGAAGGAGCAGTTAGCCAGGATTCATCCCTGACCACTGTGTGACCTTGCACAGGTGTCTGTCCTCAAAGGTCTTAGATGCTTCATTCTCAGATCTAAAGGGCTAGCCTCCATGACCTCGGAGGGCCCTTCTCAGACACTGGCCTGCCCTCCTTCTTAAGGAGTGTCCCCTGGGGCATCCTAGCCTGGGAGAGGTCCAGAGCTGGGGCCCAAGATGACAGAGGCTTGTCAGCTTTGTCCATCCCTGTGCCCTAAGGAACAGAGTGAAGCCTCTGGAGTACAGCCAGATGTACAGCTACAGTCTCAACCAGTATTACCAGCAGTACCAGAACTACTACGCACAGTGGGGCTATGACCAGAACACTGGCAGCTACAGCTACAGCTATCCCCAGTACGGCTATACCCAGAGCACCATGCAGGTACCTCTGGCTGGGGGAGGAGGAGGGAGCCCATCAGCCAGCCCTGAGGGGGGACCTGTGGGAGGATGGGGAGGGCTCCAGGGAGAAGCAGATGACCACACAGCAGGGGGTAAGAAAACCTGATTCAAGACAGAACAGGCCATCTTGTTCTCTTCCTGGTGACCACATGTGACTCTTGTGTCTTAAGTGATTGTCTTTATTTTGCTTTTCACTGGCAACATAAATGTGGTCCAAACTTTCTGTAATAAAGTTAAAATTGATGATAGTGTTGATGATGGGGTCCAAAGTCCCGAAGGGCCCCATTTGGTTAGCAATTGTTGTGGATTCCTGGGGGTCCTCACCTGCCTCTCCCTTCTCTCTTTGGCAGACATACGAAGAAGTCGGTGATGATGCATTGGAAGGTAATGTGCTTCTTTCCCTGAGATACTTGCCCCTATCTGGCTGAGGCTCTTCTAGGGCCTCTTCTCTGAAGTCTCCAGGACTCTACACTGTGCAACCCACTCCTTGTGCTTACTTCACTGGTGTTCAGCTGAGGGGATGGAACAGCCAGGGACCCCAAACCTTAAATTTGTCCTTTCCTGGTGATGGCCATAAAGCCAGAGAGCTGAGAAGGCCCACAGTCCTAACACAGCTGCTCCTGGCTGAGGCCCAAGAAGGCCAAACTCATAAACTCTGCAAGAGGCTTCTCAAGGCCTCTCCCCACTAGCCTGCTAGAGGTATGGGCCCCAGACAGCTCCTGCCAAGAATAACTAAAGACCACCCACACAGTGATGCAGCATTCTTCTGAGGTGCCCCCCCCCCTTCTACCCATCACAGCAGAAGGGAAGTGTGAGATTGGTCATTAGAGTTTAGTTATGTATGTATGTCATTCTCCTGGTTGTTCTTTCTATACAGTTTCATGAACAAGTCTTTTTCTACTTAGATTTTATTTTATTCAATTATCAACACACACACCCCTCCATGCACATACACAAAGGGAAAAAAATATCAAAAACCTTTATTACAAGTAAGTACAATTTGACAAAATGAATTCCCATATTGGCCATGTCTACAAATGTGGGTCCCATTATGCATCTTTTGTCCTCTCCCTAAGGAAGCAGGCATTGTCCTCACCATTGGTCTTCTCCAGTTATGCTTAAGAGTGATATACACACAATAACATGTTTCTTAAGGCGGTTTTTTGTGGTTTTCTACCCCATTATCCTAACGAGTGGCCATACTACCTTAACCACAGTGTGTGTTAAGTATATGTGTGATTTTGAATTAGAAAATGCTAGAAATAGAGAGATGGGGGATTCACCAAAAACTGATTTTCAAGCCACAGTGTACAAACCTACATATGCCTGCCTTTGCTGATTTGATGAAGTAGGGGAAAATAACTGATTCAACCAATATGAAGTGTGGGATTAGTTGAGTAATACAGTGATTTAGAGCTCGGGCTCTTTTTTTTTATTTTGAGGCTGGGGTTAAATGACTTGCCCAGGGTCACACAGCTAGGAAGTGTTAATTGTCTGAAACCGGATTTGAACTTGGGCCCTCCTGAAGAGTGAATAGAGCTGGTGCTCTATCCACTGCACCACCTAGCTCCCTCCAGGACATGAATTCAATCCTCAAACACTTGATACTTAGTAGCTATGTGATCCTGAGCATGTTACATAATCCCAATTGCCTCACACAAAAAAAAAATAATAATAATTTCAGGAGAGTGCTGCCCAGAGAGGAAAAATGTGAGGCAGGAAAATACTCCTAGTTGCAAGGGCCTGCCCACCATTACCTTCTGCTCCTGATACAACAGGTGAAAGAGTGTAGGGTTAGTGTAGTTTCATTGTGAGCTTATCTTAAGCCCTCAGTCCCTTTCTTCCAAGACATGGACCTGAATTCAGTTCATCACTTGAGGATGCCCTCTAACAGTGAAATCTTTTAGTCCCCTTCCCTAAAGTCTTACCCTTATTTGCAAGGGTCACAATATTTTGCTCACATGCTTTCCTCTCATACCTGTCTAGACCCAACACCCCAGCTGGACGTGAATGAAGCCAACAGGGAGTTCATGGAACAGAGTGAAGAGCTCTATGATGCCATGATGAACTGTCACTGGCAGCCTTTGGACACTGTGTCATCAGAGATCCCTCCTGTGATGTAGGCTGGCTGAGCCCAAAGCTCAGCACTTCTGCAAGGACTAGGGGAGGAACATTGAAAACTTTTAACCTTTTTGAAATGTAATTTATAGTTTTTAATAAATACTTGCTCAAATAGCAAATATACTCCAATTGATTGGAGAGCAAATGAGGCCTTCCAGTGTTCCTCCACGGAAAAGGGTTCACTTTCAAAACGGGGTTTGTGACAAGCCTGCAGCCCTACCTAAATAAAGGCTCTGCAACTAGTCTCAAAAGCCTTTAAAAAAAGGCTTGTTGAGCTTTTTCTCTGGGATAAGCATATGTTGTAACTCAGTTTAACAGAGTAATAATCTGTAACATGTATTATCTAATTCAGGGATCATTTGGGAACAGAGTCCAAGTTGCCCCGCAACATTGTTGGGTATAAGTTTGGATTCTTGTCCAGTAACAAAGTTTCCAGTATTGGGGTAATAATGACAGGCCTAAAATCACCTATTCATTAGGTTGTAGAGAAGACCCTCTGAGTTTTCACACAGAAAAAGTATAATTCAATTTGTATTTATATTTTTTATTGATAGCTTTTCCCAGTATATCCTTCATGTAACAAAAACTAGTAACTTACAAGTGATATGTGTTGCTCTACACTATGCTTATACAATGCCCCACCCAGATATAAAAAACCAAAGTGATTTGCTTCAGCCTTTTCTGAAAGAAGTCAGCAAACATCTTGTAGAGGGTCCAGCAGGTGGTTTCTGTTGGGGGGGAGGGAAAGCACAAACACAAATCAGTAAACTTAAACCTTATGACTGGACCCAACTTCATGAGTATTGGTGTCTGGTCTCAGTCCCATATCCGCAAGTGTCATCCAAGTTATGTCCACCAGATTGAGATTCATCCTTGACCAGTCCGTTTATAATCCAATTGAGATCCCTCCCTGACTTGGGCAGAATCAAACAGGCCTATGAGCTGTTCCCAACTCTCCAAAGTCTAAGAGGGCCTTCTCAAATACTACTTGGCAGAGGTGCCAGCAAGGGACACCAAGACTGCCACATCATATATATGTACCATAGGATCCCCTGTTAAGACCTCAACACAGATGTGGCTACAACTGGCTCCCCAGAAACTTGGGACTTACCTGATCCGACAGAAACTAAGCAGGTATCTTTATCAGACGTGTGCTTCAAGACTTGCTTTTGGGCACTAAGGGTAAAAAAATAAAGCCGACTTGAAATCCAACTGGGAAATCTAATCGTGCAACACCAGACTTGGTCCTTCAAGCCCCAATAAATAGCAGGTAAGCGGCTAGACAGAAAAAAACCCAAAGCCTCACCTTTCATGTAGTGAATGGGACTTTGTAGGAGATGCGTAACTGATTAAGTCCTTCCACCTACTTGTCCCTGAGTATGTGTTTATGATATAGGAAAGTTGAGTGGCAGCTACAGATATACAGACCTGAGCTGTCAAAGTCTTTCCAGTATGTTCTCGCATGTAGTTGGAGACCCTGTGGCTACTTCAAGCCACAGCCCTTGATGAGACATGCTACTTTGCATTATTCAGAATGGAAACCCAAGTTCATCTTAGCTTGGGTACCCCCCTCAGTGGTATGCTCTACCTATGAGTACGGTGGTAAGGCACTTACACATTTGCCAAGAGGTGGGGTTGGATCATTACCATTGAGGGCCCGGAGGCTGGACAACCTAGTAAGTTAGGTTTCTGAACCTACCCACCACTCAAGCTTCAAGAAATCCTTAATGACAGCTCAGGTAATCAGATGCTGGACAGTAATCAGTAGACTGACCAAATTTCCTACCCAATCCACTCACCTGCTAATCACAGGCCAATTAGGTCATCCACTCTTCAACTCATGGTCAGTACCAAATGTTCCTGGACAAGAAGTGAAAATACAATTTGAGTAAAAACAGAAACAGAGGGTCTTTTGTACTAGTACCAGCAGTCCTTTGACTTCCTTCCCCTCAGCCTTAGGTCTCTTGGTTTGGAAATCAGGGCTAATAGGCTTTGCTATTATCTTCACTATTGTCTTCAAAGAATTTTGGAACACATGTTTTACACCCTCCAACCCTTAAGACCTTGTTAAACCTAATTTCTCAAAGCTGTTATTCAGTCAGGAGGGCCAATGCCACCGCACCAGCAGAATCCAGCTAACAGAAGCAGCTTGTGTCTTTTCCCACAATGTTGCTGTCCTATTACAGTGTAAAATAGAACAACGACCGTCGGGAAACTGTCACTCTGGGCTCCTTTTTGACTGCAACAGCTATAGCAAGAACTGCAGCAGCTTCGATAAGGGCCAGGTACCAAGGCGGAGATTGACTCCTCTTCAACAAAACCTCTGGGTGATAATGGGCACTCGGGCTGTTTCGTCAAAAGCACAGATCCTGGAGCACGAGGGCAGGTAACCCCCATGCCATCCACTGGGCACTCCCTAGGTAGACCCCAACCAAGGTCTGGGTTTAAGGGCAGCTCTACACTGGCTAGTTTACCCAGCCCAATTGTCCACAGGATGTTAAAACGAAATGGGATCTCATTCTCCAAATGCCTCCTGTACCTCCCCTATCTTGTTAGGAGGGGCAGATCCGGCCCCCTGCGGTGCTCCCCTCACACCACTTGGCCTAAGGGGGGCAATGAGTATCAAGGCCCAAACACGTGGAGCCCGGAGACTCAGAGCTTCAGAGCGAAAATTGTGGGGATGGAGAAAAGATCACCAAAGTTCTGTTACAGGGCTCCTTCCAGCTCCCATTCGTCAGCTCTGGTGTCATGGCGCCCAGTAAGCGCTTCGCAAATGTCTACTGAATTTAAAGTCACTTGGACCTCGAGTTCTTTCACAAGAGTCACCCGGCCCAGGAGTTAAGCAATCTGCCTTAAATAGGTCAGAAATTTGTTAAAGGGGGAAAACCTTCCCAAACCCTTTTTTCTGAGGATTCAGAGTTGGAAAAGTCCACCCGTTAACCGATCTAACGGCTTTATTTTACAGGGAAGCAAAAGGAGCCCTTCCCCCCACGGGGTTTAGTAAACTCATTTCCAGGGGCAGCTAGGTGGCGCAGTGGATAGAGCACCAGCCTTGAAGAGTTCAAATCTGGTCTCAGACACTTAACACTTCTTAGCTGTGTGACTCTGGGCAAGTCACTTAACCCCAGCCTCAGAAAAAAAAAAAAATAAACTCTCAAGGAGAATTTGAACACAGACCCTGAAAATAAGGGTTTTTCCAACCCCACTTCTCAAGCGCCCCCCTCCCAACTGCAAAGCCCGGACAGAAGGCGCCGCGGCCCACTCACCTACCGATCCCGAAGGCATCCCTCGCATGTTACTCCCCCGCCTCACGGTTCAGGTCACGTGGTGTGCCTACGGAGGGTCTTTCGAAGGGCGTTCTGCTCTCATCGCGCACGCCCAGAGTGCTTCGCCCCTCAAGCACAAGCCTCAGCTTCGCTTTCCGCAACAAAGCAGCCCATTCCTGTCGCCACGCATTCTCCATCCGGCACCCTGAGGAGCCTCGTGGATCCATCAAGACCGAAGGCTTCCTCTGTTGGGATGCGGAATGTGGAGGACGGCCACAAACACACCATGCAGCTTGGGGTAGGGAAAGGACAACCACCTCTCGGGAAATCCTTTATATACCCATTGGCTTAGGCCCGGCATGCCTCCTCACGCCGCTTGGTGATTGGCTGTTGTCAGGACGCGCGATGCCGTGGCGCTCCTGGGAGTTGTAGTTCTTGCCCGCCGCGCAGACGAGTGATGTAATCTCCGGCACGAGCTGCCCCACGCTTGGCACACCTAGAACCTTCGCTTTTGTCCGTGTCGGGCCCCTGAAACACCTTGCGGTTTTGTCCTACTGGCCTTAGGATCAAGAAGACCCATATTTGGGGCTCAGGAGGGCCTGAGTTCAAATCTAGCCTCAGACGCGTTAACACTTTCTGGCTGTGTGACCCTGGACAAGTCACTTAACCCCAATTGCCTCAGAAAAAAAAACCCCAAAACAAACAAACAAAAAAAAAACAACAATGTTTGAATTCCACCTCAGTGGTATATTTACTTCAGCTCTACGAATCTCAGTTTCCTCATCTTCCCACTTCCCGGCTCGGACTATCCGACCTCTCTTCGCTTCCTTCAAAACTCATCTTACGGGGATCCTCTCCTTGCCCCCCCCCCTCCGTCTTCCCTTTGAGATCCCCTTGAATGACCTTCCCCTACGCCCTCAACCCTCCTCCCCACACACAGGAAAACACAGGCTCCTGGAGGGCGAGAGCTAGTGTATCCCCGAGCGCCGCCGTAGTGCTAAATACAACACTTGGTTTGACTTGACTTCAGAAACAAAATATCTCCCCAAGAACTCCACTGACTCCCTGGCGAATGTGGGAAAGATTTATTTTACATTATTGCAAAACTGCGTCTCTAGATGAATACACAATGCTGCGCGACTGCAAAGGCTACATTTTATTTCCTATCCGGAAGTCCCAAGTCCCTCCCCCTGATTCCCCATTAATTGGATGTTACAGAAGGTTACGTCATGAATCTCTCCCCTCACCACGTAGGCAGTTCCGGCTCCCGAGGAGCTAACATTTCTAAAAAGGGAGACGGTCACAGGAGGGAGAAGGCAAAGAATAAAAGATTTCCTTCAGATCTCGGACTTTATTTCTTTTTTTTTTAATAGCTTCTTAATTACAAGATATATGCATGGAGGGGCAGCTAGGTGGCGCAGTGAATAGCGCACCAGCCCAGAATTCAGGAGGACCCGAGTTCAAATCTGCTTTCAGACACTTAACACTTCCTAGCTGTGCGACCCTGGGCAAGTCACTTAACCCCAGCCTCAAAAAAAAAAAAAAAAAAGATATATGCATGGGTAATTTTTCAGCATTGACAATTGCAAAACCTTCTGTTTCAGCTTTTCCCCTCCTTCCCCCCACTCCCTCCCTTAGATTGGCAGGTTGACCAATACATGTTAAATATGTTAAAGTATATATTAAATGCAATATATGTATACCTATTTATAGTTATTTTGCTGCACCAAACCCCCCAAAAAATCAGATGTAGAAAGAAGGTAAAAATAACCTGAGAAGGAAAACAAAAATTCAGGTGGACAAAAACAGGAGTGGAAATGCTATGTTGTGGTCCACTCTCATTTCCCAGAGTTCTTTCTCGGGGTGCAGCTGGTTCTCTTCGTTATTGAACAATTAGAACTGATCTGGTTCATCTCATTGCTGAAAAGAGCTACATCAGACTGATGAGGTGAAGTCTAGTTTTCAGGGCTCCCAGTGTGGGAGCCAAAAATGTGATGAAGTTTAGGTTTTGGGGGTTCCCTCTTATAGGGAACTAAATGGTAAGGTCTAGATTTAAGGAACCAAAACGAGATTGGGGTTTCTGGGGGTCAGGGAGTTGAATGATAAGGCCTAGTGGCAGGTTCAGGGTTCAGGGAATCACATGGAGAGGTTTGGCTCCTCTGAAACCACTTGGGATTCGGCACAAGGGTAGGGAGTTTGGGGAACCCCTTCTGCTGCAGAGATTCTCCATAAAGGAATTTACAAACCCGAAAAACCTAGCTTGATCAAAGAGGTTTATTATAAGGATTGAGAAGTAAAGTTAGAAATCCCAACACAGAGGCATAAAGTCTCTTTAGGGAAATAGGTGAGGGTAAAGAGAGGGTAGCACTGAAAAAGAATATTATTCCAGTGGACAGAGGCTTCCTTGGCATAGCATGGCATGTTTAGAACATCTGCAAAGAGAGGATTTTAGATCGGCTCTTTTATGATAGGAGCTTTGGCTACAAGCTGAAGGGGGCTCCTGGGTGGCGTCCCAAGTTGCCTCATCTATCTACAAGCTGGGTTTCAGCTTGAGGTGGAATTTTAATAGAATTGAATGAGTTTCTTTAACTCAATAGGGTTGGAATTCTTTTGCTCAGGACTGAACCAACCTCACCTAGATAGCAGAATGAAACTGTCTTGTTTCCCTCAGTGGGTCCCTCACTGAGATTTCCTCCTTCAAGGATTTTTTGTTTCTGGGTCCCTTCTTCAAGACTTTATTTCAAAAGTCTGTCTCTGCTCCCAAGACGATTACTTTATTTTGGGGAAGATAAACTCCACCCTTGATTATTCCTTGATGTCCTTGTAGGCTTCAGTTTTCTAATTTCAGTTTCATTTCTCTAATTTAACTTTCCTAACTCTGGAAAACAAATGTCCATTCGTTTTTCATAATTCTAACAGATAAGCTGTGTGGCTCAGAAATGGTGAGGGGTCATCATTAAAAAAAAAAAAAAAAAAAAAAAAAAAAAAAAGCTGGAGAGATCTCTAGGAGCAAAACAAAAGTTCATTGTATGCTCTCGGGAGATCTGGTATCCCACTCATCCAGCAGGCAATGGAAGGGAGGAGGCACCTTTCAGGATGATGAGGTCTAGAATTGGGGTGCCTAAATGAAATTAGGATTTAATTGAAGTCTAGTGGCAGGCTCGGGGTACAGGAAGTCAAATAGAGCTCTCCTGCAACTCCTTTGGATTCCGCGCAAGGATAGAGTTAAATGAGGTCTAGTAGCGGTGCAAGAGTCCCCAGTAAAGAAATTTACAGACCTGAAAACCTGGATTGATAAAAGAGGTTTATCATGGGGTTTGCAAGTAAAGTTAAAGTCTAGTTAGTAAAAAGTGAAGGTAGAGATAAGAGGGCACTAGAACCAGTGTTCTAGTAGGCAGAGATCCAGGAGTAAGCTGCCATGTTTGGAACCTCTGTAAAGAGAAGGCTCCAGTCTGGCTCTTTTATAATGAAAGATTTAGTTAAAGGGGCCTGTGGGTGAAGTCCCAAGTTAGCTCAGATCTGATGGGGGCTGGGACAGACCCTGATCTCCTATTGGAATTCAAAGGGGTGCTTTTAACCACCAGGATTTGTGAATCAAAGGTCCTAGCTTTCTGAATTGTTAACATATTAGCTAGGAGGGGCTGGGAATCAGAAAGGAATCTGAAAGGATTATTTTCTTAAAGAGACAATAAAATGAAATCATGGGATTATAGCAGGAAAGGGACTTAAGTATGCCCTTGAATCACAATGCTCAAAGACTTTCAGGCCTACTGAAACTCTTAAGTAAATGAAGCCTTACTAGATTTTCACAATTGTCCTGAGAGATCTCACCTCATCTAGCTGCACCATAAAGAAGAAAAAAAGAATCTGGGCTCTAGCCCAGAGTTTGGGGATGATAAGGCTGAGTTCTCTTCCTCCTCTAGTAGATATTCCCCAGGGACTTTTGCTATCCCAGCCACAGACTCTGGATGGGATTATAAGGAGGGAAGCTGAGACACAGAGAGAAGGGATCATTTTCTTTTTTTTAATCTTTTTTTTTAAATTTTATAATTATAAATTTTTTATGAAACTATATATGCATGAGTAATTTTTTAATAACATTATCCCTTGTATTCATTTTTCCAAATTTTCCCCTCCCCTGCTCTACTCCCTCCCCTAGATGACAGGCAATCCCATACATTTTACATGTGTTACAGTATAACCTAGATACAATATATGTGTGTAAATCCAATTTTCTTGTTGTATGTTAAGAATTGGATTCCGATGTATAAGTAACCTGGGTAGAAAGACAGTAGTGCTAACAATTTACATTCATTTGAAGGGATCATTTTCTAATCTGTTTCATTAACGGCATGAAGAAGGCAATTAAGAAGCACTTTAATTATGAAAAACTTAAGGAAGTTACCAAGGGCTAAGGAAAATGCTGCCCTCCCCTCTTTTGGGAGTGTCTTGTAGAGGCTCTAAGAAAATATGATAATCTGGCCCCACTTTTCCAGAGGGAATCACTGTCCTCAAAATGCATTTTATTAGTCAGTCTGCCCCAAACTTTGGGAGGAAGCAGAAGTTAGCTCTGGGTCCTCAAACTCCCAGATACAACTGCTGGAAATAACCTTTGGAGTTTTCAATAATAGCTAACAAGCTGCAGCAAGGGAGAACAATGCAGAGCCAGGGGATTAGAGAATAGGCTCAAATTTTAGCCAATTCCACAATCTGAGAGAAACCCTCAGGCCTGTGCCCAAAGTGCAAATAGGAGGGGCATTGGAAAAGACTGCCTGCAGTGGGGTCAAGCGTCCTCTTCCCAATGCTAAGTCCTTCAGGCTCCTCAGGACCAGGAGTGATGGGGCCTGGGATTTGGCCAGGCTTCCCTTCACTCCTTCCTGATGGCTAAACACAGTATAACTTTGAATGTGGCAGGTATGTCCATTGAATTTCTCTGACTTTATAGAAGCTGTTGGGTGGAGTAAGGTATGGTGAAGAATTTACAGATTAAGCACATATTGATCAGAGACTGCTAGCTAACATAAAATCAGGACTATAGGCCCCAGTCATGTGAAGGCCTAGGCTGCATTCCTTTGCCCAAATAGGGATTAACCTATACATGGCCGAAGAAGCTATAAGTCACATTGCCAGCTGCATTCCACTGACCAAATATGACCAATCACAACCTATGGAGGGTGGGATTTTGAAGGTTCTTTGTCTGAAATGTATAAAAGTATAAAAGTGAGCATCTTCAAGGGAGTGGCTCTCTCCTGCTGTGAATCTGGCTCACAGACCAGGATGGGGTCTGCTTCTCGAGATTCTAATAAATAATTCTGCTTTTCTATGAGTGATCTCTGAGTAGTCATTTTTGGATAGGATTTTCTATCCCTCACAATATCCTTTGATCATTTATTGATTGGAGAACGGCTTGATTTCTTACAAATTAGAGTCAATTCTCTACATATTTTGGAAATGAGACCTTTATGAGAACTTTTAACTATAAAAATGTTTTCCCAGTTTGTTGCTTCCCTTCTAATCTTGTTTGCATTAGTTTTGTTTTTACAAGAGCTTTTCAGTTTGATATAATCAAAATTTTCTATTTTGTGATCAATGATGATCTCTAGTTTTTCTTTGGTCACAGATCCCTTCCTCCTCCACAAGTCTGAGAGGTAAACTATCCTATGTTCCTCTAATTTATTTATAATTTTATTCTTTATGCCTAAATCATGGACCCATTTTGATCTTATCTTGGTGTAAGGTGTTAAGTGTGGGTCCATGCCTAATTTCTGCTGTACTAATTTCCACTTTCCCCAGCAGTTTTTGTCAAATAGTAAATTCTTATCCCAGAAGACAGCTTTCTTAGGGAGCAAGGTTCTGTTAGGAATATTGCAAAGATGGGTTTGCACTGAGAAGAAAATATCTTCATCAGTGGCCAAAATCCTGATAGGACTTCTCCTAAGATGTCTGGCCTACTGTGCTAGATATATTGGCTCTGCTTTGATCTTTGGCCTTGAGCTGGAGGCCTATCACTGGATGAATCTGGGAGACTGGTTTTTCAATTCAATTCAAAATTGAATGAGATTACTTATCTTGAGAATTTCTTTTATGGACAGAAGGGTGTGCTCCTCTTAGAGGAGAGTTTAAGACCCGATTCACCTTTCCCCCAAAGATTAAAGGAGACACCGTTCACATCAGGACCTCTCCAACGCTTCCCCCCAAAAGATCTCAGTTTATATCATTCCCCCTCAAGCCATCCCCTCAAATTCATTTGGGACAATGCATCAAAGGTCTCATCTTCTGTAGTTGCTTTAAACTGACAAGGGGCATATAGCTGGCCCTACCCAATGGGATCCTGACTGAAGAGGGGAGATGAGTGAGTTGTAGGCGACAGCAGCATCTAGTGCTGAATGTCAGAATCAGGACTCAGGTGATTTCAGGTTGACCAAGTGGTTGAAATTTCATGACTCGGGGTCTGGGAGAAGCAACTCTCGCAAGTATATTAAAAATACAAGGACTAAATATGAGCAAAAGAGAAAGAATAAACAAAAGTGTAGTTAACATGAAGTAACCAGGAGCCAGAAACCCACCCAGAGGAAGGCTTGGGGTGGGGATAGGGGGAAATGAGGCTATGTCTCTCATCTAAACAGCTTTCCTAGGATAGCTACCAAAGTATGTTTTTCCCAAATTCTTGCTTTTGTTTCCTCAAAGGAGTACTAGCAATGGGTAGAACATGTGCCTTTCAGTAAGTATGATCTCTTTTGGCAAAAAACCCTTGAGCCTTACAAGGAAGGTTTTTACCCAATTACTACAGATGTTAACAAAACCTTTTGAACTCCCTGCAAAGGGCACATGTGCAGGCCCTTTTCAGAATTTACGTGCCTGGGAGCTATATAAGGGAATGCAGGAGTCAGGAGTTGAGGAATTAAAGTTGTCATAGTCAGAGGCAAACAATCCAACAATCCTGAATGATTATAATGAAAGAAAAAAGGACACAGACAATTTCATCCTTCTTTCTCCAGAGTTTTCACAGGAGCACACTGAAATACCCAAGAAGTAAAAGCAGGACTATTTGTTGCTTTGCAAGGAGCTAGGCAGGCTTAGGTGAGGTATCATCTCTCTTAGTAAGTACCTTGATAACTCCAGAGCCTTCTCAGTCCTGCAGGGAAAAGCTGGTGGTGGGGGGGGTCTTGGAAGAGTCTTGAAAGAAGCACAAAAAAGTCACTTGGAGGTTTGAGAAGAGAAAATTGGGTCTCCTTGAGTGAAACAGGAAACTGAGGACTTCTCAGAATAATAACCTTGGGTAATTAAAGAGTCAGCATCAAGACTATTTAATCCTTAGACTCTGGGAGAAGACTTGCTCTTCCAGCAGTTAGTAAAGGTGTCAACAAAGATCAAAAGCAACTTGAAACTAATCTCCCCTGGGTATGTGTCCCTTCTCTGAACAGGCTTCAGGACAGGGGGAGGTTTAACAGCTAAAAGCTGGCATAAGGGCATTTGTTCTGGTGGGTTATAGGGAGGGGTGTAAGAATCAGGGAGCTGGGGAAGCAAAGCCAGGAGTGAGTGGGCAGCAACTCCAGCAGCTAGATTTGCAACCCTATTTCCCTTGGTTTGAAGTGAATCTCCCTTCTGGTGTCCTTTACAAAATATGAATGGGGAAGGGGGCACCTAGGTGGCAGCTAGGTGGCGCAGTGGATAGAGCACCAGCCCTGAATTCAGGAGGACCCGAGTTCAAATTTGGTCTCAGACACTTAATACTTCTAAGCTGTGTGACCCTGGGCAAGTCACTTAACTCCAGCCTTAAAAACAAACAAACAAAAAAAATATGAGTGAAACCTCTCTGGGTTTATGGATGGCTTGTAATAGCTATAGAATTTCTCCTGCATATTTAATAGGAAAATTCTTTGCTGTCAAAAGTCCCCTTTCTTTCCATATTGCCCTTTGACCATACAAAATATGAAAAGCATATTTGGAGTCTGTATAGATGTTCACTCTCATTCCCTTCCCCAGTTCCAAAACTCTGATTAGGGCAAGGAGTTCAGATTTCTGGGCAGAAGTCCCAGGCTTAGCTTCTAGGGTACCATTGAGATTCACCACAGAATATTCCGCCCTTCTGTCCCTATTTTCAAGAAAGCTCGACCCACCTGTTAACCACTCCCCATGCAAGTTGTCAAGAGGAATGCCCCTTAAGTCAGGTCGACTGGAGAAGAGAGGAGAGGAGAGGAGAGGATCTAAATCACAATTATGAATGATGTCACTGACTGAATGTTATCAGGGAGCCCAGTGGCAGGATTTAGAGTGTGACACACCTGGAGAGTCAGGTCTGGGGTGTCTAGCAGGAGAGTGATATTTAGTAAGCCTCCTACTAGCAAACCAGTGATGCTTTTTGGCCTCTAAAATGCTCAGAACCTTTACTTGTGGGGGGTAAAAACCTCCAATGGCTGCCCCAAAATACATTTCGAGTCTTCTTTAATTAGAAGGGCCATGGCTCTAAGGCAGGAGAGCCATCTTAGGGAAACTGAGTCCAGTTCCTTTGAGAAATAGGCAACTGCTCTGGGATCTCCCAGGGTATGATCTTGCCTTTCAGGACTTTGGATCAAGATAAGAATGCAGAGCAGTAGCTCCAAATCTCTTAACTCTCTAGCTAATAGCCTGTGCTTAAGAAATTTCTCAATCCTGACTAAGGCTGGAGTGGCCCAAACAGAGAAATTTTTTTTTCTCCCAGATTTCAGAGGGAATATGGGAGGGTCTTGAAAGGAGCACAAAAAAGTCACTTGGAGGTCTGAGAGAAAATTGGGTCCCCTTGAGTGAAAAGGGAAATTGAGGACTGCTCAGAATAATAACCTTGGGTAATTCAAGACTCAGAACTAAGACTGTTTAATCATTAGGCTCTGGGAGAAGAGCAAAGACTTACTCTTTCAGCAGAAAATATTTAAGAGATAACCCCTTGTGTAGTACGGAAATGGTGAGGGGTCACCATTTAATAAAAAAAAAAAAGCTGGAGAGAGCTCTAGAAAAAATCAAAGTTTATTTTACATTCTCATGAGAAGGGCATCCCACTCTTTAAGCAGACAATCGAAGAGAGGAAGCGCCTCCTGTGGGCAGGACAGTACCTTTAATCCCTAAGGCAAAAGGCCCGCTCCCACCACTGACTCTCATCCTCATTGGCTGAGAGTCTTACATTCTAAACTCGAGATCTACCCATGAAACTGAACTTGACCAATAAGTACATAGTTGTCCATATTTGGCTGAAATAGGGAGGAGATATCATGAGAGGGGAATTATGCCCTTGACTGGATGTTCACAGTCCTTCAGGCCTACTCAAACACTGAAGTAGATGAAGCCTTACTCGATTTTTATGACTGTCTTGAAAGATTTCACCTCATCTCATTCACCCTTGATCTTTATTCAGCTGCTTGGCTGAAAAACCCTACTAATTGTTTAATGGCCTAGAGATTTCTAGCCATCCTTATTTGTTGATTGAGAAAGGCCAGAAGTGAAACAGACCAAATCTCCTTAGTTATTAGCTCAGTAATTTAGAAACCTTTAACCCCTCTTGCTTAATTGATTATTAACCTTTGAAGCAAAACAGACCCCTTTTTCTTAATATTTTGAAACATTTATTGTTTAACCAAGACCCTCGTATCACAAAAAGCCCACTTGTATTCCAAAGATAAATAAGGAATAAAGACCTGTTGCGATACAGGAGCCACCTGTGCCTGTGGCTGCTGGAGGTCTAACTCAGACCTGTAGAATGAATCTCTTCATGTAAGAGGACTGCCTCTCAGTCGCGTTCTCTGACCTCTCTCCTCTTTCCTCTGCCTCCAATTTATTTTATTCCCAATTCACAAGGAACCTCTTCGAAGGATGCTTTGCAACTCCTTCAAGGGTTATGATTCAATGCTGTGGAGGCTCTTAGAGATTTGACCTGCCTCTTCACTTAGGTTTAACAAAGATCAAGTTTGCCAATGATTTTAAAAGGATTAACAGAAGATGGGAAGGTGAATAGTTTCTGTAAACGTAGAATATGCTCCTTACTACTTACTACTGTAAAATTGGTTTTCCCTGCTCCAGAATTTCTGATGAAGGGACTGCCCCATTCTCTAGAGAATTGAAATAAAGAACCTTTTGTTTTGTACATGTTTTGTACCATGCCTTTGAGCAGTCAATTTGAGTTAGGATCTTTGCATCCCACACACCAATTTCACCATTAAACTACACCCCAATAAGGGAGCAGGATAGGAGGGAATAATCTGAGACTGGTTTTCAATTCAATTCAATTCAAAATTGAATGAGATTATCTTGGGAGTTTCCTTTATGGATAGAAGGGTGTGCCTCTCCTAGAGGAGAGTTTGAGACCCCAATCACCTTTCCCCCACAGATTAAAGGGACACAGTTCACATTAGGGCCTCTCCAACCCTTCCCCCCAAAAAAGATCTCAGTTTATATCATGGGCACATGTGTAAAATCTATCTGCCAGTCCTCCCCAGGAGCCCTGCTCTGGAGGGGTTCAGGAGAGGAAGTTGTTTAACAACCCCTTCAGGATTTACTTGGGCAGACACCAGACAGGGCTGGCAAGGAGGAATAGCCCTGAAGAAGGATTTTCCATGTTAATTGGTGGAGGTAAATTTCTCCACATTTGCCCATTAAAAGGCAAAAAGAAATCACAAGTCTTTTATGCAGTGTTATAAAAAGAAAGCATCTTTAAGGTATAAAGTAGAAAACCATTGTGGGTACCCTGGGATCTTTCAGGAAGACCGTCAAGGAACCAAAAGCTTGTGCTTAAGAAATATTTCAATGAGGTATGGGGGGTTGCAATCTCTCTCTGGCCTCTGGTTTCATGGGGAGTCGCACCTATTAGGGAACACAGAGGCACACTAAAACTGGGTGGCAAGTGTAGCCTGCCCAAAGATACTTGGTCCCAGAAGGAGGAATCTACTCCCTCCCATATTTCAGATGGAATATGGAAAAGCTTTGAGAGAAGCACAAAAGTTACACCCAGAAGTCTGAGAACGGTAAATTGGGTCCCCAATTTCACTATCAAGTCACACTCCAACAAGGACAGGAGGAGATGATAAGAAAAGAGTGTTTGAATAACAAGTCACCAAACTGACAGAGGGAAGGTCTCAAAACAGTTCCTAAATTTTCCTTCAAATTCCATCACCTTATGAGGGGTGAGGGGGAGGAAGAGCAAATGGTGCCCGAGAACTGGAACAGGATGGAATACAAGGTGTGAGGGATAGAAAATCCTATCCAAAAATGACTACTCAGAGATCACTCATAGAAAAGCAGAATTATTTATTAGAATCTCCAGAAGCAGACCCCATCCTGGTCTGTGAGCCAGATTCACAGCAGGAGAGAGCCACTCCCTTGAAGATGCTCATGACTTTTATATATTTCAGATAAAGAACCTTCAAAATCCCACCCTCCATAGGTTGTGATTGGTCATATTTGGTCAGTGGAATGTAGCTGGCAATGTGATTTGTAGCTTCTTCAGCCACGTATAGGTTAATCCCTATTTGGGCCAAGGAATGCAGCCTAGGCCTTCATGTGACTTGGACCTATAGTCCTGATTTTATGTTAGCTAGCAGTTTCTGATCAATATGTGCTTAATCTGTAAGTTCTTCACCATACCTTACTCCACACATCCCTCTTCTTCAAGGAAGGAACACAACAATATCATTAATCATTTGTCAATTCGGGAATGACCTATATTTAGTTCAGTTCCCTATATATCTGAGAAATGAGGCCTTCATCAGAAATCCTTGTTGCAAAAAAAAATTTCCCCAGTTTCCTTTTAATTTTGGTTGCATTGGTTTTGTTTGTGCAAAAGGTTTTTAATTTTATATGATCTATATTTTGTTTGGTCCTAATTTTTTCCTTTATAGATTTGACAGATAAACTATTATTCCATGTTCTCCCAATTTACTTAATAGTATGACTTTTTATGTGTAAATCATATACCCATTTTGACCTTATTGTGGTATATGGTGTGAGATGTTGGTCTATAGCTTATTTCTATTGTATTGTTCCCTAGTAGTTTTCAAGAAATCTTCAAAGAAAACTTTCCAGTTTTCTTAGAACAAGAGTGTAGAATAAAAATAAAAATAATTCATCAGTCACTTTCTATAAGAGACCTTAAAATGACAGCTCCCAAGAACATCATAGCTCATATCCAGAGCTTCCACATCAAAGAAAAAAAAATACTGAAAGAAACCAGAAAGAATTTAATTAGGAAGCCAGGATCACATATAATTCAGCAGTTAACACTATTAAAAAATGGAGAACTTCCAATTGATCAGTAATGAACTGAACCAGCTACACACAGTGAAAGAACTCTGGGAGATGACTATGAACCACTACATAGAATTTCTAATCCCTCTATTTTGGTCCACCTGCATTTTTTATTTCCTTCACAGGGTAATTGTACACTATTTCAAAGTCCAAATCTTTTTGTACAGCAAAATAACTGTTTGGACATGTACACATATATTGTATTTAATTTATATTTTAACACATTTAACATGTATTGGTCAACCTGCCATCTGGGGGAGGGGGTGGGGGGAAGGAGGGGAAAAATTGGAACAAAAGGTTTGGCAATTGTCAGTCCTGTAAAATTACCCATGCATATATCTGGTAAATAAAAAGCTATTTTAAAAAATCTGCTATAGTACAACAAGTAGAAGGAATCATCCTGGCAAGAACAAACTGATAGCTCTTTGTTTCATAGCCAAGGCTATAATCCACTGCTCACAGCTAAAATGAGTCCATAAAAATTAGCTGGAATGGACCTCAGCTTTAATTAATTAATTAATACATCTATGTATTCATGTGAAAAAAAAAAATGGAGAACTTGGAATACAATATTCCTGAAGGTAGAGGACATAGCCTTTCAGAAAAGAATAACTTACACAGCAAAACAGAATAGTAACCTACAGGGAAAAAATGGATTTTTGGTGAAATAGATAACTAATCCTTCTGAAAAGCCAAATTTAGACAACTTTATTAAGATCTATTGAATTGATGAGATAAATACCTAATGATGAGGTTTGTACCTCATTAAAATTTGGATTGAGGTCTAGTGGCAGGATTGGGGTACAGGGAGTCACTTGGAGCTCCCCTGCAACCCCTTTGGATTCGGCACAAGGATACAAAGTTAAATCAGGTCTAGTAGCTGCGAGAATCCCTTATAAATGAATTTACAGGCCTGAAAACCTAGATTGATAAAAAGAGGTTTATTGCAGGGTTTGGAAGCAAGGTGAAAATCTGATTAGTAAAAGGCATTAGATAGAGGAAGAAATACACCGAAAGCGCCAGGACAGAGTGTCTGATGCAAAGCATAGTTGCTGGCATCTTTCAATTCTCTGCCAAGGGATGATTCCACCTTGGCTCTTTTATTTGCTTCAAGAAGCCTAGGCTAGTGCCAAATTCTTGGCGGGCTTTTCAGATAAGGAAGAAACTGTTTTGGGGAAACCTGAGCAGCTAGTTGGGGTTTGAGAAAATCCAAGCCAGCTCAGATCTGGTGGGGGCTGGGTACAAGCCCAAACTGGCTCAGATAAGGATCTTTCCCCTGGGAATACAAAAGGGTGGTTTTGACCAGATCTTGAAAATCAAAGATCAGTCCCAAAGGAAGATGGAAATCAGACAAGGAATCTTAAAGGGGCTATCGCCCCTCAAAATGTTCTCAGCTCTAATACTAAATCTGCATCACTCATGTATCTAAAGTTGAAACAGATTGTCTCTCTCCCTTCCTTGAGGTCCCTTTAAGAACCCCCCCCCATGGCTGACCTTTGATTTACAAATCCTGGTCAGTGGGTTTTCCCCATCCCCCACCGGATCTGAACTAACTTGAGTTTTCTCAACCCCCACAGTTTAAACCCATTGAATTCTATTCAAAGCTGACCCTGGCTAAAAGCCCACCAGGAACCTGGGACTTCACCCACAAGCACCTTTAGGTAAAAAAGAGCCAAACTGGAGCTCTCTTTTTGCAGGAGCCCTTCCCCCCAAACATGGTACCCTTCCAGCCATGGAAGGGTTCCTGCCTGCCCAGCGACCACCTCTGGCCCTGGCATCTTTCTACCTTTAACTTTACTTCCAAATCCCTACAATAAACCTTTTTATCAATCTAGGTTTTTGGGCCTGTAAATTCCTTTTATAGGGGACTCTGCGCCATCAAGAGACTATCTTTACGCTGACCCAAAAGGGGTTCCCCCTTCCCTAACTCTCAACACATACACACATATATGTATGTGTATATATGTATATTTTACATATTAAATGGAAAATTAGATCAAAAGAAAGGAGAAAAGCTTCCTGCAAAAAATGGGATTTAAGCTGAGTGTTGAACAACTAACTGCAGGTGAGAAGGCAGAGCAGTACAGTCATGGGAAACAGAGAAAAGGCATCAAGTCAGGAGTTGGAGGGCAAAATGAGGAGCATCAAGAAAGCCAGTGATGGTTTTTTTTTTTCAGTGATGTTTAATCTAGCATACTTGCTGATTGATTTCTCAGATTCTTTCTAAGTCTAACATGATAACTATAAAGGTTTAAGAGAGAACATTAGATCCTTTTTTTTTCCAACATGTTTTCTAAAAGCATTTTTCTATATTTCTATATCGTCAGACTGAGGGGAAAAATGAAACTATACAAGTTGCCATCACCTGCCAAAACTGCCTTTTAACAATTTACTTTGCTTTAATTAAAATAATACTACCACCAACAAACATACAGTTTCACTAAAAAGTATCCTACTTGATAAAATAATACATTTACTGAAAATATTGCCAGTTTCATTTTGCATCAGATGTCTTTAAGAGCTGAGTGATATAGGAATGTATATTTTTATTCAAAATAAAAACATTGTTTTAATATTACTGCTACTCAACTCATTCCCACCTAATTCAGTTCCTTAAATGTCAAATATGAAGATACAGTAACTAATTCACTCAATCATTCAGAATACAAGTTTGGATGAAGATATTTTGTAGGAATGAGAATTCAACAAATAACTTCTTTAAAGTGTAGGAAAACAATCCTGAAATCTCCACTCAAACGTATTTGACAAAAAAGGAAAATGACAAATGTTGCAGGCGTTGTGGGAAAAAAGGCACACAGATGTAGCTGTCATTCTGGAAAGTAGCAGGAAATGCTCCCAAAAATATTCAAAACTAACTATTGCTAAACTTCAAAAAAACCTCTTATCCAACAATACTAGTAGGCCTATCCTCCAAAGAAATTTTAAAAAAAGAAAGGCATCCAGATGTACAAAAATAATTATATCAGTTCTTTTTATAGTAGCAAAAACTGTAAACTAAAGAGGTGCCCATGAATTGGGGATGGTTGAAAACATGATGTGTGAATATCATAAGAGTATTATGGTATAAGAAATGATGAAGGGGATAGCTTTAGAAAAATCTGGGAAGACATGAACTTGTTCACAGTGAAGTGAGCTGAGCCAGAAGAACATTTATTAATTCCTAATCATATTGTAAAGAAAGACGACTTTGAAAAACAGGAAGCTTGACCAGCCATCATCTGAGAGGATCAGTGATGAAACATACTAGCCACCTCCTGACAGAGGGGTGAAGGGCTCAAAATGCAGAAGAAGACATCTATTTCTGGGCGGAGCTAATGTAGGAAGTTGTTTTGACTGATACTGCATTTTTGTTCAAATATTTGTTTTTTTTATTTTTCTCCTTTCTTTTCTTTTTCCTTGATGATGTGAGGAAGAGAAAGAAAGTGGGAATAAGAGTGGAATCCATCTCCAGAAAAAAAGAAAAGAATAAAGGGTCATGGAGAATGTTTTTAACCTCTCAGAAAAGAGGCAACTGAGGGTATTCTCCCATCAGCTGGAGTTCACTGGGATCATGGTACATTACTTTGGGCATCTCTTTCTCATCCAGGCAGCCGATAGTCAACAAGCATTTTATAAACACCTACTCTATGTCAGGCACTGTACTGAGCCCTAGGGATACAAAGAAAGGCAAAAAGTCCATCCCTACTCTCAAGGAGCTTACAATCTAATGGGGAAACAGCAGGGCAAACAACTGTACAGACACAAAATGAGAGATTATTTGACAGAGATCGGGTCCAAGCCTTATCGGGGCCTGGGCAAGGCTTCTGGCTTTGAGTTGCTGGTTGTCCATCCTGCTGAGATTTATTTGTCAATAGGGCTTTTATTTATATGGATTTTGTAAATATATAAGAAGCATCTCCTTCCCCTTAAAGCTCTCAGAGATCGGGTGTGTTTCACCTTTGTCTCCGCATCCCCAGGGGCCGCCAGCCGGGGCTCGGGTCTGAGTCACAGAAAGGACCCCAGATATCACCTGCTGCTTTTCTGAGAGGAGGGACCGGGTCATTTTGCTGTTTGTCTCTCCTTAGTCTGTTCCGGGAACCCTAAAAAAATGCATGCTGCTTGACGGATGGATTCTCTACCGGTAAAATAAACGGGTTGGATTGGACGATCTTCAAGAATCCTTCCAGCCCCGGGAAATTTTCTCTAGAAGAGCGGGGAGGGGGTGGGGGGGGAGAAGCTAGGCGGGAGCTGAGGGAAGTCCCCGGGGCGGGGCTGAGCTCTCATAAACCCGAGGGTCTGCTTCAGCTCCCACATCCTCCCGCTGTCCCGGGGCGGCTTCTCTCGTCCCCGTCCGCCTCAGGTTGCTCCGGCTGCCGGCCTTCTGCTGTTCTTTCCTACTCCCCTCGGCCTCATCGTGCCTCGGTTCCTCCCGAAGCCGAGCTCAGAGGTTCCGCTACGGTGCGCCCCATCTATTCCTGGTCAGTCCGGTGGGGCCCAGGTTCCCACAGCACCCCGCCTGCAGGAGGCTCAGCTCAGGTCCGCCCCGTCAATCTCGGGCTCCTCCAGCACGTGCCTTCCAGAGGGCAGCTCAGGACCCCTTCAGCACCCCGCTCTCAGACTCCTCTCGAGTCTGTCCCGTCAGTCCCGCGTTCGGGAACCTCGGCTTGGGCTGCCCCGGCGGTCCCTGCTTCCTCCAGCACCCTGCCCTTCGGAGACTCCGCTCCGACCCTTCCGGGTGGTCCCTGCTTCAGGCTCTCCTCTCCGGTCTGCCCCGTAGTTCCCCGGTGCAGCACCTCCCCCTCCCGCCCCTTCGGGTTAAATGGCTTATGTCGGTTCCGCTCCGAGAGTCCCCAGTTCAGTCTGAAGTTCGGCTTCAGCAGCTCCCCTCTAGCGGGCCCACAGCGTCGCGGTTCAGCGGCTCCCGTCGGGTCCGCCCCGTCGGCGGGGCACGAGAGCCCCGATGGCCGGGGAAGCCCCGCTCTCGTCCTGCCAGCTCCAGTTCCGCGTCTTGCTGCTGGGGGACGCGGACGTGGGCAAGTCTTCTCTGCTGCGACGCTACGTGGAGGGAGACTCCTGGGCTGATCCGCCCCCCAGCTCCACGGTGGGCGTCGAGTTCTACAGCAGCATGCTGGAGCTGGCCTCGGGTTCGAGGGTCAAGCTGCAGCTCTGGGACACGGCGGGTGACGAACGCTTCAGGTCTGAGGGAGCAAAGACTGGCTGGAGAACTGGGGGAGAGGGAGGGGTGGGGGGATGCTGCTAGAGCTGGCTGACGGGGAGCTGGAAGGGACCCCGAGCCCCATCTACTCCGAGCGCCGCAATTTGGCTGTTGGGGAAACCTGCGTGTCAGCGAAGGGAAGGGACTTTTGTCTGAGGTCACACGTAATATGGGGCAAATTCGAATTCGAACCCAGATCCTTTGGGCTAAAGCAGTAGGAATGCTAATGGAAAGTTAGAATTCTGCCGCTCCTTTTCCTTGTTTCCTTGAGCAAGCTGTGCCAGCCTTAGTTTCTCCAGCTCTAAAATGGGAGGATTGGAAGCTGGAAGTGGCTGGGAGGGGGTGAGGTGGAAGGGGATCTTGGATATGGAGCTGGGGGTGACCTCATAGGTCCTTTCTCCCCATTTTACAGATGAGGAAATTAATTAAACGAACCAGGCTTTTCTTAGTGTTCCCTCACATCCAACAGACATTAAAGTGTCTACTGTATTTCCTGCCAAGTGCTAGGTGCTGGTAATCTATTATATTCACTTATTATTATATGCATTATATATTATATACCTAAGGTGACTTAAAACAAAAATCTCTGCTCTCATTTTACCTTACACCCCTAAGAAGACTGTGCAAACGTTATCTCAGGGGGAGTAGCCCTGGGTTTGCTGTAGGATTTCAGTTCTGTCACCTTGATTTATTAACAGTGAGACATTGGGCCAATCACTTCTGATTCAATTTCCTCATCTGGGGGCCGAGGTCTTTAAGGCGCCTCAATAGCTTCTGAAACCCTTTTCAGCTGTGTTTGAATGCTCAGGATCCCATTGAGAAGGATAACTAGACCGGGGCTAGTTTTTAGAAGACCTGAAGGGAGTTGTTGCACCCTGGAAGCTGAGGGGGTTGACTCTAGGCAAAGGGGTGCAGTTTGGAGGGAGACAGGGGGGACTCCGCATTTGTCAGCAAGATTCTCAGAAGTCTCACCTCACAATGACCAGCAGGTAGAAGGGATTTTCACCGCTGGTCTTTCAGAGGACCAACTTCTTGAGATAGAAGCCTTAGTTTAGGAGTTTTCTCTTTCTCTTCTTTAATGTATTTATTTTTAATACACACTGTTTCATGAATATGTTGAGAGAGAAAAATCAAAACAAAAGGAAAAAAAAAACATGGGAGAGAAAAAAACCCAAAATGAACATAGCATATGTTGATTTACATTCAGTCCCCATAGTTCTTTCTGGATGCAGATGGTGTTTTCTATCCAAAGTTTATTGGGATTGCCTTGGATTCTTTTCTCCCTTGATAGTAGATATGACTTTTTCTGGGGTACAGGACCTCACCCATCTCTGACTCTTCATTTCTCTCCTCCCAGGAGCATAACTCGGTCCTTTTACCGGAACATGGTAGGTGTCCTGCTGGTCTTTGATGTGACCAACAGGAAGTCCTTCGACCACATAGAAGACTGGTACCAGGAGGTGGCTTCCATTCAGGGACTGGACAAGGTTGTCTTCCTGTTGGTTGGCCACAAGAGTGACCTGCAGCAGGCTCGTCAGGTGTCAACCCAGGAAGGAGAAACTTTAGCTTCAATTCTGGGTATGTCTTTTCTGGAGACCTCCGCCAAGACCAATAGCAATGTGACTCTGGCCTTTGAGACTCTTGCCGATGGAATCCAGCAAGCCCTTCAGAATGGGGAGATTGAAGTGGATGGAGCCTGGAGGGGAGTCAGGATTATTCAACGAGCCCAGCCTCCCCAAAACCAGCTCAGAAAAAAGCCAGCCAGTCAGTGTCAGTGTTGACTCAGGGAATTAGGTCAAGATGGACAGAATGGGCTCAGAGAACACAAGCCTGAGCTAGTTGGTCCCATTCTCAGGACCCAAAGAAACTCAAAACTGGAAAGAATCTCAGGTCCTCTAATCCAGAGGAGAATAGAGAAACTCAGAGAGGTCGAGTTACTTGTCCAACCTCACACAGCTCCTCAGTGACTGAATCTCTTTAGAATCTAATTCCCCTGACCTGTACATCTAATGCTATATTACATCAAGCTGGTTCTCTGTGTCCCTATTCCTCTGGGGAAAGACCAGCAGGCCAGATTCCCTTGGATACACATTGAATTGTCTGCTGGTAGAAGATGGGGAGATCTATTACCTCTAAGATAATTGTCTTCATGCAATGTTTTAAGGTTTAGGGACAACTAAATGACCCAGTGGACCTAAATATGGTCAAAAGAGGTTGGACACAATTGAAAACAACTGAATGGTGATTGAGGTCTACAAAAGGGCCTTACAAATGTTATCTCATTTGATCCTGATAACAAACTTGGGTGCTGCTGCTCTATTATTCCCATTTTACAGATAAGAAAACTGAGGCAAAGTGCAATTAAGTGAAGTCCGTGGTCACACTGCTGGGAGATTTGCAGTCAGACCTTCCTAACTCTCTCCATTGTGACATTTAGCTGCTTCAATAAGAAGTCCTCAGCTTGGCACTAAAGGCCTCAGGAGCCTGGCTCGCTGCCCGTTATTCATCATCATACACTTCACCTATTCTTTGTTTTAGACTAGCTGGCCAATCATGGCACTGGCTGATCTCGGCCCTCACAACCTTACAGCGTTCTTCCAGGCCCAGCACCTGGTGCCTTTCCTGACCTTCAGCCCCTCCCCAAGACATTATTGCTGTCTTCTCCCTTCAAATGACTGTGGGTAGGCTCCTCTATGCACATATTGTGGACCCTTCCCATTCCAGTTGGGGGCCCTCTTTATATTTCTGGGCCTCAACCTAGAGCCTTATACATAGAAGGCACTTAATGTTTCTTAGCTAGAACTGGGATCTCATGCCGGAAGAGAGACTAAACTGAAGGCTGGAAGTGCCCTAGGGAGTCTTCACCTGAGTGAGGGAAAGGTTCTAAAAGGTAAAAGCTCTTTTTAAAAACCCCATTTGTCTGGAATGGCTTAATTTCAACTTTCTTCTTCATCATGAATTTAATAATTACCAACAAGCATTCAGCATCCAAGGGACAAAAAGAATCTTTTGTGAACTTCTGTTAGATTTTAGGTTTTTTTTTTTTTTTTTAAATATATTAAATTTAACAAGGTAGTTACAAAATTGTCCTCACTGGACCTCCTTTTGAACTTTTCAGTTTAATGTATTTTTAAAAAGTGTTTTATTGCAACTCATCTCCCACTCTAATATAAATTGCAGTCAAGCAAAACCCATCAACACATTAGTTGGGTTTATCTCATTCAGCATCCCTGGTCCACTACCTTCATGCTTCATCATCAGTACTTCCAACTTTCATGGCTCATTACATTCACCAGAACTAAAATCTTTTGAAGTTTTCCTTTCCTTTCCTGCGGTCATTATATAAATTATTCCCCTGGTTCTGCTCTTTTCATTCTGCATTTGTTCTTACAGATCCCTCTACATTTCTGTAGCCCGTCACATATGTCTGTTATATTCATCTAAAGTTTGCAAAATGATTTATAAACACTGTCTCACTGGATCTTCATTACCACCCTGGGAGGCAGGTGCTATTATTATCCTCATCTTACAGATGAAGAAACAGATTGAGAAAGATTAAGTGCTTTTGTCCACAGTCACATATCAACCCTAATTTATCCAGTCGTTCCCAGTCAATGGGTACATAACCATTCTCCTTTTCAAAATTTTCTAGTTCTCCCCTCCAAGAGATTGCAGAACCCACTTCCTTACTGCTCATGACCCTCAGTCTGGAGAAAGATCTTAGGTAAGGTCTTTGGTCATTGTTCAGAGCTTTCCTGTATGGGCCACAGTCTGTCAGTCTGGTGGCTCTCAAGAACCTACTAATTTTTGCCATCAATAAAGAAGGGCTAAAAGCCTGGTGGTGCCTGATTCAGTCCAGTTTTATTGTGGGTGGTGGGGAGGAAGGGAGAGAGGGAGGAAGAGCAAGGGGGAAAGAGAACATTTAGCATTTTTCTTCAGGCCTGAGTTCCTGCCATGGCCCAGACAATCCTTTCACTGGGGGGGTTGGAGGGGTGGAAGATGGGTTACCTTGTATATCAGCCTTTCTCCCTTGGGTTATTTGAACTCCAGGCTCAGCCTAGATATGCAAACAGGGAAGTTGGGTGCTAGCCACCCAAGTCAAAGAGTGGGGAGGGAGAGACAAGTTTCCAGAGTCTGTTTTGGAGAAGAATCAGCCAGAGACTTTCTTACTCTCCCCTCCCCTGCTCCAAAATGGGAGTGGTAGCGGGGGATGGGATGGACTGATAGACTAGACTCAGAAATCATGAGTATAGGTGAGTAATTCACTCAATCTTCCCGTATCCATTTCCTCATCCCTTACAAGGGTATTGACAAGACAAATATATATGCATATATATACACACACACACATATGTATATATATATATAGTTTGTGTATGTGTGTGTGTATATTTTGGATGGGGGTCTTAGAGGAAAGGAAGAACTGAGCTTCTGGTGTCACCAGTAGAGAGACCTAACACTGAAGGAGCAACATTACCTTTTAAGCATCCAGGCTTAAAAAACTACTTGGGCTACTCACAAGCTAAGTGATTTGGCAACTAGGTAAAGCAGTGGATAGAGTCAGGAAAACCTGGGTCAGAATCTGGCCTCACACTCTTAACTAGCTGTGTGATTCTGGGAAGGTCATTTATCCTCTGCCTCAGTTTTCCCAACTATAAAATAGAGATAATAAGTGAAAATACAAATATCTCCTGAAGATGTTGTGAGGATCAAATGAGATAACATTTATAAAGGACTTAGGAGAGCCTTGTTTCTTTCCTGGGCAATCATTGGACCATGGGAATTTCCAACTTCCCAAGGAATTTACCTTGTTCTGGGAATTTCATACTGTTTGAGAGACTAGAGAGGAAACATCACATTTTTTTTTTAATATTTCTTTTCTTTTCTTTTTTTTTAAATGGTATTTAATTTTTTCCAAATACATGTAAAGATAGTTTTCAAAATACTTTTTTGTAAAATTGTCTTTTGAATTTTTCTCCCTTATCTCTCTTCCTAAGATAGCAAGCAATCTGATATAGGTTAAATATGTGCAATCCTTTTAAACATATTTCTATATTTGTCATGTTGTACAAGAAAAATCAGACCAAATGGAAAAAAAATCGTGAGAAAGAAAAAAAAAACAAACAAAAAGGTAAAAATATACTTCTATCAACATTCAATCTCCATAGTTCTTTCTCAGGATACAATTGGCATTTTCTATCCCAAATCTAGACTCTTCATCACCAATAGCTATTTTCCAAGAAAAACTACTGAATTGGGGGTGAGCCACACTGCCCAAAGCAAGGATGTGGTCATTTTACCCATCTGAAGTAGATTCTGATTGAGAAACACTGACCTTTCTAGGCCTAGTACATTCTTTTTTTTTCTTGTGTTTTTTTTTCCCCCTAGGTCTGTGTTTTCTTTCATAACATTGAATGAGATGAGGTGAGATCTTTCAAGACAGTTGTAAAAATTGAGTAAGGCTTCATCTACTTCAGAGTTTGAGTAGGCCTGAAGGACTTTGAGCATTGATTCTCCAAGAACCCCATGAGGAAACGAGGGTTCTCTAAGATCTCTCAAACCTCTAAATCTATGATTCCACAATTCCCTTCAGCCCAGAGCTCTTCTCACATTTTCTCCATCTCCTGTTTTATAAACCCCAGCTTTATAAAATTGTTAAATCTTATTTTTATTATAAACTCAGCATTAAATGAACATGAGTATTTCAATAAAAAGGACATAAAAGAGATGGAAAATCATTGCAATAGTTCCCTGCTTTCTATGTCCCTTTCCAAGCTTTCTCTGCTTTTTCTTTCCTCTGTTTTGTTTGTTGTTTTTGCTTTCAGTATCTTTACCAACTCTGTCTCCATGCAAATAAGTTTCCTCCCTTACAGCCAGTAAGAATAGTCAACACAGGTTGACACTTGGCTGTGATGGAGAGTGCCGATCTTCTTCCTCTCCTCTAGTCTATCACCAGTCTGTTGAAAGGCAGTTTTTTGAAGTCAAAGTTAAAATGAATGCAAGTTCTGGAACTTTTCAAGGTGTCTTACTATTAAGATCCTCCTTTAAATTGTTCTCCTGAACTTCGAGTTGCATCAGTTCACACAAGTCTTCCCAGGTTTCTCTGAAATGACTTCAAGGTTAGCATGTCATCTTTTGGCCCCCTCACCGAGGCTGGCTTCTCTTGTCTCCCAGTCCTTGACACTTGACAACAGGAGGAAGGGGTTGGCTCACTTCCCCCTCCCCAATTTCACTTTCAAGCCCTCTGTTTGTCAAGTCCATTCTGCAACCACCTCTGCCCTTTCAAGGTTCACTCCATCCCGTCTGGTTCCTTGCTACTGGAATCTCTAGGTCATTTTCTCTCCTTTTGAGGAAGTTCAGTATCTGACTCATAGTTTTCTTCTTTGCCCCAAACACTCACTATGGCTTTCAGGCTCCTTAGCTTCCTTTACTTCCATGACCTCTGGCCTCCTGTCTTGTCTGGCCCTACATAGGAATGGCCAAACTTTGGGAACCTCAATTCTCTGCAATGCAATCTGTACCAAGTGCTGAGGTTCTGCAGATATTCACACATCACAGATGGAAGAACTGCTCATCCAGTCTTTGCTCTATTGCTCCATGAAGTGGGGAAGTGGTCCTCACCTACTGGAGCAACTCATTCTACTTGGGGTCAGTCCTAACCATTACCAATCATCATCATCGTTAACATTTTATTATACACTGTGCTAAGTTCTTTACCATTATTGTTTCATCCTCATAACAACCTTAGGAAGTAAATGCTATTATTGTCCCCATTTAGAAGAAAGAGGGGAAAAAAAAAAAAAAGAAATAGGGACAAATTAAGTGACTTACTCAGGGTCACACAATCTGAGTCAAAATGTGAATTTAGGTCTTTCTGACTCTAGCCCATTGAGCCCACTCAGTGTCTTAGACCACTATAAATACTGTCTGGTTCCAGAAGCCAAACCATACTCCTCCAAAGCTTGTTTGGCTGCATTAATCCTCTATGGCTACCAGGTGTGAATCCTTCTGGTTCCTTCCCCTTCACTCCTGACTTCTACTACTTTATATGTCGCTGAATGTCAGCTTCCACTCTTAGTAAGCTCCCAGTCTGGCATCAGACACTTAACACTTACCTGTGTGACCTTGAGCAAGTCACTTAATCTCAACTGCCTCATGGAAAGAAAAAAAAAAAAGAAAGTTCCCTCAGGTCCTCTCCTGATCCAGGTGCCAGAATCTACAGTGACAGCCCTGAAGCAAGATGGGGAAGGTCGGGGTCAACAGATTTTGCCATATTGAGCTCCTGGTGACTAGGGCTTCATTCAACTCAGTGTGGATATTGTGGTCACTAGTGACTCCTTCATTGATCTCAGCTACCTGGTTTATATGTTCCAATATGATTCCGTGCATGGCAAGTTCAAGGACGCGATCGAGGCTGAGAATAGAAAGCTGGTGATCAATGGAAAAGCCATCACCATCTTCCAGGAGTGGGACCCCACAAATACCAAATGGGGAGATACTGGAGCCCCATATGTTATGGTGTCTTTACCTCCACTTGAGGGGTGCCAAACGGGTCATTATCTCTACCCCTTCTGCTGACACCCCAATGTGGATGACAGGAATGAACCATGAGAAATACAATTCCCTTAACATTTGAAATGGGGAGAGTTTTTGTTTGCAGATACTTAATGAATGCTTGCCCATTGACTGAACTCCAGTTTCTGCAGAGGAAGCGGATTTAACCTAGAGATGTTCTAGGGAGGGATGCTGGGCAAGATCTGGGAGAGCTGGGAAGGAGCCCGTGGGGACTTTAGTTAAGCTTTGAATCCATGGGAGTAAAAATCCGTGTGCTGGAACTGTCCCATATCTGGGTTTGGGTTGTTTTCATCTGGGAACTTGGGATTCTGCTTACAGGTAACAGGGACTGCCCAGAAAGGGCCCTTTGCTGTTACTTTAGACAAATACTTAACCTCAGTCTCTTCATCTGGAAAATGGGGTTAATAACACTTGTACTTCTCACCCCTTAGGTGTTGAGAAATAGGACTTTGCAAACTGTGCCAGGTAGAGATATGATTTATTTTTTCCCCCCTCCTCCCCCCAGGATTAAATGAAACCATAAATCCAGAGTACTTTGTGCACGACAATGCTTTACTATATACCGTCCGCTGTACTTGGCAGCTTGTTGCTGGCCATGGGTCAGGTACGCCTCCTCGCAGAGAGCCCATAATGGGCCTTCTTGGCCACAAGCACCGGCCCTCCCCTTCCCCATCCCCTCGGCAGACCCACCTTCCAAACCTTTTCCTCACTTCTCCCTTCACCGAAGACTTGTTCTCCACAGAATCATTCAGACTCTCCCAGTGTACCGTAGAATTTTACAATCTCCCCTGAGAGGAGGCCGTTGGGAGGTTGGCCATGTCTGGGAGGTGCTCAGGCTGTTGGAGTGAAGGCTCCCGTTACTTTCCCTTCTTCCCCACTCTCTCTCAGAGGCTGGAAGTCCCCTGAGTAATGAGATCCCAGACCAAGGTCAAGATTAAGGGAGGGGGGAGGGAGGTGTCCTTAAGCCTGAACCGGCCTAGAGCGGTGGGGGAAGGCAGCGCCTCTCAGGCCCCCCCAGCTTCACTCTGGCAGCATTCTGTGAAGCAGAAATCAATAATATGTTCATGATTTGTTGTCTGAATACCTACTCTGCTGCTTGCTGTCCTTGGAGGCTCACATAAAAAAAGGGCACAGAAATTGGAAGACCTGAATTCAAATCCTACTTGTGCCACTGGGGCAAACTGCTTGCTGGGGACTCCCTGTCCTCCTCTCCAAAATGAAGGGGCTGATTTTTCAGGTTTTCTTCCAGCACCTCATGGTGGGGAGCTGGGATCTCTGCTCTGGGGGAGTCCTGGCTTCTGGGTCTGGCAAGGAGAGGCTAAGAAGTTTCAAATGACGCTCTCTTGGTTGCGGAACACTGGGTGTGTCCCTGGATGTTGGGACCCAGGGTTTCTCCTCCCCTCCCTGCCTGCACAAACTTGCTGGGTTCTGAAAGCTGCCCAGAGCCCAGAAGCTTCCCTCCTGCTCCTGGTAGGAACTCCCCCCTTCTCCTCTCATGGCTCCCCCCCTGCCCATGGATGCCCTCTGGCAGTACCAGTTCCGCCTTATCCTTCTGGGGGACTCTACAGTGGGCAAGTCCTCCCTGCTGAGACGTTACACGGAGGGCGTCTTTGTGGACTGTATGGACCAGACGGTGGGAGTAGATTTCTACGTGCACTTTGTAGAAGTAGAGCCTGGGGTCCAGGTGAAGCTCCAGTTCTGGGACACGGCGGGCCAGGAGCGATTCAGGTGACTATGTCCTAGGAGGGGCTCAAGCTGTGTTCTCAGTGCGTGTTTTGTCCTTGAATGACCTTGGCCAAAGCTCTTCCCAAGTGGAGGTCAATTTTCTTCTCCACAGAATGAGAGCCCTCCCAGCCCCTTCCAGCTCCAAGATTCTGGGAATCCAGAGTACTCACGGGCTAGTGGTATATGGGGGCTGGTAGTTCTCGGGGCAGCCCAGACAGGGGTGGAAAATGGGGCTAGAGAATGAGGGTAAGGAGATAGAACTGCACAGTGGGCAAGGGGAAGACCCCAGACCCTCCAGAGCCCCACCAGAGCCCCCTCTCAGCTTGATCCTGGGTCCTGGGTTAACAGACCCCCAGGGTTACCATGGACCCCTGGAGCCCAGGCTGAGCTGCTCCCAGGGACTCTGCCCCCTCACACTTGGTGGCAACAAGCCCAGGAGTTCCCTACTCATGAAGAACAGAAGACATGTACGTGGGGGGTCTGGTCATTGCTTGTTAAGGAAGGGGGCTGGTGCAGCAGCTTCCAGCCAGGCAGGAACCCAGGCGGGGTGGCTGGGAGGCTTTCCTCCTGCCCTTGGGGCTTGACAACTGCTCCCACTTCCTTTTAACCCTCCACTGGCCTGGGATGGGAAGCTAGCAACCCAAAAACCCTGGCTGGGCCCAAGAAGAGCGGATCATGTTTTTTATCTTTTCTCTCCCCACCTCCCAGTGCTCAGAGCAGAAGAGTGCTGGCTTGCTTTTGGCCTCCCTCCCCCCCTCCCAGCGTGTCCCATTCTATTCTTCCAACTTCTTCCTTGTCCCATCATCAGAGATTGGATGTGGGCAAGTGTTTGAGGGGGGCCAATCAGGGGTCAGACAGGTCTGAGTTTGAATGCTCCCTGAGCTTATGGCCACAGGTTTAGAGCTGGAAGAGGCCTCTGAGGCCATCCATCTGTCAATCAACATTAACGAAAAACTTACTATGTACAAGCATTTTGCAAAGTAGTGAGAATGCAAAAAAACGTCAAGTCGCTGACCTCGAGTTTACAATCCAATACAAATCACATAGGCCTATATGTATGTATATTGCACATGTGTTATAACCCAGTGGGATACAACATACAAATCACACATGTGTACGGACACATTGCACATATATGTATTGTGGGACAAAAAGAAGACAATCAGCCCAGGAAGGGTGCTCCTGTGGGGCGGGATTTTCATTGGGATTGACAGAAGCCGGGAGACCAGGGGGAGTGGTTGTTCCAGGCGTGGGGGCCAGAGCTAGAGATGGAGCCTTATGTAGTCTGACATATCACGTCACACATCTGAGGCCCAAGAAACTGACTTGTCCAAAGCCACACAGGTAAGCAGGATTTGAACTCGGGTCTTTTGATTTCAGAGCCACTAATCTTCCCACTATATACCTCAGCTTCCTTACTAGATGTGTCACTGAGGTCAAGTTATTCCATGTCTCTGAGCTTGGGTTTCCCCATAAATTAAAAAAAAAAAAAAAAAAAAAAAAAAAAAGAGTAAAAAAAACCTCCTGGGGCTATTTATTGCAAAGACCAAATGAGATCAAATGTCAAGCATTATATAAATGTAAATTATCTGGTACTAAAGTCTGTGAGGTAGGGAAGGTATGATCATACCAATTTAGCAGATGGAAAAACTGGGGTGAGAATAAGATGGCTTGCCAGAGCTGTGGGAGGGGCTCCGTCTCTTCTGCCCCCCACAGCCTTCCTTTAGCAGGGAGAAGTGACTGCTCTCTCTCTGCTGATGAAGGTCAGTGACGCGGTCGTACTACCGGAACTCGGCGGGGGGGCTGTTGCTGTTCGATGTGGCCAACCGAGCATCCTTTGAGAACGTTCCCAAATGGCACCGGGAAGTCCTGGACAAAGTGAAGCCCTTCGAGGTCATCTTCCTGGTGGTGGGGCACAAGAGTGACCTGGTGGCTGAGAGGCGGGTGAGCCCTGAGGAGGGAGAGCGGCTGGCCGCCTCCCTGGGAGCTCGTTATGTGGAGACCTCAGCCAAGAGCGACAGCAACGTCGCCCTGGCTGTCCAGCTGCTCACCCAGGACATCTACGCAGCCGTGAAGAAGGGGACCATGGGCCCGAGCACAGAGTGGGACGGGGTGAAGAGCCGGGTGCCGGCCCGCCCTTGGCCACAAGAGCAGAAGGCCGGCAGGGAAAGGTGGAAGTGTCCATGCTGGTGACAGCTCCTCTACATGCATGAGGCGCAGCACTTCAGCAGAAAGATCTTTTCCTCTCTTCCTCTTTCATCCATTCCTTTCTTCTTTTTCTCTCTCATTACCAACACTGGGCACAGTGAGCACTTAAAAATGCTTCATGATTGATTGGTTTCTGGTCAAGTCTCAGTTACCTGAAGGATGACTTATCTACAAATATTTGCATTTTTCACAACTTTGGTCAACAGTACTGAAGGGCACCAAGGAATTAAATCAATTGCTAGCTCTGTTACTGAATGAGTTGCTTCACTTCTCAGCCTTACTTTCTTCATCTGTAAAATAGGCTTGATAAATACTAAAAGCCAATTAATGACTAATAACTCATGATAATAAAGTAGGCTAATACCCTACTCCTTTCATGAGGGTTATCATAAAACAACTATTTTGTTCAAATGATTAGGTTTCTTGGTTTTTGCTCACTGGCCCTAGTCTTAACTAGTTTTCATTGCCTAGAATATTTCCATCAGTCATACAGGCATGACTATAGGAACAGCTTCTGTTGATGTTCTCTAACTGTAAGGCAGGTTCCAACCCTTAATCAATTGCTCCAGATTCCCAATCACAACTAGGCATTGATCCCAAAAGAGGCAGGGAACAAAGGTAGTCTTGGAAGAACCATTTCCTGGGTTGTTTTGATGATCCTGGCCACAGGAGGTTTCAATCTGAACTTTTAGTTCTATGTGGCCCTCTGGATTGATTGTTTCTTGAGGGGATGGGTAGGGGCAGAAAGGGGATGGTGGCTTTTAGGCTATACTGCTGTAAGAATTCCTTACAGGACAGGTTTTTTTCTGCTCAATTGCAATAATTAAGCCTGTCCCAACCAGTGATCTGACTGGCTTTTGGACAGAATACTGGAAAATTCTATGAGTGGGTCCTGAGACCTCTGGTTAGAAATGCAATTCAATTAACACTGCCCCCTGGCGTCTATAGTTTTCCATTATCTTCTCTCTTCATTCCTTCACCCCCAAAGTAGATGCAGCAGGACTGGGCACCCTGCACTGTTAGATTAATAACATCTTTATTTTTGAAAAACAAATCAAAGTCATATTTTATATAAACACTGACATTACAAAGTATGGGGAAGGAAAGGGAAACAGAACTTCTACCGTCGCACCAAACAAGACCAGGATGCTCTCTGTCCCTTGGACAACCAAAACCACTTAGGATAAACCACAAACAAAACCTCCTTTGGGCCGAGATACATTGCTCTCTTCTGAGAGGGCATGTAAAAGGAAGGGGAGCTGGGACCATATAATGGCTAGGGTTTTTGGCAGGTCTCCTCAGTCACTAGAGATATTGCTGTACTGTTAATAAAAATATATATGCTTCTCTTTAAAGCATAAAAAAAAATTCCATAGGCGATACTGTGGAGACCTATCTGGTATCTTCCAATGCAGTGCCGTCTTCTCCCTGCCCTCCTGTGGGTTATTTCTTGGTTGTCTTGCGGATCAAGGCCATTCTCTGAAAAAGAGAGAGAGAGAGAGAGAGAGAGAGAGAGGGGAAGAGAGACTGAGATCACATTCAACGGACTCTTAAGCCCAGAGTGAGGTACGGTAGGTAAAAGGAAAAGGAAAAAGAAAATGCTGGGAATGGGGACTCATGACACTAAAGACCAGTAGTGGGCTCAGGGGACAGAGTCGATGTCCACTAGAATAGGATGGTACGTGCCCATCAGAGGGGGTTCTGCTCCCCACCAGCTTGTCTTGGGGGTGGGGACTAAGGGATACATGGACAGCCGCTTTGTCCCCCATACCTGTTTGTGAGCCTCTGTGGTGCAAGCCTTTTTGTAGGGCCGTATTTCTTCTGAACCAAAGCCTGGGATCCACATGTTCCATTGGCGCTCTGGAAAACAGAAGGATGCCAAGGTGAGAGGAGGAAGTCTGTGGAAAGTCAGGAGGTCCTGAAATCCCAGCAGGGGAGGACTGGACCAGGCCCCAAGCTACTTTCATCCCTCCTAAGAGGCCAGGATTCTCTTACCTGTCTGAGCTGACTGGTTACTGGCTCTCAACCCAATGTTCACATTCTCCCGTGGCAGGAGAAGGCCATACAATCTGGACAAGTCTCTGGCTACTGACTAGAGAACAACAGCTAGAAGCGACAGGCAGAAGAAAACACTGCAGATCCCTGTTGTGTCTGCCTTAAGTTTGAGATAAACCACACATACACACATCTTTAATCCCAGAGAGAAGAATGTACATTTATCTGTACAGGCTACTGTTTCCTGCTCCCTGCCCATGTCACGCACAGTCATCCTACCACCCCCCACATAAGGTGCCAGCTGCCCAGTTCCCCCATGCCCAGAGATATACTAACTACCCTGGGCTTCAAGGACCACTTCGGTCTTCAGTTCCAGGTGAGCCATGCTGGTTGGGTTCTTTCTAGCCCTAAGACTGATTCTTGTCTTCTCTGCCAGAGAACAAAGGAAAGTCGGACACCTCTGCCTTAACTGCCCTATTATTCTATCATGAGCAGTGTTCCTGTCTATTCTGTGATCTTCTTTTCCCAATATAACTTAAAAAATTCTTTTGGTTGTCCTTAGTTCTTCTGTATCCAATCACTGAAGCTCTCTCCTCACTTTGTCCCTCTCCAATTAGCCCTAGGTACTAAAGGAGGAAAAAAGCATACAAAACATAGACAAGGGATGGTTCTTGCTTAGATGAGGTTTATGAGAAATTATAAGAGATAAATTTTGCTGGTGGTGGGGATATGGAAAAACAGGTACATGAATGCACTATTAGTGGAGTTGTAAACTAAATCCAACCTTCTGGAGAACAATTTGGAACTATGCCCAAAATGTGCATATTCTTTGATCCAGCAGTGTCTTTACTGGGTATGTATTCCAAAGAGATCATAAAAGAATGAAAAGGACCTCTAAACACAAAAATATTTATATCAACTCTTTCTGTGGTGGCAAAGAATTGGAAATTGAGGAGGTGCCCATCAATTGTGGTGTATGACCATGATGGAATATTATTGTTATAAAAACGGCAAGCAGATTAGGTTCAGAAAAACATGTAAAAACTTATATGAATTGATAAAGAGAAGAGAGAAGAACCAGAAAACTATATAAGAGAACAGCAATATTGTTAAAAATGATTAACTATGAATTAATTAGCTACTCTGATCAATATAATGATCTAAGACGATTCCAAAGGACCCATAAAGAAAAATGCTTTCCATCTCCAGAGAAGGAACTGATGAACTCTGAGGGCAGAATGAAGGATACTTTTTAAAACTTTTTTTTTCCCATCATAGCTAATATAAAAAATTACTTTGTGTGACTTCACATATAGATGGTATATTCCTTGCCTTCTCTATAGGGAGGAGTAAAGGTGACGCAGAGAATCAAACTCAAAAAACCACTAAAGTAGTTAAAAAGTAAAAAAGAAAAATAAAATGTGAAGTGACATATAATGTTCAAAGTATGCAAAGAAGTAAAAGTAAAGCTTATGCAAGGTATGAAGGGAACAAGGCAAAGTCACTATCACTTTGGAGAACCAAGAAGTCAGAGAAAGCCTTTGTGGAAGGCCTAGAATTCAACATCAAGGGTGGATATGTGAGGTAGGGATGAGGGGAACAGTACCTAGCCCTACTTTAGCTAGGTCAATTCAGAGTCAGTTTGAGGGGAGAAGCTGCCAGACAACCTTTGGGATCTTGCCTTGTGGTGTCTGGAGCACCTTGGGTGAAGATTTACTGAGTTGATTTCAAGGGCTCAGGACCTATTTATTGATCTTGTTATGATTAATAACTTACTCAGGCTGTAGGTGTACATATGTCATAATAGGATTTGCTTCAAGGCAGCATGGGACAGCAGAAAGAATACTGGGCTTTGGGTCCAAACACTGCTTCTGTTCCTTACTACCAGCATAGCATTGGAAATGTCACTTACCCTCTATGAACCTCAGTTTCCTTATGTATAAAATGAGGTGTTGGACTACCCAGCATCAGTTGATAAGCATTTATAAAGCACTTTCTATAGCCAGGGAGGAAGAGACAAGGCAGACCCCGAATAGGTCTCTCTTTCGGTTCGAAAGCTGTGAATCCTTTAACATGAGCTCAGTGAAGCACTGGTTTGGCTTCATACCTACTATGAGCCCTGGGATCTATAAGCAGGTGGTAACAGCAGCCAACATTTACAGACAGCTTGAAGGCCTGCAAGGCACACAGCAACCCTTCTCTCACTTACAAGCCTGTGAGAAGGGGCCTGTTATCTTCCAGAGGCTGTCCCAGGCTGGGTGACTTGGGGACCTTTCGGCTACTCAGCACACACACTTGCACACAACAGCTGCCCATCCTGATATGAGCATTTCAGGGCTCTGTTACTATGGAGTCCTTCCCAGTCATGTCTGATTCCCATTTGGGCTTTTCTTGGCAAATACTAGAGGGGTTTGCAATTTCCTTCTCCAGCTCATTCTACAGGTGAGGAAACTGAGGCAGAGTAAAATGACATGCCCAGGGTCACACAGCTAGGAAATGCTGAGGCTGAATTTGATCTCAGAAAATGAGTCTTCCTGACTCCAGGCCCGGCATTGTGTGCTATGATGCCCCTAAACTCTTGTTTTTATTATTTATAAAGTGATTTTTTTCACAAATATGTGGGACAATAATTGTGAATGATTATCATCCTCAGTTTACATATGAGAAAATGGATTTAATCCTGGGATAAATGCCCTTCCCACAAAGATGTGGCCTTGGAGAGCTGGCGGGGAGGAGGGGAGCCCATGGATGCTGCTTCTGAGCAGACATGACTCAAGAGTTTCCCAGGACTGGGAGGATTTTGTCCTTCTGGGCTTGGACAGAAGGAGAAAAAGAAAAGGGACTAGGTCTGGAGGCCCACCCGAGGAGAGTTCACAGCCCCTCCACTACCTCTGGCAGGAAGCAGTAGGAGAGAGCAGTCTGAGAGGGGAGGCCAGATACTGACCAGACCAGGGTACCAGGAGCAGAGATATCTGCAGATAAAGTGGGACCAGGCAGAGGAACAGAAAAGCAGCACATGTGAAGCCTCTGGCTGGTGAGATGACTGATGTCCAGACTCTTCACTTCCCCTTCTTCCTTGGAGAGAGCCCAAGGGAATCTTACTCCCTTTTACCTACTTGACCATGTTTCTTCTTGTGACTACTAGGGAGGAGAAGACACTCTATCATTTTGTAGCTTGCTATACCTTGATCTCTATTTTTTGCTGATATTGGTATTAAAGTACACGTCCATCAATTATGACTTCTGTCCTAGTCAATAAAAAGTTTGGGATTGAGATGAAACTCCGGGGCAGCTAGGTGGTGCAGTGGATAGAGCACCAGCCTTGAATTCAGGAGGACCCGAGTTCAAATCTGATCTCAGACACTTAACACTTCCTAGCTGTGTAACCTTGGGCAAGTCACTTAACCCCAGCCTCAGAAAAAAAATAAAAAATAAAATTTAAAAAAAGAGATAAAACTCCAAAGGGAGAAGAAAATTTCCCCCCTACAGACTAAAGTGGGAGTAAACTAGACTTCTTATGATCCCAGAAAGAAATTTAACAAGTAGAGAGGAGCTGGGCCTGGTATGATTTATCCATGAGCCTCCTCCTGGCACTGCTGCTGGAACCAGCTCTTGCTGTCCCAGGGACTCCTAGCACACAGGCCTCTACTTGAGTTCAGAGTCCAGCCTCCACATAGATCAGTCCTCTTCTCATCCTCTACTCCATGCACGAAAGTTTAGGGTCACAAAATCAGTCAGTGCTGCAGCTGGGCCTTGAACCCAGGACTTCTGATCATAAGTTTATGTTCATCCTACTTGATGTTCAGCATGTTCATGTAAACCACAAGAGACAGAAACTATGCTCTAGGCTATTGTCTGGGTCTTGAACTTCTTCCTCTCTAAAAAGAGAAGTCTCTTAGGTCCCTTTCTAATAATTCCCATACTCTAGGATTCTATGAACTGATGTACTAAAATCCCAGACTCTGCATTCATATGCATTTATATGCTCAGTGTTCTGACCCACTGTACCACTTTGTCTACTGAATGTATAATAAATGATTCTAATATTTAACAGGTTAACTTTTAAAAAATAAATATGTTTGAAATGTTAGGTGCTTTGGACTTGAGTAAGGGAAACAAAACAAAAATTTGGTGTGATTTGTTTACAAAGTCTTGGATTGGGGTCAAGGTTAAGTAAATTAGAACAGCTCATGTTAGTTTTTGATTTAAATCACTGACTTAAATACAACTTTTCAGATATGGGCTTTTTGTATAATTCAAGACACCATTCAATCACACTGGGCATATAGTGGGAGGTAGGATACAATTACTTGGCAAGGCAAAGACCATCACTACCTGCTGCTGACAGGGAAGCTTAAGGAAGAGCTGAACAGACAGCTGGGTGCTACTTTCAGAGCCTCTTACACTTCCACCTACTGAGGAGCAGACCTTTCCCATGTTCAGCCTTGGGCTAGAGGTTTTACTATGCTATTACTTGCTCCTGGGTCTCTGAAGTCACTAATTTCACCCTGGTTTTTTATTTTTAAACAGCTTAAAACAGTTGTTGTGATGAGTATCATTTTCATGTGTCATCTCTTTGGCAACAAAGCAATTAATGAGGTTTAAAATGGTGTCCCTTCTTCTATCCCTTGGCAGAGAGCAGGCCTTCAAGGACCTTTATACTGAGACATGAAGAACTCACTTTGCACAACTTCCACTCTAACCAAAATGACTCCTTGTCAAGCCCCAAGACTGCTCTGCATTTCCCCACTTGCTAAAACATCCTTTTTCCTGTCTTGTACCCCACCAGCTCCCACCTCCTCTAGGAAGCCACTAAAAGACCACAGCTCTTGGCTGGACTTTCACATTAGAGCTGATGCTATGATTATTAATACAAGTGTCATTTCAGAGCACAAACTCCCAGAGAGCAGGCCCAAATCTTATTCCTAGGGTCTAGGGCTAAAAAGATTATCCCACTCCCTTTGTTTTACAAAAGGAATTGAGACTCGAGGGTTTAATTACCTAGCCCAAGACTACCCCCGGTAAAAAATAATGGAGCCAGCACCAAAACCCAGGAATTGTGATTTCACCTCCAGTGGCTTCCCCCATCCTTTGCTACAAATGCCTGGACCATGGCCCACACTCCACTGCTCCTTGGTGCTTTTCACTTATGGGGTGCTCAGTAAAATTACTGCTTAGTTGCATTAATGAAAATGGCTTCTGTTCCTGTATCCCAAAGAAATCATAAAAAGGAGAAAAGGACCCACATGTGCAAAAATGTGGCAGCCCTTTTTGTAGTGGCAAGAAACTGGAAACTCAGTGAATGCCCATCAGTTGTAGAATGGCTGAATAAATTATAGGATACAAATGTTATGGATTATTGTTCTATAAGAAATGATCAGCAGGATGATTTCAGAAAAGCCTGGAAAGACTTACATGAACTGATATTAAGTGAAGTGCGCAGAACCAGGAGTACATTGTATATAACAACAAGATTATGCAATGATCAATTTTGATGGATGTGGCTCTTTTCAACAATGAGATGACAGACTGAATCTGCATTGAGAGAACTATGGAGATTGAATGTGGATCACAACATAGTATTTTCACCCTTTTTGTTGTTTGCTTTTTGTTTTTTCTCAATTTTTTTCTTTTTTGATCTGATTTTTCTTGTGTAGCTTGATAATTATGGAAATATGTTTAGAAGAATTGCACATGTTTAACACATATTGAATTACTTTCTGTCTAGGGGAGGGGTGGGGAAAGGGAAGGAGAAAAAATGTGGAACACAAGATTTTTCAAGGGTTTACTATTTTTGCATATATTTTGAAACTAAAAAGCTATTATTAAAAAATAAAATAAAATACTATTTGCTCTTTTAAAAAGGCCCCTGCTCCTCCACACTGAAATGTGTCCCTGTGAATTAATTTCTTAGAGCTTCAAAACCATAAGAGCAGTAGCTCACATTGCCTCACAACTCCATTAAAGTAATAGCTCCATTTTACAGATTAGGGGTCCCTTGCCACAGAGACAAGAATTGGATTCAGGACCCCACTCTATCCCTAGTAGGGATCCAATCCAGCTCTTGGCTATTTCTCCCAGAGTAACTTGGGGCTTTTTCCCTCCAGTGGTCTCACACCTCATCACAGTGACTCAACTCCAGCCAGCATTCCCATACCTTCTCCTTTTAGGTCTGCAGCAGCCATTGCAGAGCACAATTATCACTCACCTAAATGCAGCTGGACATCTTTGACCTCTAAAGTGTTAGATTTTCGATGCCGGGCCAGTTGGCACGCTGCCGTCACTACACTCTCAATGAAGTCATCAGCGATCTGTAGTAGCATCTGGAGAGACAGCAGGAAAACAGTCCAGCTCTGAGCTCTGGCAGAGACTGGCACAGCTGCCTGAAGTGAGCAGGACTGCTGGGAAGGGCCTCCAGTCAGCAGTGGGTGAGGTCGTTACTCTTAGGGGCAAAGGAGGACCACTTTGGCCCCAAATATGATTTCTTTGAATGCCCACCAGTCACTTGATCCTATCATTTAGTGGGAGGAAATGACAGGTATTTGACCAGGTCTGCACACACATACAAGAAGGGCAAGAGAGGCCCTGGAGGATGAGAGGCCACAAGCTATATCAGCTCTGTTGACTTAATTCCTTGTTATTCTCTCCTATGGATCCTGAGTACCACATCAGGCAGAGGACATGGATTTGCTATTTAATACCTTGATGGGGAAATCTGCTTTTCTCTGGCCTTTAATTTCTTCCAATACCAAAGGGGTTGGGGAGAAATTTTAGCTCATTCTAAAGAAAACAATTACAGTTGCCATGTAGAATTGGATGATCCCTCACCACTGAGAGTACTCAAGTAGAGGCTGGGCTACTATGAAAGGAATTCTCAGATTAGGTTGAAGGCTAGGAAAAGCCCATTATGAGTGAGTGTAACCAAGGTTATCCTCTTCCCTCATCATCATCATCAGCTGGTGTCCTACCTCTTCCACATCTTCATCCAGCTGTTCATTGGGATCTACTTCTCTAACCAGGTCCTGTAATTTCTTCTTGGTCAAAACCTAGCAAAGAGGGAGAATTCTTAGCCTTGTTTTAAGAAAATACAAACAGGTCAATTTGTGAGGAGAGTTAAACAGATGGTAAATGCAAGGTCTTTGCACATCTAGAGAAACCATGTAAACCATGAAGGTGTAGAGATTCTGAGAATCTGGCAACTCCAGACACACCTGAGGATCCCAGCAATGGGCCCCCATTTTGTTGTCCCTGATGCCCCCATGGCTGCCTCCTGGCTTTGCTAGATCTATGGGGAGCATGCAAGGAGGAGACCAACAGGAGGTTGATAGTGAAAGCTGGCCTTTTAGTCCCACCCCAAAGGGCTTCCTTACTGAGCTTTACTTCCTTGACCTTCTCCCACTCATGCAGGCTGCATGCAAAAAAGGCTTTATCTTTGGTTCATATTGTTGTCTTTTGTTTCTCATACCAAATCATTCAGTTCTGATGATTCTTCCTTTAAAATGTTTTTCAGATTTGTCCTTCTGTCAGCTGTCTCTACCCTGATTCGTGGCTCACACTTGGGTAACTTCCCAGCATGGCCCTTCCCATCTCTTCTACACATCCCATACCCAGAGGTCTCAAACTTATGGTCTCCTAACTCTGAATGCAGCAGAACAAGATCAAAATGTAACTGGAAACATTTAACAAAATAAGTAAAAATACAATTTAACAGAGGAAGGAATGCTGAATTTGGAGACAAAGGACTTTTGTTCAGATCCTGACTTGGCCCTTTGACCTCAGAACTTCAACTAACCTCTCTAGATCCCAACTTCCTCATCTATAAAATAGGGAGGTTGGACTAGATGATGTCAGAAGTCCTTTTCGATTTTCAATCTCCTTAGAAGGAGATGGGTGGCTAAAGTGCTGGGCCTAGAGTCCAAAGACCTCAGTTTAAATCCAATCTCAGACACTAGAGCAAAGTCACTCCATTTGTCTAAGTTTCTACAATTGTAAAATGGGGATAACATTTACCTCACAGAGTTGTAAATGAGATGATAATGTTAAAAAAAAAAAAAAAAAAAAAAGTGCCGGACATGCAGTAGGTACTGTACTATATGTTTATTCCCTTGCTTTTCCAAATTTACTTCACAGTCCTATCTAACTTCCATTCCATTCCAGTCAAGTGGGCCCATTGGTTTCTATATATAACATTGTGCTTTTGCAGAGACTGTCCCATAATTGGAAAATTCTCTCTCCTTATTTCCAGTTCCTTTCAAGACTTAGCTATAGGAACCCTTCTCAGGAGAGCTTGTTGAGTGTCCCCCAGATACTAATGTTCTTTCCCCCATCCCAAATTACAATGTATCCAATATGTATGTATGTTGCAGACTTTTGAGCACCCAAAGGATAGGGGCTGTCCTGTTTCTGTATCTCTAATGCCTGATATAAACTCTCTTTTGTGGTCTGGTCCTTTAATTGCATTTGTATAAATATCTGTTCCCAATGAAACTTCCTCTGCCAATGCTGATGGGCAACTATTCTGCTATTCATAGTTTTAAATCCAGGGTAATACAGCTTCAATGTCAGAGGCAGGATTTAATCCTAGTTTGTTTTGACTGAGTCCTGACTTCTACTTATTACATACTTTTGCCTCTCACCTGGTATGTAGTAGGTGCTTAATTATAGCAAAACTGAGTTCTCAGAATAGTGGCTGGGTTGAAAAAATATATAACTAAGTGGAGAAAGTTACACCGCATTGGCTCAAACATCTTTGTCCTGATCTTTTCTAACAACTTACCCCAATGCTTGCATCAATTCCCTTTATTACAGAAAAATAAGAGTACAGAGCACAACATGGCCATTAGAAACAATGAACAAAACTCCCAGAAGGCCAAGCTGATACCTGATTGCTTTCTGGACTAAGACGCCCCCCTGCCCCTGGGGGGCCTGGCATCTTTCCCACTGTGGTACTGTTGGCCATGGACCCCTGAGGGGGGGTGCTTGAAGGTTCTGGTTTTATGGATGAGAAGTTGGAGAGGTTGATCAAGGCTGAGGGGCCAAACTGGTTCATAATCTGTCGGGCTTTGGCCTTCAGTTCATGGAGCTTGTCAAGATCCTGTTTTTTTTTGGGATTGTGGGGACCAAGGCCAATCAACTGGGGAAAGAAAACATAAAAATATATTTCAGAAGCACTAGTAACAAAGGGCAGACATTTCACAAAACTGCATGTTTGTTAGAGGTTTAGAACCTGGGTTCATTTGAAATAGTCACAAGTTTATACCTTTGATTATAAAAACAGAGATGGAAACCAATGCATAACTTACCTGACATTTGGAAACCATCTCTCCTTTACCACCTATCTGAAATAGTCTTCAGAACAGGAAGAAGGCAAATGAATCAAAGAATCACATACAGACATTGACTAAAAAAAGTAAGATATTTCTGAGGTTTACATAAAAACAGAACACTTGATATTGATAAAGACATAGGATCATTTGGAGAAAATATGTATTAAATCCAAATAATATACCAGACTCACCTCTGTAGATAGGAGCATAGCCCTAGTAATTCAGAAATGATTAGTAACCCATGTTAACACACCACATCATGCACCAACACTCAATGCAGTTATGTCCAACAAACGAAGCTCAACAGTTTTTAAGAGTAAGTTATCTTTTATCAGCAACAGCAATTTTGGTTCTGTTGTTAATCTTTAAGATGCCAAATCAGCCTTTTAAAAAATATCCTGTTAGCATGGCAAAGATGATGCATACTCAAAACTCTGGCCACAAATGCCATGGTCCCATTCATTAGCTTACTTACAGCTATCTGAGTGTCTAGATCTTTAATTACATCAGCAACTGCTGTGAGCCCAGTGAAAGGAGGGGCAGCCATTGCCTAAAGTTTTCTCAAAGGAAACAAATGGCACCAAATGCTTTCTCCTCCTATGTCACAACTTGGGCTGTCAAGTCTTATTAGCCAGAGAAAGAAGGCAGTGGAGGCTGCTTGTCCTTAATGAAAAAGGGCCCCGAGTGGCCAAGCCAGTTTTGTTAAGGCTTGCTCTGAGGGGTGCTCACCAGCTCCTGGAAGGGTAAATGTCTATTGTTAGAAATGAGCTCAGAGTCACCGAAACCGACTGCAGCCAACCAACAGGTGGATTTGTGTGGCCTGGCTGTCCCACAGCAGGGTCCTGGGGCTAGAATCGGGATCCCATACAACTCCTTCCAGAACTCTGGTCTCCTCTGTGTTCTGTGCCTGGCTCACTGCTCAGCAGCTGCTCATTAGGGTCACTAATGATGACTGGCTCCACATGGGCAAGCTCTGCTGCCTCACAGTGGGATCTTGGGGCCTACACCAGTGAGGAGAAAACTGGCCAGAGGTAGCACAACAGAAGGGCTGCACCATGTGCAGCCCTTGTCTAGGGATCTGTCTTGCTGGGGTTGGCCATTGGGTTCCCTTCCCCTACCCCCCCCCCCTTTGAGATTCTGTCACAAGGTTGGCACCAAGATTTTTTTTTAACCACATGAACTCATGATGACTGTATACAAACGGGTAGAGAGAAGTTATAAATCTGTGTTGCTGAAATGTATATTTGTTTAAAAATTTTCACTTTTTTTTTTTTTAAAGGTTATAACTGTACATTCATTTTTTACATATTTTCATATGAATCATGTTGGGAGAGAAAAATCACAACAAAAGGGGAAAACCATGAGAAAAAAAAAAAAAAAAAAACAACAGTTGAGAACAGTATGCCTTGATCCACATTCAATCTCCATAGTTCTCTCTCTGGCATTTTCAAAAGTTTATTGGGATTGCCTTGGATCATGAATTACTAAGAAGAACTAAGTCTATTATAGGAGATCATCCCATTTTGCTGTTACTGTGTACTGTTTTTTTGGTTCTGCTTGCTTCACTCAGAATCAGTTCATGTAAGTCTTTCCAGGCTTTTCTGAAATCAGCCTGCTCATCATATGAAATATATATTTTGAGGTATTAAATAATGAAATATTCTGTAAAAAGCTACAAACGGGCCAGAGAACCACTGGAGATCAATGTAGATGTGCTCCCTTTTAACTACTGACTCTACGACAATTCCCATAAATACTTGAAAGAGTAGAGAATATAAAGGTGGTGTTTTTCTTTCTGGCTCTAGGTTCATGTTTCAAATATTTAAGGTAAAGTTTCTAATATGAGTGGCAGTATTAAAAATGAAATTTTTTTTGGAGATTTCTCTTTAATGGACTCTTATCAAGACAAGATTTGAACTGCATAGCCATATAAATCACAGATGACAACATGAACACATACAAACAACAAGAACCATCACAGATAACTCAAGAGTAACTTAAAGCATAATTCCAAAGACATTTATCCTTCATCTCCTCTCAGAGCACTTTGTATTTTTACACATATATCACATGCTAAATCATCCTCTACGTGTTACAATCTCCCTTTTCCCTCTAAAAGTTAAGATCTTTGAAAGCGAGACTTGTCTCACTGATCTTATCCTCTGCCCCTTGGCTATATGTCCCACACAAGATAAGGGACACTTGCTAAATGAACACACATATTAGGAGACATGAAAATTAGCCATGTCTTCTAAATTCTCACAGGTGATGTCTACATAAGCTGTTTCTTCCCTACATGATAACCAGGTCCTCATGATTATGCTCAAAGATCTAAGTCCCAATTTCTTAAACTGTGATAACTGAATGTAGGAGTTGCAAATTAAGATTAATTATACATAAATGTTTGATTTGCATATCAACTTTATATACCTTCATACTTGGGGTCACATAAAAATTTCTTGGGCAACATGGGGTCATGAGTGAAAAAAAATTTAAGGAACCCTGGTCTAAATGAACCAGGATATTGTCAGCAGCAACTATTACAAGGAGTGGTTAGGTGAGAATGACAAAACTATGTGATGTAAACAATTTGTTTTCCATGATGTAAGATATCATGGCTGTCTCTGCATTACTTTTGCTTTCTTTCCCCTATTGCCTAGAAGGTTATCGTCCGACCATATAATCCTAATTCCTAAGTCATTTCCCCAGTGACAAAGTGATTCCATTAACATTCAAATTCAGTTTCTGGTTTTTGTTCCAGATCAAGGTCAACCTCCTTATTTTGAGTGGTACCAAATTCAACATGTAGATCACAGACAGCTTTGGAACTATTAGTGGCTTTCTGAACAACCAACTCTGTCCAATTATCTCTGGCAACTTAAAATGCTTTTTCTGCACCTATTGAGATAATCACATGATTTCTGTTAGTTGTGTTATTGATATGGTCAATTTTTTCCTGATACTGAACCAGCCCTGCATTTCTGATATAAATCTTGAAGAGTTTTTAAATATGTTTTAAGTATAGTGTTGAATTAAATGGAACAATATGGAAGAGTACATGATGAGATCACACTTGTTCTAGGGGAGGCAGACATGATATTTGTTTTTGTTGAGGCAACTGGGGTTAAGTGACTTGCCCAGGGTCACATAACTAGGAAGTGTTAAGTGTCTGAGGGCACATTTGAACTCAGGTCCTCCTGACTTCAGGGCTGGTCCTCTATCCATTTCACCACCTAGCTGCCTTGTGATATTTGTTTTATGTGGATTTTTATTTGCTGTTCAGTGCTACTAAACACGGTCCCTCAGCTGTTAATAAGCTTTGTAACTTATGCAATGGCAAAATAGGTCTGGGCTCTGAGTTGTGACTTGTTTTAAAATAAACTTTTTTGAACTTTTTTTTAATGGGTCTCTCTTTCAGGAAACTTGGCCATTAAACAAAAAAAAACAAACAAACAAACAAAAAAAACCCTGCAACTACTCAAACTATTCAAAGACAAACCAAAAATTATAAGAGGCATGGGAATGAATGCTGGATAGAATACTGCACTTGTAATCAAGAATATTCTGGATGCCAGTTCAAAAACTTACTAACTGTGTGCCTTTAGACAAACAGCTCTGTACCTCAGTTTCCTTATCTGTAAAATGAGGTTAGACTCAATCTCTAAGGTCCCTAACAATTCTAAAAATAAGATTCTATGAATGTATTATACAAAAGATATTATTAGAATAAGTATGTGGCCAGAAAAATAGATGGGCTGGTCACAGAGCAAAAGTGAAAGATACTGACACAGGTTGCATGCTCCACTGGGACCCACAAAGTGCCAAGAGAACAGCAAGCTCCCACAGACTGGGTGGGGATCTACAAAGCTGATTCATGGATTAAGTATGACAGGATGGGCAAAAATGGATGAGTTGCAATCTGATGGAAGAAACTGCCTACACTGAAGAGACCCCAGATCCAGTGGATATTATCTCCCTTACTGAATGGCAAGGTCCTTGAGGCAGGAATGACACTTTTGCATTCTCCTACATCCCCCACTCCCAAAGAAGAAACAATGATAGGACATCATGTAGGAGCCTGTGTCAGAGCAACACATAGAGGGCCTACAGTGAGAGAGAGAAGGAAGAGATCAGAGGACTACACACAAATCTAGAGCTAAAAGGACCCCAGGGTCATCTATCCAATTCCCTGGATGAACAATAAAGAAGCTTTCAGAGAGGGAAAAAATGACCTGTCCAAGTAACAGAGATATTGAATGATGAAACTAGATTTTAAGAGTGGGAATCTCAAAAGAAAGTGAAAGAAGAAACAGAGAGGACCCATTTCATTTGGCCCTTGAAAGGCCTGAATGGGAAAAGTCAGCATGGCAGGAAGTTGTGGGTACCGCAAGATCTACAGGGAATATAGCATCTACACTGAGGGAAGGATGGCTTGCTGCTCTCTCTGCAAAAAAGTTTTCTGATTCCATTGTTGTTTATGTTGTTGGGTTAACCAATATCTGTATTATAATACCAAGGAGTATTAAGGACTATTAGAAAAACACAGACTAGCTGGAATGACGGTACAGGTTTGTAATCCCTGCCTCTGGAGGAGACTGATGCTAGTGGATCCCCTGAGTTTAGGAACAATGAGCTGTAATCTTAGTGCCAAATGGATGTCTACATTAAGTTAGGCATCTATACAGTGAACCCTGGTGATGGTGGGGTAAGCAGGCTGTGAAAGGAGTCAGAAACCAAACAAGTCAAATTAGCACATAAATCACCTGTAGAGTCAGGAGAGGGTTGAGGGGGGAAATAATGAATTCAGTTTTAGACATTTTGCCTTTAAGATATGCATAGGATATCTAGTTTGAGATGTCCAATAGGCAATTGGAGATGTAAGACTGAAAACTGATAGAAAGTTAAGGGTTGGACTTGTAGATCTAAGAATCATCTATAAAGATAATATTTGAAACTTTGGGATCTTAGCTGATGAGATGACCTTGTAAAATGAAATGGGGTGGGAGGAATATGGGGACAGAATCTTAATGGTCTTCTATGGTTAGTGGGCATAGAATGGATGAAGATCCAGAAAAGGTGAAGGAAAAAGGGTGGTCAGGCAGTTAGAATAGAGAAGTGTCACAAAAGCCCATAAAGAGTGTCAAAGGCTGATGAGAGGTCAAGAAGGATGAGGATAGAAAAGCCCATTAGATTTGGTGATTAAGAGTTCATTAAGAACTGAGTGTGGACCACAACACAGCATTTCACTCTTTCTTTTGTTTGCTTGCATTTTGTTTTCTTTCTCATTTTTTTTCCTTGATCCGATTTTTCTTGTGCAGCAAGATAACTGTAAAACTATGCATACATATATTGGATTCAACATATATTTTAACATATTTAACATGTTTTGGACTACCTGCCATCTAGGGGAAGGGGAGAAATTTGGAACAGAAGGTTTTGCAAGGATCAATGTTGAAAAATTACTCATGCATGTTTTGTAAATAAAATAAAAAGCTTTAATTTAAAAAAAAAAGTTCATTAATGACTTCAAAGAGGGCCATTTCTAATTATCCTGATCTCTCTCTGGCCACTGGCTCTGGGAGGAGGAAGTGAGGCAGGTGACTTTGCCCAGCCCCCCCCTCACTTTGGTGAATTCACTTGCTGTTGTGGCATCCCCTCCCTTTATGTCATGGCCCTCTGAGAACGAAGGACAAACAACAGCAATGACTTTGGAAAGAGCAGCTTTGCTTGAATGGTGGAGCTGGAAGCCAGACTGCAGAGAGTTAGGAGAGAAACAGGAAAGGAAACAGAGGGATCTACTGTAGACAGGTTGGCCACCAAAGGAAGGAGAGAGAGTAGCAAGGATGGATGGACTGAGTGAGGGTTTTCTGAGGATGAAGGAAACATGAAAGGGCCAGCAGACAGGAAGAGACTGAAGACTAGTGACAGAGTAGAGATGATAGAATCACTTTTATAAGTGAAGAGACTCTTTGGGAAGGACCACTTGAGAAACAGGAATGAGGAGAACAACAGCAGAAGGCTGCAATATAAGCTAAGATTCTCAACTGAGAGGATAAAAGGAGACAGAGCTATGGAAGGTTTGAAGGATGAAAAGGTGTGCAAAGAGTAACCATAATAGGAAACATAAATGTGCATTTAAGGGACTGAATCCCAGATAACACACAGGTAACAGGTAAATTCAACTCCCTGTTAGATTGTAGGCTCTCTGAGGATAGGAACTATGTTTTGGCTAGGACGCCTTAAGGAATGCTTGTTGCTATTACTACAACTTTAAATAAAATTAGAGATTGTTAGTGCCGAATCTAGGGGCTGAATCAAAAGAGATTTAAAATCTCTTTTAAAAAAATGTATGTGTATGTGCATTTAATTTATACACTTATTTTATCTACCACTGAAAGGAACGGTATTAAATTACATGAAAACACAAAATGCTTTGAAAGTTCATATATATGTATATATATATATATATAAATAAAACTTCTGCTATTTACCGACTCAATCGTACTCTAAGATGTGTGTATGACCATTAACAAAGTCCTTGTTTTCCCCATCTCTCCTCATTTCCTTTACTGTGTGTGCATCACCAATTACGTGTCCTTGTTAATTATATAGTTGCTGTTACTTCATACTTTCTGGTCCTATTTTCTTAAGGTTTGGAAAAAAAAAAAGCAGTACTTGTGTCAATTCATTTGATCCTCAAAACAAACCTGAGGTAGGTGCTATTATGATCCCTATTTTGTAAGTGGAAAAACAGAGGGTACCTATGTTAGGTGATTTACCCAGAAGTGTTTGGGACTGAGTCTTCCTGATTCCTGAGAGGTGTGTGTGTGTAAGGTGGGTGATGGTGTGTTGTGTAGGTGTACACCTAGTTGTGCTTAATGTATTAAAATACAATTTATACATTTTCATTAACAATTTTTGGCTTGGGGGATGCTTTATGATTTTACAAGATTCTAGAACATTCCTTGAACTTTTGGGGGTTGCTCAGACTTTTCTCTCCCATCTTCAAACCAGAACAATCCCTCAGAGATCAGTTCAGAAAACTCCTCCAGCGGAACTTCTCCGTCCCTCATCTCCGTCTAAACCTTTGAACTGACTGCCCTCCATAAAGCACCTGTGGCCGTTTCATGGCTTACTTGTATGCATGCCTTATATCTGCTACTAATTAAAAAGTTCCTTGAGAGGATGCATTGCCTTACTTATATTTAAATCCCCATAATAACCAGCTTCTCGAACAGGAAGGACTGCCAAGAGGAAGTGATTATTACTGATTTTTAGACAAGGTTCTAGAATAGCTCCAGAGTCAATGATGCCGGGAGAAGGGGGGGGAGGGAGGGTCCCGGCACTTTTCCTCGTCCTGACTCTCGGCTGTCTCCTAGAAGGAAAACTACTTGAATTCTGCACGAGAGGAAATTACCCTAAAAAGTTGGAAGGAGCGATGCTGCCTCGAGCCCACTGCCAGCTCCCCTCGCCCCCAGACCCCCTTCATCCCGAAGACTGCTCCCGTCCCTCCATCAAACCCAGCTCCGACCTACTCTCCGGCCCCAGCCACGCCCCCTCCCCACCCCGTCCCGGCTTCCCCCAGACGCAGCCCCCTCCCCTGGGCTCTCCCGGACCCCGCCTTCTCTCTCACAGCTCGGGCGCCCTGCCCCCTGACCCCAGGCGCCCCTTCCTTCACCCTGTCCCTGCGCTCAGCACAGCGCCGGGCACCGGCAGTTCCTTCTGCCTCACTGAGCCTGGCACACGCCCCGTCCCCATTGCTGGCCGGCCCCGCACTCACCCGCTGCCAAGCCTTATCTGTCCATGATCTCCGGGCTCCCAGCCGGCACTTACTTGCACTACTAACTGCCGGGTCCGACTGTGCTTTCCTCAGCGACTACTTCCGGCAATCGCTCTCCCCGCCTCGCGACCCGGAAGTCCAAAGTCGTTTCCGGGCGGGCAGGGTTCGCGCGCTCAGGAGCACCTCCTCCACGTGATCGGTGCCGGGCGCACGCGTGCAGTTTGTAAGCTGCATTTCCTACTGCCCGGTCCCGGAGCTTTGGGGCTCACTCCTGGCTGTCACCGGTCCCTGCTCCGGCTTCGTTGGGAAAGCCAGCCTGGGGAGGGCGAGACCGCGCCGGCCGGGAGCCCCGCCTCCTTCCGCCTCCATTCATTCATTCATTCATAAACAGTAAACGCCCCCTTCGACCGGGCTCTGAAGCTGAGAGCAGCCGAGCTCACCGACGGGAAGCAGCGCCTGCCCCCAAGGAGCGCCCAGTTGACCCATGAGGGCCGGGGGCCGCTGTTGCCTTGAGCGCCTGCTCGCCCCCCTCCCCCCACTCCACCCCTTAGAAGCCTTCTTGCATTTAACTCCTTTCCTTGCCTCCTGAGGTCCTTCACCCCTGACACTGTACCCGCCATCTCTGTGCCTCTGCCCGGGATGTCCCCCCAAGTCCGGGACGTTGCCCTCCCCGCGCTGACTCAGACCCCCTTGCTTCTTTGAAGATAACTCGAGGTCCGGTCCCCCTCCCCCCTCCTCGTCCTCCCCAAACGCTAGTGACAAACCCTTGTCTCCCCCACTAATTCCTCTTAGCATCTAAGACGGAGGCTGGCTTTGCTTTTCCGCGCTATCCCTAGCTCACTAAATGCTTAGTAGTTACGTGATTCTATTTTCTTGCATATGTTATTTCTTCCCTGGGAGGTTTGTAAACTCTTGGAAGGGAATTTTCATCTTTTTTCCCCCCAAGTAAATGCTTGGCGCCCAGTGCAGAACTGCCGCTGGTTCAGGACAGTAGCGGTTTGTAAATATGTGTTGAGATATATAGGAGTGTTAGCTAGCCAGGTGGGTCAGTGGCTCGGAATCAGGAATATCCGAGTTTAAATAGGAGCTCGGATTCATTAGCTGGAGAAGGAAAAGGCAAAGCTGTCCAACATCTCTGTGTGACCACTGACCCACCTCGCCAGGAGACTGCCGAGGGAACCGCGGTTCTGGAGTCAGGAAGGAGGACCCGAGCTCAGACTCTGGGCGTGGACTTTGTGATGAATCACGAGTGAGTCACGGTGGGAGAGAAGTCCAGGGGCTGCGCTCCAACATTTACTGCCTCTCAGCTCCCTTCGTTGTGCCATAGCCCCTTTAATTGTCCTGACTCAGTTTCCCTAATTGGTTCTGCCTCAATCCCCTTAGTTGCAAACCCCTCCTCTGCTTCATTAAGACTGACGGCCACTTGCTATAAGGTTATAAATTGTCAATGTGAGACTCCAGATAAGGGGGAGTTCAGACTTCCTGGCTCCTAACTCCTGTCATCAAGAATTTATGGTCCTGAAACTTCCCACTCTTTTTTTTTTTTTTTTTTTTGAAACAACTTTGTCAGTTTCCTCCTTCATACATAGACAGTCTTCTTTTCTCCTTGCTCAATTTAAATTTATATTTCTGGATCTTTCCTTACACATACATACAGAAAGAATCTGAAACTTCTTTTGCTTAAAACAACCTCATTTCAGTCTCTATCATTACCCATAGACAGTATCCTCTTCTCTTTTATAATTATACTTATAAATATTTATACATAATATATATATTATAATTATCTCTTTTATAATTAAAACACTTTTTTTTTAAACAGCCTAGGTAAGAATGTGATTTATGATCCCTTCCTTTTCTCTCCAGGTCTTCATTAAAATATTTTTTGCTTGTGGTATCTTGATTCCAAGAAATTCGAATTCATTTCTTCCTTTTCTTCTTTCCTTTTTTCTTTTAATTTATTTGTTGGATAACTATGAGATTGTTCGTTGCTGTTTTTTGTTGTTCTTTCAGACAGGATGGACTTCTAAACTATAGCTTTCTTTCCTCCTGGAAGCAATTAAATAGTGACTCATCGCCTATTCTTTCTTTGGTTTATGGACTAATTTACCTTTACCTAGTTTCTTTTACTGCCTACATTTGCATTTTTTGAATGTTTGTTTCCTTATCTTTATTTATTTTTTAAATTAATTTTATAATTATAACTTTTTTTTTGACAGTACATATGCATAGGTAATTTTTTACATTATCCCTTGCACTCACATCTTAGCCAATCTGACAGGTGTGTAGTGGTATCTCAGAGTTGTCTTAATTTGCATTTCTCTGATCAATAGTGATTTGGAACACTCTTTTCTTCCTGCCTTTGTTTCTAGAGTCCTATAAAAAAAACCAAAAATCTGGGATTCTCACATTTGCCACTGGATACTTTGAGATGAGAGTCTTGTCCAGTCAATTAAACTCTCCAATAAATAAAACATTAAAATTCTCTAATCTCTTATCTTGCCTCAGTTTCTCCAGCATTACACCTTAAGGAGAGATGACACTGAGCTGGAAATCTGGAGACCTAGGTGAGAGTGATGTGGTTAGTGGCAGTGCAGAGAGTTGTGGGAACCCACTCTGTTTGAGGCAGGTCCTATGTGAAAAGAATTCACGAACTAGGAAAGTTTGTATGGCAAAAGGAAATTTTTATTCTGTTGGCACTAAGAAGCCAGTTTTGCTAGGAAGACTGACTTCCTCAGTGGCAAGGTCCTGGCAGAGAAATAACAAGAGGTTTTCACTGAGAAAAAGGTCTTCTCACAGCAGGCAGAAATCCTGGTAAGCAACTGTGCCAAGAGGTCCCTTGGCAAAACATAATTCTTACTTTGGACTTCTGCAAGAAAATGTATTATGTCCAGGCTAGCTTTCTGGAGGGCCTCAGGATCAGTCAGAGTCAGGATCAGTCAAAGTCCTTGGTCTTTAGGAGGAGAAGTAAAGGAGCAGGCAAGTTGCCACAAGGCTTGGCAAACATGAATCCTGGACTGGAGTCTAGAGTCTGAAGTCCTCTCTCCTCAGCGTGCCTTGGCAGAAAGACTGTGACCCTTTCCCTCAGCCCTCCAATTCTTGCCTCTGATTATCTCATCACAACATTCAGCAAGTTCCAATCATGAAGAGAGCCATCACATCATCATATGTTTATATAACCATCATCACACCTTGAGTAGGTAATTAGTCTTAAGCATCTGATGTCTTAGATTCAAGTACACCTTTTCAGAGTTCCAGCCCTCTACAAAAATGAGTTTAAAATTGTCTTTTTATAAGAAAATCTGAGACTGGGGTTTTAATCCAATGAGATTCCTTCAATGTTGTCACTGTCCCCAGGCCTAGATTTCCAGTTGAATGAAACCACTTAAGTTTGAGCTAAGAAGGAGTGGTCCTGGATTAATTTTCAACTCAATAGAGGGTACAGCTGGTGTTATGACCAGAACTTGAAACAAGGTACTGAGTGGAACTGAAGATACAATGGTTAAATCTAGTTTATCATTGATTTAATTCTACAACAAATAATGGTTTCCTAGTGATACAATGATTGGAGTATAATCAGTATGGAACATATAAGGAGGGACTGAGAGCCAAAGAGGGGAAGCTCTTAGCTTATTATGCCCCTTCAGTGGGCTCTCCCCATGAAGTTGAATGACTTTGATCAAATTCCTTAGACTTCTGTTTCCTTTTCTTTAAAAATAAGTCACTGGACTGCAGATACCAAGAGCTTTTTGGACGGTCTGAAGAATCATTCAAAATTCAAACATCTTTTCCCATGGCCCCCTCAAGTCTCAAAGTCATAATCAACCTCAAGGGAGTGGAAAAGGCTCACTTCTCATTTGTGCCAGGTGTTTTTTGTTTTACTATTATGAACTTAAAACCAGGTCTATCTAGATCAAGATTTCCTGAAGCTTCCAAAATGATTAAATCTTGGGGAGATTTACTCCATGCTCAAATGTAGCCAATGACTGAATTAGAATAGTAAGTGGTTAAATGTGAGAATTGGGTGAACCACATAGATTCCATGTTGTGATTCAATTCTGGAGTCATCTAAATTCCTTCTCTATCCAGTCTAGTCCAATTTCTGTCTTGTGAGAAAATTTTACTGCATTGTTTGAATCTAGTCTTGCTTGGCTGGGAAGCTGAACCTCTCCTACCTGTTGTTTAGAGATCCTGAACTAAGGACCTAGGTTATGTTGACCAGAAACCTAGCAAAAATCAGAGATGAATGAAAGGACCTTCCTTACAATAATACATCTAAAGCAACTCAAGTGTCTTCACTCAAAAGTGACCCTATACTAATCAAATGGTTGTTTTCCTTTCATTGAAAGACTTGAGAGGAAGCCTCTTTTTCTGGCTTCAGGAAATTCACTCTTCTTCCTTCTGATTTGGAAAGTCCCTCATCTTTCCTCCAATTAGGAATCAGATTACTTAATTTTGTATTCTGGTTAATTGTTTTCTTTTAATTAATTGGTCTTATTTGATTAATTGTTTTTAATGGGTTAAAAAAATCTGTTTCCCTCTTAGTGTTCAGAGCCAAAGCTGAGGGGCCTGATTCTAGTTTTTTGGATTATTGGCATGGATTGTTTAAGAAATCAATATATTTGGAAGTGCCATTTGTTTCCTCCGTTATTTAAATTTTTGCCTGCCATACCAAGAAGTGCAAGCATTTCAGTTTATTTAAATAGGAACTACTGAGGTGGTGCAGTGGATAGAGCACCAGGCCTAAAAGTCAGGAGGACCTGAGTTCAAATTTGACCTCAGACACTTAACTGTGTGACCCTGGGCAAGTCACTTAACCCCAGCCTCAGCATAATAATAATAATAATAATAATAATAATAATAATGAAAAACAAGATAATTTCTTTTAAAAAAAAATAGGAACTATTGGATGAAGGAAGTTGTTTTGTTTTGTTTTGTTTTGTTTTTTCCTCAAGATTGGGTAACTCCTCACTTTACTTTCCAATAAAATGGAAAATCATTTCTCTCATTTGAAGAGAGGCTCAAAAGATACCTTGCTTTGCAAGCATTGAACTTCCAAACCTTAATTTTCTCATCTGTAAAATGAGGCTAATAATCACAGTTTTAAAATCCATGCAGGCTATTTATAATGATGGACAATTCTTCCTATGTCTCAAAATCCCTCAAATAAGTAAATTACAGGTGAATTAGAGACCTGCATTGCTTGGATCAAAATGATAAGGCTGAACAATTTTTAAAAAATACACAATATATGTCATTTTATTCTTAAGCAGCTGGCTTTGAAGAAAGTTTTTAGATTATTCTTTTTTAGCTATTTGTATATAACATCATTGCTGTTAATATAAGTTATGAAATTTATTATATTTGCACTATTCAGATTAGCAATTAAAGGCTGTGCTTACGAATTGCATTTAAAATAAGTTATATATTTGATATAAGAATTATATATATTACATTTGTTATGCAGATTAACTAAAGACGTGAGGAACTTAAAACACTGAGAGTAAGAGCTCACTCTCTTCCTATTTTTATTCCCTATCTTCTTACTCTATTTCGAAGCCTCAAGTTCATTCCAAATGCCCTCTAACAAATCTTTCAGCAAAGCTGCCCACTACTTAGCAGCCTGGACTCAGGGCTCGGACAGACTGACAGCCTGGGAGTTAAGAAGAATCTGGAGGACCCGGGAGACCCGGGCAGCCAGTTTGTTAAGAAGCATATGTTAAGTACTTACGCTCTGGCAAGCCCAGGTCTAATACGAGAAAGATATGGACAGGATAAATTAGATAACCTTACAGGGGGAAGGTACCAGGAGTAAAGTAGGTCGGGAAAGTTTTTTACCGAAGGCGGGGGGCGGGGTTAGCTGAAACTGGAAGGCAGCGGCTATTCAAAGCAGCTATTCTCGACTCAGGGCAAGACACCTCACCAGCGACATTTACAGGTGAGGGAGCTGGACCACAGAGCTTTTTCTAGGACTCGCGGAAAAGTTGGGACTAAGGGCACCCAAATCAGTAGCTCTCGGATATATCCTCCCACTCTCCTTTTCTACTGGAGACAACCCGCACCCGCTCCCAGTTATAGAGCGACCAGCCCCTGACTTCCCAGAAGGAACCGCGTGCTCATTTGCATACCAGAATTTGGCTTCAAAGACCGTTGTGCGGTGAACTACCTTCCAGCCCCCTCCCACCTAAAATCACGAACATTGAAAAAAAAGAACATACCCCACAGACTCGAGTTTTGTAGAAAGAAGCTCCGAGATGATCTCACCCTTACTTTAGGATATGTCGCTCTGTATCGCTATCGTAGTCCGGCCAACGCTCGCGTTAAAAAGGGCTTCTGTCGTGCATGGCACACGTCGAGCGGCGGGGTTATCCTCGGCCGTTTTTCGTGCGGAATCGACATCAAGAGATTTCGGAAGCACAATTTTTGTTCTCTGGGCAGCTGGTGATCGTTGGTCCTGGCGCCCTATATGTATTCCAAAAAACAGGTTAACTTTCAGCCACTTAATTTGGTGTGCGGCGAGTGGTGGGGATTTGTTAAAAAGTATTCGCATGTTTCTTAAGTCTCTATAATGTATCTAATGGTTCTTTTATAGTATTTTTTTGTAACCTAGAATTACTATCCAAATTCTAAATTTCTGAGAAAGGCTGTTTTTGTGGTCTGGTTTGGTTCACTTCACTTGAGTCGTTTTTTTTTTCTCCCAAAAAGTAATAGTTAAATTAGCTTTGAGAAGCGGGAGCCAACTCACCTGGAAATTTCTGGAACCAATGAAATCAGATCTAATCCTCGATTTCAATTGTCTTTTTTCTATCGAGTTGTGCTTTCCCTCATTTCAATATTAACCAACAACTTTTTAAAAATTAAGTTTCTATTTTTAGCAATAATTTTTCTCCACCACCCCCCCTATTGAGAAGAAAGGAAACCTTTGTAATAAGTATAATCAATCAAAACAATTAGCTATATTGAGAAATACACATCTTGAGCCCATCACCTATTACAGCTCCTTTTACATTCGTTGAGTCCATCACCTCTCTGTCAAGATGACTAATCACCGCAGCCTGGTAAGAGTTGAAATTTTCAAAATTGTTTACAAGCCTTTTTATTATTACTCCCTCACCAGGAGCTAAGCTTTATGTTCGTTTGTCGCCAGGTGCCAAGGCTTCCCTTGTCCACACGGTGGTGCCAGCGAGCAACGAAATATACAACGAGGAAAAGAAGGAACTGCTATGCTATCTCCTTCCCTGAAGAACAAATGTAATCAATATTTGGGGCTTAAATGGACAAAACACCAAAACAAAGCTTTTCTTTTGTTCCCCACCCCCACCCCCACCCGAGATAGAAATCGAAATCCCCCTTGGAGAGGAGTGGGACAGATTCCAGCTCTATCCATGCAACCCATTAGTTGCACCTATACATTTAGACAATCTAGATGGATGACGATCTCACATATGACCATATATGTTCCCTTTATATAATACACACATACACACAGATAAAACTTATCTGTATACATTTCTATAGAGAAAAATATATAAATATACACATGAATGAAATGTATGTGTGTATACTTATCCCATATAAACTTCTGTTGGGCATTTAAAGTTCTTCACAAACCGATCTCTTCTGACTGTTCCTATTTTATATATTAGAATGCTCCATGTTCTCCATAGTCTGGTCATACTGGCTTTCTTCCTGTCCTGAACATATGACTCTCCATCCCCTAACTCTGTGCTTTGAGTTGGTCAACAAATGCCTGCCCCGGATCTGCTTTGGGCAACATTACCCTTTCCTAGTGCTGGAAGGTTTCCTTATATGAAAAAGGGGTCATTTGGACTATATAACCTCTCAGGCCCCTTCCAGCTGTAAATGTGCGATCCTTCAATTATAGCTCTGAAGGGGGACTTACATTATTCAGCCCCCACTGGAATTCCCTCACAAAGGCAGAACAACATTCTTAGCTTGTCTTAGTGATTATTTTATTCTTCAGAAGGTGAAGGGATGAGGGGGATCTATTATTCTAGACTAGCTTTTCATCCACATGGAAGTTACTGAAGAAGAATGATGTAACATTTGAGGGATGGGGGGATGTTTTGTCTGGCTTCACATGTATAATTGATAATATGCTGTTTGTCTTCTCATTGAGTGAGGGAGGAATGAGAAGGAGATAAAGATTTTGACTTGAAATTAAAAAAAATTATGTTAAAATTAAAAAAAAATACTTGGAGAGAAGTGACTACTTCATTTTAGAATTTTTTTTTTTTTTTTTTTTTTTTTTTTTTTTTTTTTGCTAAGGCAATTGGGGTTAAGTGACTTGCCCAGGGTCATACAGCTAGGAAGTGTTAAATGTCTGAGGTCAAATTTGAACTCAGGTCTTCCTGACTTCAGGGCTGGTGCTCCATCCATTTCATCATCCAGCTGCCCCCCCATCTTAGAATTTTTAAAGACCAGAGATTCATGGGGCATCTAGGTGGTGCAATGGATGGAGCACTAGCCTTGAATTCAGGAGGACCTGAGTTCAAATCTGTTCTCAGACATTTAACACTTCCTGGCTGTGTGACCCTGGGCAAGTCACTTAACCCCAGCCTCAGGGAAAAAAAGAAAAAGAAAAAAGAAAGACCAGAGATTGTTAATTACAAACCCCTTTTGGCAGTCTGATGAAAATGAATCATGGAAAGAATTTTTAATCTTTTTGGTGTGTTGGTAAATGTTTAACAACCAACATTCTGGAGGGAAAAGAAAACATATGCATGATGCACTTTTAAGTTAAATCTGTATCATCAGCATTTTTCCCAACACTTTCTTAAATCTAGGAAAAAACTAACAAAACAATAAACCAAATCCTGATTTATAGCATTTGCTCTAGCACATCCGTGAATGGACCCCTTGTATAGTCTGGAGAAGTTTATGAACCTCTTTCCAAAATAGCGTTTTTCTTTTTCTTTTCAAAAATTTCTTTCAGAATAATGTTTTTCAATGCATAAAATGAAACACACAGGATCACAAAGAAAACCAAATGTATTGAATGATAGTTATTAAAATATAGGGTTGTGTTGTTCATCTTTATGCCCACATGATTTTGTCAAAGTTCATTTCTTTCAATTAAGAGAGTTGCAAGTAGATCTATACTATACTAGTGGGGATCCTCATCTCACTCTATCAGAACTAGATAAATCAAACCACAAAGATAATAAGAAAGAAGTTAAGGAGGTAAGTAGAATTTTAGAAAAATTAAGTATGATAGTCTTTTGGAGAAAATTGAATGGGGATAGAAAGGAATTTTTTTTTCCAGTAATACATGGAAGCTAAACAAAAATTGACCATGTTTTAAGGCAAAACCCCCCTCAAAATCATATGCAGAAAGGCAGAAATAATTAATGCATTCTTTTCAGATCATGATGCAATAAAAATTGTATGCAATAAAGAGTCAAGGAAAAATAGATAAAAAATTAATTGGAAACTAAACTAATCCTTAAAAATGAGTGGGTAAAACAACAAATCATAGAAACAATAATTTCATCCAAGAAATAGCTGGGATGCAGCCAGAGCAGTTCTTAGGGGAAATTTTTAAAATTAATTTTATAATTATAACATTTTTTGACATTACATATGCATAGGTAATTTTTTACAACATTATCCCTTGTATTCCCTTCTGTTCCGAATTTTCCCCTCCTTCCCTCCTCCCCCTCCCCTAGATGGCAGGCTTTCCCATACATATTAAATATGTTATAGTATATCTTAGGTACAATATATATGTGCAGAACCTAATTGTTGTTGTTGTTGTTGTTGTTGCAAAGGAAGAATTGAATTTGGAATGTAAAAATAACCTGGGGAGAAAAACAAAAAAATGCTAACAGTTTACACTCATTTCCCAGTGTTTCTTCTCTGGGTGTTAGCTGATTTTCCACCATTGATCAATTGGAATTGGATTAGCTCTTCTCTGTGTTGAAGATATCCACATCCATCAGAATATATCCTTATGTAGTATTGTTGTTGAAGTGTATAATGATCTCCTAGTTCTGCTCATTTCACTCAGCATCAGTTCATGTAAGTCTCTCTAAGCCTTTCTATATTCATCCTGCTGGTCATTTCTTTTTCTTTTTTTTTTTTTTTTTTTTTTCTTTTCAAAGTAAAATCCATTTAATCAACATAATAAAAAAGTAATATCAAAGCTTACTCACATACAAATAGGCATATACTTTTCCATAGCTTGTAGCACCTCATTTAGGAAGGTAACACATAGCAGAGATAATAACATGTAAAATAAGAGGTCAAACATGCAAAATACAACTGTGTCCAGTGAACACATGGAAGGGAACACACAGTACACATTTGGCTATCATAATGCATGTGTCTGCTAGTCATTTCTTACAGAACAATAATATTCCATAACATTCATATATCATAATTTACCCAACCATTCTCCAATTGATGGGCATCCGTTCATTTTCCAGTTTCTAACCACTACAAAAAGGGCTGCCACAAACATTTTGGCACATACAGGTCCCTTTCCCTTCTTTAGTATTTCCTTTGGATATAAGCCCAGTAGTAGCACTGCTGGATCAAAGGGTATGCACAGTTTGATAACTTTTTGGGCACTTAGGGGAAATTTTATATCTCTAGATGCATACTTAAATAAAATAAAGAGAACATCAATGAATGGGTAATACAACTAAAAAAAAAAAAAAGGTAGAAAAAGAACATTAAAAACCTTCCATTAAATACCAAATTTGAAATTCTGAAAACAAAATTCAGTTCTCCCACCCTTGTCTAGATTTGTTTGTTTAAGATAGAATAAGAAAAGGTAATGGAAAATGGATATAGAAAAATTTAAATAACTGAAAAATAGTATCAGAAACACTAAAGATCCTAATGAGATAAATTTGATAATAAAAACAAAAAACAAACAAACAAAAAAGACCTTTTTCTGCTCTATTAGGGGAAAGAGTAAAATTAAAGATTAAAGCTGATTGGAGGGAATGTATTGATACTAAGAGATGCCTGAGATAAGAAAGATTTATTGACCTTTCATTTTAGTGTTCCTTCTTATAAAGAGAATACATTTTAGATTAGAAAAGATGGAACAAAAGTAGCCAAGAGGAATATCAGACCCAAGGAAAAAAAGGAAGTGAGACCAGAGCACCACTGCTTTTGATGAATTCTACTTGCTGGCATCTTACAGCATTGGAGACTGGTGACTATGGTTGGGGAAGTATCCATAGTGTGATATTTCAGTGATAAAGGGAAAGAGGGCAGAAGACAAAAAAGAGAAGACAAAGGAATCAGTAAGTTAAAGGCCTGTGGTTTTATACAATGGAGGGATTTTAAAGGAATTTCCTTAGGAAAGAGGGAGGGAGGGAAAGGGAAAGAAAAGAAAAAAGAAAAATAAGGGGAAAAAAGCTTCAATCAAACTTCAAAAGAATATACATAAGAGTTCAGAAGAGATTAGCCAGGCAGTGTTGATGTTATCATACTAGGACAACGTTTAGGACTGTATCTGAGATTTCATTGGTATTGGATGTGGTTCCTATTCTCTACCAATACAAATTTTACTTTCTTTGCAACATATAGTCTTTTCTTTCTTTTTTTTTTTCTTCTTTATTTCATTAAACAGTTCTCAATTACATGTAAAATAATTTTTAGCAATCTTTTTTTCTGAAACATTGACTTCTATATTCTTTTTCTGTCCTGCCTTTCTCCCCTTTTTTGAGAAGGCAACGCTTTTATTTCCATTATACATGTGAAGTCATGCCAAATTTATTTCTATATTAGTCATGTGCAATATCTTAGTTTCCAGGGGCCACTAAGACAGTGAATGGCTTGCTCAGGGTCATAGAGCTAATGTAATCACAGGCAAGATTTGAACCTAGACTTTCTTGGCTCAAAGAGGATGTAACTAATCATTATGTCATATTGTCTTGCTTATATGTTAAATTTGTTATATATTTTTTAAAGAGCTGTACACAATAAGCATTCATTTTGTCTTATACAACCCTCTTTTCCTACTCTATAATGTAAAAAATATATATATATAACATGTTTATTTGCTATTTGTTATTTGATATTAACAAGACCAAAAAAAGACAGCAATTTTGACTAATCCTTTGAAAAAATTAAACATATTTTATTAAAGAAACAGTTTGTGACTATCTAAAAAGAAAAGGGTTGATCACTAAGAGCCAGCACTGCTTCCTTAAGAACAGGTCATCCCAGCAGGTGAATTTCAGAAAAATCTACAAAAAATTACATGGATTGTGCTGAACTGTGCTGAATGAAATGAGCAAAACAGAACATTGGAAACAGTAGCATTCATGATGATCAGCAATGATAGACTTGGTTCTTCTCAGCAATACAGTGATCTAAAACACTTCAATAGACTTGGGATGGAAGATGTCATCCACATCCAGAAAGAGAAATGTAGAGACTGAATTGATATAGAAGCATACAATTTTCATTTTTTTGTTGTTTGCTTTTTCTTTCTTGTGGTTTTCCCTTTCTGATTGGATTTTTCTTTCACAACATGGAATATGGAAATATGTTTAAAGTGATTATACATGTATAACCTATAACAGATTGCTTGATGTCTTGGAGAGGGAGGAGGTAATCTAAAGATTACCTATCTAAAGATGTGATTGGAAAAATAAAATACTAATCAGAAATTTTTTAAAAATAAAGGTAATCCCAGACTAATTTGATTTTTTTTCTTGACTTATGATTCTTGGCTTTTTATTATTAGCTTTATAAATGAAGAGAATGCTATAGATCCATCCATCAATAAATACTGATTGAATGACATGGGCCTATTATTTGTATTGTGCTGGGAAGACAAAGGCAAATGAAGTTCCTGCCTTCAAGATGCTTACATTCTTAAAGGGGGGGGGGCAATAAGTATAATTTCTTTCACACATATATTCCCTAAACATACATCTTAATACCACTGGCCCCTAAATTTGTGCCTGCTCTTGCCTCACTGTGTGTCACTGTGGGAGAGTATGCCCCAGATCTTCTGGTAGGGAATATGTTATAGCAAGTGTTTTTACTAAGTTCCTTTGCTAAGGGCTAATTATCTGCCTCTTAGTAGGAACTGTACCAGTGAAACTACCCCATGAATTTATGGTTCTTTAATTAAACTTTCCAACTTCCAAAGGCAGAAATATAGAGGTGGGGGAGAGAACTTTGTAAACACTGGACCAGCAAAGGCACTACAAGGTAGTTATAAGCAACAGCAAAAGGGTGGTGTAAAGAAATGCTCGTTTTACTTGTTTTTTGTTAAATTTACAAGAAAAATAAAATTTTAGATATTTTTTAAAATAAAAAATAAAGAATACTTGAAAAGTAGTAATAGATGAGTATAACTGACTACTCTGGCCCCACTACCAAGGACCAATATGTTAACTTTCACCCCTCTGATACCCTTAAGGAAGTTTGGGGGATAGTTTTTGCTGTTGGCTCAATTTCTCCATTTATTGTATTTCTTCAATTTTAGGGGTCCCTAGAACCCCAGTTCTATTTAACCACTTAATAGTTTGATTAACTTTTTTTAAAATTAATTTTATAATTATAACATTTTTTGACAGTGCATATGCATAGGTAATTTTTTACAACTTTATCCCTTGTACTCCCTTCTGTTCCGAATTTTTCCCCTCCTTCCCTCCACCCCCTCCCCTAGATGGCAGGCATTCCCATACATATTAAATATGTTGTAGTATATCCTAGGTACAATATATGTGTGCAGAACCGAATTTTGTTGTTGTTGCAAAGGAAGGATTGGATTAAGAAGGTAAAAATAACTTGGGGAGAAAAACAAAAAAATGCTAACAGTTTACACTCATTTCCCAGTGTTCCTTCTCTGGGTGTAGCTGATAGTATCCATCATTGTTGATTAACTTTTACAAAGAGACATCTACTTTAAAGGTATAGTTATACCAAGCATGTAAATATTTCTTCCTATAACAAAATGATATAATTTTCTCATGTGGCCCCTAGTTCTCAAGGGAAAAAAATGGAATATTAGGTTCAGAGTTTAATTCAGTTCCTTTATAGCACAATTAGATCCCATGCTGAGAGTTCAAAGCCTCTTGGGCTTTCATCCTGGCTTTTCTTCCATCTAGCCTGGATGCCTCACTTCAAAGCTCCATTACCCATCGCTAGACCTGAAAAGGACAAATAATACAGTCTGAAACCCCAAATATTTTTCCCTAGGCCCACAAGGCCCAAGGCAGAGGAGGGGAAAAGTAGCTCTTCTCCCCATCTGGCTTAAAAAAGGATCTTTGCCCCCCAAATCAATTAGAATGAGTTTGTCCCTTTCTGGTAATTTTAGAGAAATGGAATTAGGGTTAGACATAGTGACAAGATCTGCACTTTGTGGAAATGAAGAATTTCTTCTCCCAGAAGCAAATCCCTGACTACATAGCTGCCTCCTTGGGCAAAGTCCAGTTACCTGAGAAGGCAGGAAAGGCAGGGTGAAGCTAAGTTGTGAAGGACTTTACACATCAAATAAATTGATCTGAGAAGTAATAAGGAGCCCCTGAAATTAACTGGGAGTGTGCGTTGTGCATGTTTGAGTGAGAGACAAAAAAACTCGGTTAGATCAGATTGTTTTGGCCATTATGGAACATGGCCCCATGGAGAGGAGAAAACTTGAGACAGGATGATGAGTTAGGGGCCACTGCCTCAGACCAGTGGAGAGGGGACTGAAAGCTGGGACAGTGGGCCCAAAAGGCCTGATGGTAGCCTGCTAGGGTATGGGACCCTGCCAGGAGGGAGTATCCAGGCCACCTTGACCTTTGATGCATAGTAAGTTTTCTGCCACATTTCAGAAATGCCCTTGTTGAGCAAGGAACAGTGATTTGTGACCATGGGAAAGGTTTTGGTCTGAGGGTCACAGCCAGTGGCTCTCATGAGCAGGGATCCTGGATAGGGCTCTCACCTGTGAGTGGGTTGTGAGATGGCGGGATCAGGTCTTGTCCCAGTGGCAGATGCCATGCATATGTAAAGCCCAAGAGCCACTTCTCTGAATGGTAACTGGGGATTGCCTAGTATCCACTCCCTGATCACGCTTGCAAAAATGCATGTCAATAAGGCTGTCCAGCATAATAAAGGAGCTCTTTTCACATTCTAAGAGTCTCCCACCTCATTCATCTGTCTCTGAGATCAAAGGGCTCATGTGCTTTGAGCTCTCAATCAAAACATCAGCAACAGGAGATAGATTGGAGACAGAAGGGAAAAGACAAAGCAACTCACAAGACATGGGTGAAGAAGGAAAATCAGGGAAAGAGAATGTCAAGGTGAGTGACTGAGAGGATCCATGCTGCTCGAGAAAGAAATATGTGGTTTGGAGGATAAATCCTAAGTTCTATTTTTTAGAAGAGACTGGTAACAGAGTAGACAGAGAGCAGAATCTGGCCTTAGATATTTATTGTGTGACTCTGGCCAAGTGACCTAACCTCTTATTGCCTTAGTCTCATCAACTGAAAAGTGAGGAATGAACTAGGTTTAATCTTTGGATGCTTCTGAATAATTATCTCTTTGGTACTTCCTGCTAAAATCTGGCTTTTATCTACATGTCTACTACAAATGGAGAGGGTGCTAAGCTCCTATGTAAACATATAGATAAATTTTAGAGTTTTTTAAAAAAGTATTTTATTTTATTCTAAACAAATACCAAGTAAAATGAGCTTTTCTGTATGTACAATAAAAAAGAGAAATAGGCCATACAAGAAGTGCAAATCTTTATTGCTTTTTTTCCCAAAACATATAATAAATTCAACATGTAAGTTTTAGTTGTCCTGCTTATCTATATTCTTTTGTGACTTTTTTTTCCTGTTTTCTGTGCATAAATAGAAGATTTCTGTGACTCTTTTCTCTCTTCTTTTTCTGAGTCTTTCTCTTCCTCTTCTTCCTCTTTGAAATAAATGTAACAAGAAAACCTTTATAACAAATATACAAATTCCCATATTAGCTGTGTCCCAAGATTTTTAAAATTCATTTTGTAAATGGATTTTGTAAATTCATCCCTTTGGTGTCCAGAAGACAACAAGTAGTTTCATTATGGGTCATTCATCACTGGTTGACCATTGAATTGATCTAAGTTTTCAAGTCTTTCAAAGTTGTTTTTCTTAATAAAATTGTTCTTATTGTATAAATTGTATGTATAATATGGTAGCCCTAAAAACTAATGTAACGGTAAGTTATGAGAGGAGCATGATGTCCCAAAGGGGGAGAGTGCCATGATGGTTTCATCAACCAGTATACAAATTAGAAGGCCCAGCCTTGGAAAGTGATATCCACATTTTTCTTAGTTCATTGACAAGTTGAAAAAATACAGAAGAGGATGCCCAGGCTGTTGAAAAGCTTCAAGATTATGCCATAGGAGATCAGTTGAAGCAAGGAGGGAGATTTAGAAAAAAAGGAGATTTAGTGGGAGCAAGAATGCTGCCTTCAAGTAATCAGAGGTGAGAGGTGGCTAAGAGGTGACTTTTGTTGTGTGGTAGAGGATTCAAATTTGTTCTCCTTAATCTCAGAAGGAAAAACTTGGGATGATGTAGAGAATTAGCAGAGAGATAATGCAAAGAAAGCCTTCTTTAACAACTAGAAGTCTTCAAGGATGAACTCCGCTGCTGCAGGTAGTAGTGGGCTTCTTATATGGTAGGGGAAGATCTTCAAGTAAAGGCTCAATGACCCCTTGTTTGGGTATTGCAGAGGAGATTATCAGTCATGGATTATTTGGATGAGAAGTCTTTTCCCTTAAAGAAGCTTGGCACATTGGGATGGGATGTTGGATTTTCTTTCTTTCTTTTTTTTTAATCACCTTATTTTTATTTGTAAAAAAGGGAAGTGAGAAAAGATAAAAAAATGGGTGAATTAGAAAGAACTATTCAATTAGTAATAATAATTGTAAATGTGAATTTTAATAGGAAACTTTATATCTCTAAATTCTTTTTTAAATTTTATTTATAATTTTTGACAGTATATATGCATGAGTAATTTTTTTATAACATTATCCCTTGTATTCATTTTTTTTATTTAGAATTTTTTTCCCACAGTATATATGCATGAGTAATTTTTTTATATAATATTATCCCTTGTATTCATTTTTCCAAATTATCCTTCCCCCTCCCTCCACTCCCCCCGATGACAGGCAATCCCATACATTTTACATGTGTTACAATATAACCTAGATACAATATATGTGTGTAAATACCATTTTCTTGTTGCACATTAAGTATTAGATTCCGAAGGTATAAGTAACCTGGGTAGATAGACAGTAGTGCTAACAATTTACATTCACTTCCCAGTGTTCCTTCTCTGGGTGTAGTTATTTCTGTCCATCATTGATCAACTGGAAGTGAGTTGGATCTTCTTTATGTTGAAGATATCCGCTTCCATCAGAATATATCTTCATACGGCATTGAAGCGTACAGCGATCTTCTGGTTCTATTCATTTCACTCAGCATCAGTTGATGTAAGTCTCTCCAGGCCTCTCTGTATTCCTCCTGCTGGTCATTTCTTACAGAGCAATAATATTCCATAACCTTCACATACCATAATTTACCCAACCATTCTCCAATTGATGGACATCCATTCATCTTCCAGTTTCTAGCCACTACAAAGAGGGCTGCCACAAACATTTTGGCACATACAGATCCTTTTCCCCTCTTTAGTATTTCTTTGGGATATAAGCTCAATAGCAGCAATGCTGGATCAAAGGGTATGCACAGTTTGATAACTTTTTGGGCATAGTTCCAGACTGTTCTCCAGAATGGCTGGATTCTTTCACAACTCCACCAACAATGTTTTAGTGTCCCAGTTTTCCCACAGGATGTTGGATTTTCAGCCAGGAAGATCCTTTTACAATTTCACTTACTAGCTATGTGACCATAGGCAAGTGGCAACTTCTTTAAGCCTCAGGATAACTCTTTTAATAAGAGTATACATTTTAGTCAAATTTTCTTCTTTCCTTCTCCTTTCCCCCTTCCCGAGACAACAACTTTCTGAAGTTCCCATATAGAAGAAATCACCACCAGTAATTCCCACAGAGACAATATCACAAATCCCAACACAAAGACTGAGAGCTGGAAGAACCCTGGAAGTCACTGAGTCATGTTTCCCTTTGGATGTTGCATGTAGCCCAGGTCTGTCCCTTCCCTACCCACCTTAGGTAGGAGTTATACCTATTAACATGCCCATATCTATTCCATCATTAAAAAACTCACTTGATACTCAAATTTAAAAAAAAAATGAATGCTAAAATAAGTTATGCTTAATGGGGAAATATTTAACAAAACAAAATAAAAAAAACCACAACAAATCTTTTACTTGATCCTACCATTCCCCATTAGCTACTGTCCTCTATATTTTTCCTATTCTCCACTACCACTTTAGCATCACTTTGAAAATGTCTTTTACATTAAATGCTCTTCCTTTTCTTTAATTCTCTTCCAAATTTTCTATAATCTGGCAAGGAACTGGAAACTGAGTGGATGCCCATTAATTGGGGAATGGCTGAATAAGTTCTGGTACATGAATGTTATGGAATATTACTGTTTTAAGAAATGACCAACAGGATGATTTCAGAGAGGCTTGGAGAGACTTACATCAACTGATGCTGAGTGAAATGAGCAGAACCATTGTACATGGCAACAATAAGATTATACAATGATTAATGCTGATGCACGTGGCTCTTTTCAACAGTAAGATGATTCAAACCAATTCTAGTTGTTCAGTGATGAAGAGAGCCATCTATACCCAGAGAGAGAACTGTGGGAACAGAGTGTGGACCACAACATGGCATTTTCACCTTTTTTGTTATTGTTTGTTTGGTTTTTTTTCTCCTTTTGATATGATTTTTCTTGTGCATCATGATAATTGTGGAAATATGTTTAGAAGACAAGCAGAACCAGAAGATCATTGTACATGGCAACAAGAAGACTATACTAACAATCAATTCTGATGGACGAGGCTCTCTTCAACAAAGAATTGATTCAGACGAGTTCCAATTGTTTAGTGATGAAGAGAGCCATCTACACCAAGAAAGAGGATTGTGGGAACTGAGTATGGACCACAACATACCATTTTCACTCTTTCTGTTGTTATTTGCTTCCATTTTTGTTTTCCTTGTCAGGTTGTTTTTTGTTTTTTTTCTTTCTAGATCCAATTTTTTTTTGTGCAACAAGATAACTATATGGATATGTATACATATATTGGATTTAACATATATTTTAACATGTATTGGGGAAGGGGTGGGGAGGAGAGGAAAATATGGAACAAAAGCTTTTACAATGGTCAGTGTTGAAAATTTCCATATGCATATGTTTTGTAAATACAAAGGTATAATAATAATAATAGAGTGAAAGGGAAGAAAATAGAGGCACCCATTATAAATGGCATTACTACTATAGACATAAAACTATCAAACACAGCAGATGATGTGTTTTTATTTTTGAAGTTGTGGCAATAACACTATTTTGCCAGAGTTTGGAGGCATCTTCATGTACACTTGATTACTGTATTCTAGTCATTATGCCTAAAGCTCTTTTGAGTATACTTTTGTCAAATAATAACATTTCTTAAGTGTCAAAAAAAGAAATATGTTTAGAAGAATTGCACATATTTATTCTATTACTTGCTATTTAGAAGAGGAGGCTAGGGAGATGATAGGGAGAAAAATTTGGGACACAAGGTTTTACAAGGGTGAATGTTTTGGATTTTTAAAAATTTATCTGTTAAAGCTTTTTATTTACAAAACATATGCATGGATAAATTTTCAACATTGACCTTTGCAAAACCTTCTGTTCCAAATTTTCCCCTACTTCCCCAGGCCCCCTTCCCTAGATGACTGGTAGTCCAATACATAAATGTTAAAATATATGTTAAATCCAATATATGTATACATATCTATACAGTTATCTTGCTGCACAAGAAAAATCAGATCAAAAAAGAAGAAAAAAAATTGTGAAAGAAAGCAAACCGTGAGCAAACAACAGAGAGAGGGAGAATGCTATGTTGTGTTCCACACTCAGTTCCCACAGTCCTCTCTTTGGGTGTAGCTGGTGTATTCATTATTGAACAAATGGAACTGATTTGGTTCATCTCATTGTCGAAAAGAGCCACATCCATCAGAATACATCCTCATGGTATTGTTGTTGCCATGTATAATGATCTCCTAGTTCTGCTCATTTCACTCAGCATCAGTTCATGTAAGTCTCTCCAGGCCTTTCTGAAATCATCCTGCTGGTTATTTCTTACAGAACAATAATATTCCATAACATTCATGCACCATAACTTATTAAGTCATTCTCCAGCTGATGGGCATTCACTCAGTTTCCAGTTTCTTACCACTACTAAAAGGGCTGCCACAAATAAAATCTTCACTCTTAAGATTCCCAACATGGAATCTAGTCTCTTTTTAAAAGAAGGGAAAGCCACTGCTTCTTTAGGATATTCATTTCACTTTGTCCCCTCTGGATGGCTAGGAAGTCATTTCCCCCTGATACCTAGTCTAAATTTACCTCTTCATAACTTTTTCCCATGTATTTATCAGATGCATAATTTCTTACACTAGATGGGTATTTCATTGAATTCAGAAGCCATAATTCTTTTTGCTCTTCACAATTTATGGACATCTATTTTGTTTTTCGTTCTTTGTTGTTTTCTGGAGACTGCTGTAGATATTTTGGTGTGTGATGATTTTCTTTGGGATATAGGGAGAGTCTCTGGTTCATAATGTATTTAGGGGATTTTGATCAAGTTATTTGCCTAATTCCAGATCAAATTCCAAGATAATCATGTTATTTCTTAGCTTTACCAACAATTTATTAATATGCCTATCAGTCTTTCTAACACTGAGTTTTAGTATTTTATTGTCTTTCCCAATTTGTATGACGTCAGGTAAAGCTGTAAGATTGTTTTGATTTATATTTTTCTTATTTTGGGAGATAAGCTATTTTATATACATACATTTATATATACATATATATTCGTATACACATGTATGTATATCACACATGGAGACATAAATAATCTTGGACACCAATCTTTTATCAGAACAATTTGATACAAATATTTTTCCCCATTCTACTACTTGCCTTCTTATCACAGGTATATTAATTTTTTCTGTGTAGAAGTTTTTCAGCTTCATGTAATCAAAATCATCTGCATTATTTTCTTAAATTGCCTCCTTTTCATTGTTTGCTTGAAAATACATCTCCTGCTCATTGCTTTGGGGATTATATTAAAAAAAAAAAAGTAAAATAAAATATTTTTGAAAATGTCCAGAGTTGTCTTGTGTGGGGTATAGTACTAGATTGTAGAGTACATGAGGATTGGGGTCTATAGGTAAGATATAATTGAACTAAAAAGTGGAGTTAGGGACCTGGAAGGTAGAGGTGGGCTAGGAAGGACTTTACAAAGCAGAGGGTTTCAAATCTGATGCCACAGGCAATGAGAAGTTACTGAAATTTATTGCATAAGGAGTGACCAGATCAGACCTGTGCCTCAGGAAGATCATTTTGAAGGCTGAGTGGAGGATGGACTGGAATGGGGAAGAGTTTTATGACTGGAAAACAAATCAGCAGGTAATTGCAATAGTTCAGGGGCAAGGATAGAGGCCTACACCATGATAATGGCTTGCAGAGGCGAGAAGCAAGAATCTACAGGAGATATGCAGGTAAAAACTGCCAGGCTTGAAGGATTGGGGATGGGGGTTAAAGTAAGGAATTGAGAATGATTTATATTTGCAGCTTGTGCAACTTGAAGGATGGCAGTACTTTCAATAGTAATAAAAAAAACTGCAAACAAGGGAGGGTTTAGAGGAAAAGATAATATATTCAACTTTGGAGATGGGAAGTTTAAAGTCAAACTCCTCTTAGGACGTCTATGGGACATCCCATTCTAGATGTCCAATAGACAACCAGGGATGCGAGCCTGGCATTCAGAGAAAGGAAGGCTGGGTAAGTCAAAATGAGGATCAGAGAGACAGCGATAACGGAATCCTAGGAAGCGGAGAGATGCCATGATAGAGTCCTGTGGGCTTGAGCTGGATGAAAAACTAGCGAAGAAGTAGGAGAAGGAACCGACCAACCCAAAGGAGAGCCGGGAAGGAGCAGGGCTATGGAAACCTGGAGAGACAAGAGGACTGATGCAGAGGCTGCAGAGAGGTGGAGGAGGGTGGGGGCCAAAAAAAGCCATGAAATCCATTAAGAGCTCATTGGTGACCAGGCTTGGAGAGGTAAGAAGGCGACTTTGTCCTTTGTTCTCTGAGAGATCAGGAGGTGGCCAGGAGCCCTGAGTCAGAGTGAGGGGGCTGCGCAAGGTCACCTGCCTCATTCCCGCCCAGAGTCCAGTGGCCAGATCAGGAAGGTTGGAGTTAAGAAAGTGAGAGTAAAGGAATAGGAGACACGGATTTTAGCAGAAAACAGACATGAGGAGACAGCGAATGGGGATGGATGGAACAGAGGAAGGCTTTTTTTGGTTTCTTTTAAAGAGGAAAACACAAATTTTTGGCACAAGGGAAGTAGTAAAGAAAGTGACTGAAGATAATTGAGAGAATTGGGATGATAAAGGGGACAATTTGCTAGAAAAAACCTGATGGACGGACACTTAGTAAACTAGGAAGTGCTTGCTGATTAATTGATTGATGTCACTTTAGTTTAAGTGGCCTAATCTTAACCTTCTCACACAGAGTAGTGGACCAGACACTCCCTCCTTCCTGAACTCTGATGATAGAATTAAAGTAAGCAAAAGAAGGGAGAGCCTTTCATTCCAGGCCCAGACAAAGCAATAATCCCACCTCAGACATTCCCACACCGCCCCCTTTCTTAGGATCCCGGACACTTTCTACTTCTCTTACAGTGATTGCTGTCTTGTACTAATTAATCATCTCCTATTCTCGATTTCAACTACAAAATCTGCTCCAGCCAATCAGTCAATATGCATTAAATGCTTTAAAAGAACCAGGGTTACAAAGAAAGGCCTGGAAAGATTTACACGAACTGATACTGACCAAACAAGCGGAACCATCACTGCACAGTAATGGCAAGAACGGCCTTGATCCACATGAAAGGCTCGGTTCTTCTCAGCGGCTCAGTAATCTGAAGCAGTCCCAATAGACTTTGGACAGAAAACACCACCTGCATCCAGAAAAAGAACTAAAGAAGCTGACTATAAATAAACACAGTCTATGTTCACTTTTCTTCCACACCTGCAGCTTTGATGAGGTGCCAGCGGGCAGGCAGAGGTGGGCGAGCATTCGCTTGTTCCGCCTCTGTCCGAATGTTACAGCTGGGATGAGGGTGATGTGCCCAGGGTGCTTGTGTGCTGGATTGCAGGGTGTGGCTTTTGTGTTTTATAGCAACTGTGTGGTGTGGGGGAGATGGATGTGTGTGGATTGGAGCGTTTTGTGTTTGTTGGAGTGAGTTGGGATGAAGTGTGTTGTGTATGCCAGAATGTTGTGGGTGAGTGCTTTTTTTTTTTTTTTTTTTTACATATAATAGGGGATTTTGTAATGTAATAAGATTTTGTGTGTAGTATTTGTGTGTCTCAGAATGTTTTTGTGTTGTACACTAGTGTGTACATGTTGGAGGGGGTTTTTGTAAATTGCAAGAGTGTGTGTTGGAGTGAGATTTTTGCAAGTGTATGTGTGCTTATGTGTGTTGGACTGGGTTCTTGCAAACTGCAAGCGTGTGTGCGGGAGGGGGGGTTTTACTAGTTGCAAGACTGTGTGTGTTGAGGGGGATTTTGTAAGTTGCAAGTTGCAAGCGTGGGGGGGGGGGGGCTGGGTTCTTGCAAGCCGCCAGCGTGTGTGCCGGAGAGGGATTTTGCAAGTTGAAAGCCTGTGTGTGTGTTGAAGGGGATTTGGTAGGTTGGGTGGACCGTGGGAGCTTCGTGCGGGATGGGGTCGTGCAGGTGGACGTCCTCGGGAGGCATCCAGGTGGACCAGCACGCAGAGCCTGGCTCCTCCGGTCGGTGCCGCAGGGAGTTGTCCCGAAAGGGAGGAGAGAAAAGGGAGGAGGAAGGGAGCGCTCTCGCGGTAAAGCCTCTAATAGGGCTGCGGCCCCTTTAAGGCGCCAGCTCCCTGGCGGCGGCCGGAAGTGTTGAAGCCCGGACTGGCGGCGCTGGTGGCTGCGGCAGCGGCGGTTTCTGCGCATGCTCCGTCGGCCTCCCGAACTCGCCGCCCGCCGCCCGCCCGCCGGAGACGGTGAGGAGGAGGAGGGGGGAGGGGTGGGCGCGCGGGCTGCGGCGGGGGTGGGGGGCGGAGGCGGGAGCGGGGGCCGCGCGGCGGGAGGGGAGGTGAGGCGAGCGCGGAGGGGGAGGGGAGGCGAGAGGCGGGGGGGCTGCCTCCGCGGGCGCCTCCCCACGCCCCGTGCGTGCCGCCGCCGGGGGAGCGAGCGGACGTCGCGGCGCCGCGGGGGGGGGGTGACGGGGGCGGGGGAGCGACGAGGCGACGCTGCCGTGGCCGCCGTGGCCGCTGCCGCCGCCGGCGGGGCCGCGCGAACCCCGAGGGGGGAGGGAAAGAGTGAGGCAGGCCGCGCGCGCCCCCGGCCCGGCCCCCGCCCTCTTGCCCGCCGCGGCCCGCGCGCCCCCGCCCCGGCCCGGTCTCACTATCCCCCCCATCCCCCGCGCGCGCGAGCCCCCGCGGAGCTCGCGCGCCCCGGGCCCAGGCAGGGCAGGGCAGGGCAGAGCAGGGCAGGGCCGGGCAGCGAGCGGGCGGAGCAGAGCGGGGCCGGGGGCCGCTGCGTGTCGGGGACCTCAGGCCGCCTGGTCCTCTTACTGGGGAGGAAACTGAGGTCCGGGTTGTTGTAGGGGCCAGCCCAAGGTCGCCCGGGCTTGGGGACCCCGTCCGAGCCGGGACGGGAGGACTGGGAGGGAGGGTATTGAGAGCCTACTGTGTGCCGAGCTCTGTGTAGAGCGTTGAACAAACCAGCTCTCATTCGATCCTCTCAACAACCTTGCTCAAGGATTGGAACTCAGGCCCCCTCCTCCAGAGGCTCGGCCACTCCACCTGGCCGCAAGGGAAGCTGGCGGAGGGGCCCCCGGACCACCCCTCCCCCGCCTCTGTCGGTGGGGGGGGGGGGAAGTGAGCGGTGCTTGTAAGAGCAGAGGTCAAGGAAAGAGCCCCGAGTCCTGCTGTATTCTTCCCCCCCCTTCCACGCATGTCTAGGGCCTGGGAGAGTTAGGGGTGTTTCTGAAGGACCCATCCCTGTTACTGATCAAGGGAGGAGGCAGGAGTGCTGCCAGAAGGCTCCTGCCCCTTCTACGAATGTGTGGAGGACCCATCCCCAAGTCAGGTCCAGGAAGGAGCAGGAAGCCTCTGAAGGACCCCATTCCTCTTCTGTAGGCGGAGAGTTGGGGGCCTCCAGGGCACCCTTGTCTTGGGGCCAGAAGTAGTGCTGGGGATCAGGAATGGAGTCCAGGGCCGTCCTGATGGAGAGCCAAAAGCTGAGGCAGTGGAGGACGGCCCCTCCTTTATTTAACTTAATAGGGAAATTTTGATTTCATGTATTTAAAATACTTAAAGTCTGACAGTTCTGTCTGCTGCAGAAGAGCTTCCTTGGCACCTCCTTCCCCCAGTGGCAGCAAGGCACTGCTCTGCACGCCCCAGTTATTTGGGGGTTGAGGTAGCTCCTTGAAGGTAGACAGGCCCTTCTTGGTGTCCTCACACTTGGCCAGAGCTTGGTACCTCGGGCTACCTGCCGGGGTTGGGATCTCAAGGATTGGGGCCTCTGGCAGGGGGAGCACCTTGTCCCCCAGGGTTGGCTCCAGCTGAGGTATTCAGCCCAAGCCAAATTAAAACGTAATTGGGAAATCATCTTAAAAAATCAAAATGCAATAAAATGAATGCGAAAGGGCTTTTCTCAGCATGTAGCTCTCAGGCTGTAATTTAGTGGGCCCTATTTCTGTTTGAATTTGCTGTCACTGGCTTAGAGCATTGAGTAGTTGACCTGTTCAGGATCATGAAGCTAATGTGTATCAGAGACAAGCTTTGAACTCAGGCCATTTTTCTCTCCATATTGCAGTGGACATAGTAAACAATAACTGCTTGTTGACTGGCTCAGCGATCATTAAGTGCCTGCCAAGTGCCAGGAAGCCAGTTTACGCCTTCAAGGAACTTACATTCTAACTTGGAAGCCATACAGAAAGTCCCTGCAGAGGTATAGAGAATGGGCACTAGGGGCTGGGGAGGGGGGGGGGAAGGAGGGAAGGAGGGCAGGAAGGGTCTGAAGTGAGATTTGGTATGTGAGCTCAGGAGGCCAAGAATTCCACACACCAATGGAAGATCCGAGGATTAGATCAGTTTGACTGAAACTGAGCATGCAGAAGGAGAGTTTAGAACAGGCCACAGGCAGACTTGGAAGGGCCTTAAATGCTGCCCTGAGCACTTTGTAAGGACTTTGGGAAACAAGAGTGGGTTTGGAAAGAAAGATGAGTTCTATTTTGAGTCAGAATTCGAAGTGCCAACAGTACACCCATTTGGAAATGTCCGGTAAGTTATTTGGTGATCTGACTGGACTGGAAGTCATCTGCATAGAGAGAATTGAATTTAGGGGAGCTGATAAGATCACTGGGAGAGAGGGAAGAGGACCTTTCAGCGCCTTGGGTTACACTTACAGGCATTGATCCAGCAAAGGGAAAGCCTAGAGAGGAGAGAGCACCCCTCTGGAGAGGATGATGTGACTGCAATAAGGCACCTCCTTCAGAGATGAGGCCTATCCCCTGTGCCTTCTAACAGGGGCTCCTGGAGGAGCCTTCTCATGTAGGGGGGAGGTTCAAGGAAGGAGCCCAGCTTGCTCAGAGGCCCCATAGTGTAGCGCAAAAAGCACTAAAGTTGCTGTTGGGACTTGGATTAAGATCTGTCATCTACTACTTATGTAGACCATTTAGCTCATTTATATAATGAGGTGGTTGGATTTAACCCATTTCATGTTGAGGACCCTTTGGACAGATTAAGAAGTAAAAACACATTTGTTAAGCAACTATTATACATCAGGTTCTGGACTAAGTGTTTTTACAAATATTGTCTCATTTAATAAGCCTGAGGATGTCTCAGCATGTTTTGTGTACATTAATAGATGAAATTTCTTTCTATCAAAGTTCATAGATTTCCTGAAATCTGTTAGTGGATCCCAGATTAAAAACCTCTTGATGCAATGATCTTTCTAATCCTCTCTGGTTTTAACTTATTAGATTGTGAACTCCTTGAAGGCAGGGATTGATTTTGCTTTTTTCTTTGTAACCCTATCTTCCTTGGTGGCATTACCTCACCAGACAATAAGTACTTAATAAATGCTTATGGATTCATTGATTGGATCTGTGATAGTGTATGCTCTCCCAGGGGATTGAGAAAGTAGATCTGGGACTTTGGATGCAGAAACATTTTTGGAGTGAAGAGGATCAAAGGTTGAACTTCCATCCAGGAAAGCCTGTGAGCAAATCCTACCTCAGTCACTAACTGACCAGGGCTTGATCACCTCGTCTCTCCAAACCTTAGGAAATTTATCTCATCTGTAAAATAGGGACAATACCCATCCTACATTCCTTGCCCAGTTGTGAGGCTCACTGTAAAGCTCTTGGTAGAATTTTTTAAAAGCTCCGCATAAATGTCAATGTCTTATTGAAGGAATTCCCCCTTCTCCCTAATTCAAGATATGAGCAGAAGCATAAAAGGACCCCTGCCATTTGAGGGAGTCAGGGAAGAAGCATAGGATAGTAGAATTCCCCTTCTGTGCTGGGATGGGAAGGGAAGAAAGGAAATCTTCCAAGGTGAGGCCTTAAAGAGAAATTTTATTTAGTTCAACCTTGATTGGCTGTCTAGGTTTGATATTTAACCTCTCTGGGCCTTAGGGGACACTCTGAGACTATAAATTTCCAGGAAGGTTATAAGTTGTTTTAGTTGAGGAGTTTCTTCATCCTTGAGGAAAGTGATGAAATTTTGACCAGTCTCCTACCCTTATTGAGTACTTGTTATCTTGACCTATGTTTGACCTGGAGGGTAATACAGAAATTAATTAAGAAAATGGCCCAAACTTCAATTGAGTGGTTTTTTTTTTAAGTTTAAAAAGAAAAATGATTTCCACCATTCTTATTCTCCTTCCCTTAAGTGAACTCTCCATTTATAAGAAAAAAAAATTAAGCAAAAGAACAAGTTCACTGTCTGAGTAAACAGCATTCTCTCCAGGCATCCCATCCCTGTAAGAGGAGGGAGGTGTGTTTCATTCTTTATCCTGGGGTACCATAATTGGTTTTTCTAGGAACTAATTCCTCTGCTTCTGAATGTTTTTTCCATTTATATTTTAGTGATTGTGTAAATTCTTTTGGTACTCCCTATTTTCACTCTACATCAGTTCACACAGCTATCCCAGTATTTCTCTTTGAGTTCTTCATTTGGCATTTTTTTCTGCACAACAGTATTTTATTACATTCATTCACTATAGTTTATTCAGCCATTCAATTTCACGCAGACTTATTCTGGCCCTCAATTCTGGCTTTTAACTCCAGTTGTAATCCCTTAAACCCTACTGGGATTGACTCTTTGTGAAGCTCTGCTTCACTTCAAGACATCACTCGGGATGTCATTGGACAAGCAACTGTGGGATGACCTTGCCAAGCTCCCTGTTGACCACTCATTGATTCCCATCTAGAACAGAGATTTCCAAGCAGCTATTCAGAAAGCTTTGGTCACCCTGACTGTGGTTCTTTGTAACTTAATTTCCCTTGATCGCTGCATTGAATTAATGAGAAAGAAGGAGAGGGGGGGCGCCTAGTAGTGCTGCTTCAAGCATACCTTTCACATAAGAGTTGGCTGAGTGTGGACTGCTCAGTGGGGCTCCCCACAGAAGGACAGATAAAAGTTTTCCTGACCTTAGCTCTTAGGAGTTCAATAAATAGGTAATTGGGTAAATTACTTTGTCCAAGATGTCTTATGTTTTTGTTTTGACCTTCGTTTCTGAGGATTCCCTCCCCACTCCCCTTCTACCCCATGAAGCATCATAAGGTCATAGATGTAGCATTGGTAACAAAGAAGAAAGAGGGGGAAGAAAAAGCAGCTCTGCAAAGCGAACCAACACATCCATCAAATCTGACAGTATGTGGAACGTTCCACCCATAATTCTCCACCTCTGCCAAGTAGGGAGCAATGCGGTGTTTTACTTTTACAGGTGCCCTTATCATTGGAATTAAGGGATTCTCTTATTCTGGGACGTGGTGAAAGAGGCTGTGTTCTCTCTAGTCAGTACCCTTTATGATTTTATAAACTGATTATATTCCTTTCCAGATGAGAGGGAATTAATCTGGTCTGTTATCACACAGCAGCTCCTATCCTTTTGGTTAATGTTTCTGTTGATGTAATCAAGTACATTAGAAAAGCAGGCAAACATTTATTACATGTGTTTGGTTTTTATTTTTATCATGGTGACCATTCAAGAAATGTAAATAGGTTTCAGAAGGGTTTATATAATTTGTGGGCCAGCCTCTGACTGCTAAGTCCAAACCTCTTTTCTCTTCCCCCCAACTCCCATCTCATTTTCTTTCTCAGTAAGGGGTCTCATATGACTTTACTGAAGAGAGATAGAAGCCACTTCTGATGAGCTGTCTTCCTCTCTCTTCCCCTTTGCTGCTAGATAGCTAAAAAAAAATAGCCTACACTCCTTGCTTTCACTTCCTCATAACCTCTTGAACTTCATTCTCCTGCAATCTAGCTTCCACCCTCACCACTAAAACTACTCTTTCCGAAGACATCCATGAAGCTCCATTTCTATTCCTTATTGCCCATCTCGCCCAGATCCTCCTTAGGCTTTCAAGACACTGCCTCCTTGTTGTCTTCTTAAACCTGTCTAACCGCTCCTAAGTCATCCTTCCAGGTTGATCCTCTTCCTATTCCCATCTCTGAGCTGGGTGTTTCCCTGTCCTCCACTTTCTCTTCCAGCTTTTCTTGAAAGAATGCATTCTCTACCCTGGCTCCTGTCCATTCCTTCTATTCTGAGGATTCCTCCATTTTCTTCTCCTGACCCATTCTCCTCCCTAAGCTCATGTTAGCTGGAAGGCAGAAGTTTTGAGAGGAGACCAGTCAGAAGTCCTGGATCAGAATCCAGCCAATTGGCCATAGGGACCAGAATGGTGGCTGTTCCCCAGCTGAAAGTGATCTATCCCTGCTCACATTTTCTTGGAGTGCTTTTAGGCTCTGTCTTTTATATTCTATATCACTTTTACTACCCAATTCTAGATCATAATAAATTTGAGAGAAGGGACCCTGATCGTTTTTCCATCTTGGTGTGGTTAGTACATTGCTTTGCACAAAGAAGGCACACTGAACTTTTGTTGAATAAATTATTATTAGGGTACTAAGCAAAAGAGAAGGTGGGAGAGGAGATAAGGACTTCCAGTAAGTTCCTAATCTTTTGTGCTTAGCTTAGTGTAGAGAATGCATCCAGGGCCCTTCAAAACAACTTTGGCTGCTGAAGCCAGAGATGGAATAGCAGATTGGGAGAATCATGAGTCAGTACACCAGAACAATATGACAAACATCTGTTAAGTGCTTACTCCCTGCTTGCTGGTGGAACCATGAAGCTTTGATAAGACATGTCACAATCCCTGCTCTGGTATGGTTTGCAGTTTAATAGAATCAGACCCAATATGGCAGTTCTTAATGAGTTGTCAGTATTTTTGTGTCGTGTTTTGTTTGAAATTAAGGCCTCCTTGAGACGCCTTTAGACCAAACCAAGAATCCCTTCTTTCTAGGGAATTATGTGGGCCTCTTTGCTGAATAACTGACTTATGTCCAAGTGTGCTGGTCCTGGGGGTTCTGAAACATGGGAGGAAGAGATTTATAATTTGACATTTGGCCTGCTGGGGGAAATTATTTTAGTTAATAAATCAGAAATGCATGGGTTACAGTAAAGTGTGTTAGTGGCCAAAAAAAAAAAAAGAAATTAAGGCCTGCTTGGGGGGGCCTCCAAGAACCAAGGTTAATGAGGTCCATTGTTGGTTCCTCAAGGGTAGGTTTTCAGGTCTTACAGTTTTCTGAGGTGATTCCTTATAAATGCTGGTTTTAGATAGGATCCTAGGGAGGCATTCTCCCACCCCCTCTTAAATCCTAGGAAAATCATTACTAAGCCTTATCTGCCTAGCTCTGTATAAACTATGAGAATACTAATACAAAATGGAAGACAATCCCTGTCCTTGATGAATTTGAGTCTAATATTAGGGTGATAGACCTAGAGGAGTATGGGGGGGAGGGAAGCTGGGTACAAATAGAATGGTGGGAAAGGAGACTCACACAGCTTTTCCAGCGGTCACGGGAGGATGAATTTAATTATGGTCCTGGAACTAGAAAATGGATATGTAGGGGGAAGGTAGAGGTCCCTAGTAAGGGACAGCAAGAGGGGACAGTAGATAGGACCCTGGACTTAGGAAGACCAGAGTTCAGATTTTGCTACAGACACTAGCTGGCTGTCTGACCTCAAGAAGCCAATTAAGTCCCTCATCAGTAAAAGAGGGATAATAATAGCATTTACCCACAGAATTTTTGTGAAGATAAAATAAGATAGTATTTGTTAAGTGCTTAGAACAGTATATGTGTTTAGTACAGTCATTATTTAATAAACGATGTTAAAAAAAATAAATATGGCCCCAGATTACAAGCAATATATCCTACATTCTTTTCTCTTATCTCATTTTCCTTTCTTTCTTTCATCTATTCCCATCCTTTTTCTCTATTTTTTCCTTACCTTTTTCCCTTCTTCCCTTAGTTCTTTTAGTGGGACATAGTTAATTTTTGCATGGATATCTCTTCCTACTGTGGCTAAAAAGTGTTGATACTCTAGCTTTGAGTAAGTCAACTCAATGGACATTTTATTAATGTAGTACTGGCATTATGCTTTGCCTCACTATTATTTTCCTTGCCCCTATAATAAGCCAGTAAACCAATAAACATTTATTTTGTTGTTCAGTCATTTTAGTCATGTCGTGACCAACTCTTTGTGATGCTATTTGGGCTTTTCTTGGCACAGATAATGTAGAAGCTTTCTATTTCCTTCTCTAGCTCATTTTATAAATGAGGAAACAGGCAGGCAGGATGAAGTGACTGGCCAGGGTCCTAGAGGTGTCTGAGGCTGGATAAGTCTTCCTAACTTCAGGCCTGGGTCTGAGCCCCAGCACCACCTGGCTGCCCAGGCATTTATTAAGCACCTCCTATATGCCAGACAATGTCTGTGCCAGACACTGCACTAAATGCTTGGGAGAGGGTTGTAGTTTGCCCTTTGTTCTGGAAGAGGACCATGAGTCAGGGAGGGGATGCCATGACTTGAAAGTGTGTGGGGGGGGGGGGCTGGGCATTTGCCCCACTTTCTCCTCCAGAACCAGCTGGGACCAGCAGCAAGATACAGACAGAACTATTGGAGATGGTCCTGGATACCCTGGGAGCCCTCAGCCTTTTTTTTTCTTTTCTTCTGAGGCTGGGGTTAAGTGACTTGCCCAGGGTCACACAGCTAGGAAGTGTTAAGTATCTGAGACCGGATTTAAACTCGGGTCTTCCTGAATTCAAGGCTGGTGCTCTATCCACTGCGCCACCTAGCTGCCCCCCTCAGCCTTTTTTAAGATAAGATCTTCAACAGGTCTCTCTGGTTGATTGAGGCCACACCCATTCAGTATTAAGTCTGAGTAAGAAATGAGGCAAAGAATGACCTTTTTTACCTTCTAAAAAAAAAAAAAAATCTGGTGAACCAAATTAGTTCCAATTGTTCAGTGATGAAGGGAACCAGATACACTCAGCAAAGAACTCTGGGAAATGAGTATGAACCACATCATAGCATTTCCACTCCTGTCCACTTGCATTTTTGTTTTCCTTCTCAGGTTATTTTTACCTTATTTCTAAATTCGATTTTTCTTGTGCAATAAAATAACTATGGATATGTATACATATATTATTTAACATATGTATTTAACATATATTTTAACATATTTAACATGTATTGGCCTATCTGCTATCTAGGGAAGGGGGTGGAGGGAAGGAAGGGAAAAGTTGGAACAGAAAGTTTTGCAAGGGTCAATGTTGAAAAATTACCCATACATATATTTTGTAAATAAAAAGCTATAACAAAATTTAAAAAAATATCTAGGAGGGGAAAACTCTTCTGGTTTCTGACCAAACAGAAACAATTGTTGTTTACCTTTAGTTTGAGTCATTGGGGGTACAACCATAGCCAGGATGTTCTGGTTGGCCTGGAGAACCAGAGTGATTTGGGTTTGAGGCACAGTCCTTAAAAAATAAATCTAGCTTGTTAATCCCAAGCTATCTTGCTTGGTTTTAGCAATCAAAATTTTGATTTCTTTGGATAGAATACCCTCAGTAAGGGTATGACACCCTATGTGGAGAAGAGGCAGGAAGAGAAAGAGGGAGGGAGCTGGGCAGTGGGGATCCCCCCTCAGCCTGCTTGTCCTTCATTCTCCAAGAGAACCCTGACATCAGGAAGGGGACGCCATGCCTTTGGAACGAGTTGGACTACAGGGAAGCTAGATTGGGCACAGTCACCTGCCTCCCTTTGTACTTGAGCCATCTGGGTCCAATGGTCAGACAAGGGGAGGGAAAGGCAGCTTCTAAAGGGCTTCAAAGGGAGCTTTTCACACGGGCTGGGGGGGGTCGAAGGAAGAAGGGGAGTTTGTAGCAGAGCCCTAACGGGCTCAGACCTGCCTTTGGTGGCTGAATGGAGGATGGATTGGAGGGCAGGCAGACCCCCAGCAGCTGAGAACCTGGCCCAGGGGGTGGCAGTGTCAGGGGAGAAAAGGGTTATATTCAGAAATGTCACAATGACAAAAATTAATAGGTCTTAGCAACAGATTGAATATTGAGAGGAAGTGAAGGAGAGTGAAGAGATCAAAGGGGTCTCAAGCATGGTGTGAGAAAGCCCAATTTCTTTTTTGCTGGGGGCAGATTAGGACAGTGGAAAGAGCCCTGATTTTGAAATGAGAGGCCCAGAGTTCAGATTCTAGCTCTGCTGCTTATGGCCTAAAAGTTACTCAATCTTTCTGAGTCTTTTTTTAGTTTCTCTTGGGTCAAATGAAGGAGCAGCACTGGCTGACCTCTATGGTCCGCTCCAGCCCCAAATCTGTCAGCCTGTGACCCTTTACTTCTCTGTGCCTGGTTTTTCATATGGTTTTCCTGGATGACCCCTTCCAGCTCTATAGTTCTGGTCTTTATTCCTACGCTAACAAAGAGCATTGTGGGAGAGACACTTTGTGGTGTGCTGGTAAATGAGCTCTGAAAACAAATGCTCAACATTCTTTTCAATTTAATCCGTATTTCTAACATTTTTCTCTATTACTTTCTAAATCTAGAAAATCAACAAAACAATAATTCAAAACCCTGATTTGTATCATTTGCCAATTCTATAAATGGTCACACTGAAAATTTAACGACCAGCTATCTAGAACCTGTCCAATCTGGCTGTAGCCCACTACCAAGTGTAGGATTATGCGGGATTATGACAAGAGAGCTGGGCTCAGAGTCAGGAAGAACTTCATCCCAAATCTCCCTCTGCACCTGTAGCCTGGGCAAATCCCCTGGCTCCTGTGAGCCGGAGCTGCCTGCAGTAGCCACCCCTCCCTCCCTCCCCCGAGCTGTTGTGCAGGTCCTAGGAGAGCATCCTTGTAAAGTGTCTCCCTGGCCTTAGCAGGGACAGGACTGGTAGGGAGAACCCACTCCTAGGCCTCTGGTCCTTTCCCTGAAATTCCTGAATTGGAGATGGCAACATCCATTTGCTTCCTCCCCAAGCAGGGCTTTGGGCATCCCATTTGTGCAGGCTATTGTGGAGAGTGAGAGCTAATACAGGGCTCGTTAATGTTTCCTGATTAAAATGGCCTCTTCCCTTTGGGAGCTTACACTCTTGGGAAGAGTACACATGGTTTACATGGCAGATATTTACAGAACGCACACACATGCTGAGGGCTTGTTGGACAGGAGCCTAAAGGTCATTCTTCCCATACCCTTTGTTTTGACTGGGAAGCTTTTCCATAGTTTGGATTCTCAGGGATCCCTGCTTGGTACTGATTTTGTCCTGGATGGTTTCTTCCCTCTGGGCCTTCACTGCTGAAGGCCCTAGGAGTCACATTTCACTCCCCCCCCCCCCTTTTACCTACCTCAGGGTTCTTTGATGCCTTTAAGAGATAGGGGGAGATGACTCTGTTGATTATGTATAAGCACCCCAGTTCTACTTAACCCCTTGAGCCACCTAATTTTCTTTTTCTTACTTTTTTTTTTTTTTTTTTTTTTTTTTTTTTGCTGAGGCAATTGGGGTTAAGTGACTTGCCCAGGGTCACACAGCCAGGAAGTGTTCAATGTCTGAGACTAGATTTGAACTCGGGTCCTCCTGATTTCAGGGCTGGGGCTCTATCCACTGCGCCACCTAGCTGCCCCGAGTCAGCTAATTTTCTACAAAGAAATACTTCAAAGATATAACAAGAATAAATGTACACTCCCCTCAACCCAAAGCCTGTGGAGCCTGATGAGCCCTACATCCCTCAGTCTCTCTGTGGTCCTCATCGTACTGAGTCCTAAGTCCAAAGCTGTGCTGGAGCCCCAGGCCCCTGGCTTCTCAGGACTCCTCTCCTACCCGAGCATGTCGCTGATAGAACTTCATCCCTTTCAGAGTTCTCAGCCTCCCGACTTCATGTGAAAGATGGCCAATGCGGAAGTGAGTGTCCCTGTGGGGGATGTAGTTGTGGTGCCGACTGAAGGGAACCAGGGAGAGAACCCTGAAGACACCAAAACCCAGGTGATTTTGCAGTTACAGCCCGTGCAGCAAGGGTAAGTGAGCACTACTTTGGATACTCTGAAAATGAGAGCTGTGGAGAGTGCGCCAGCTCTCAGCCCTGCCCCTTCCTCTGGCGCCCTGGCCTGGTTCATTAGTGCTGAGGGCAGGCAGGCAGGCACATAACCAGGGGTTTAGGGGCAAGTTCAAGGAAGATGTCCCCAGGCTTATTGAAAGGGTCTTTGGACCCTCATGAAAACGGCAACCAAATAAATACTTGCCATCTACAAAGTACTATGCTGGGCGCTATAGGAAGTGGTGTGCTGGAACACCTGTACTAAGGACAGATTGTTAAATTTTCCATGAGCACTTACACCTCAGAAATTGGCAAACATAATAAATTAGGACGTAATTTAATGTCTTGTTGATTGTTGAGACTTAAAGTGATGGAGAAAGTGTGAATAATGCAGAATAAACTTAAAAGTTTGTCTTAAATCCAGTTATTTTCTTAGTGAGCTGGTTGTTAAACATTTGCCAGCACCACAGAGGCTGTAGTAAATACAAAGACAACTGGTCTCCACCCTGTGCATCTCACTATCTGTTTGGAGAAAGGAAGAATTCATAAAAAGATAATTAGCATCATGAGGCAATATATTTGGAAAGGGTTAGCTTCTTAGGCTTCCGTGTTACACATTTGACCCTAGGAGATCAGGGAAGGTTTCACAGAGGATGTAGCACCTGAATTGGATGTGAAAGGAGTAGGAGGAATTAAACCTGCAAAAATGAGAGGAGACATTTTTAGGGACAATTTCTTCCCAAAATAAGGGTCCCAACATTGCAAATACTCCAATCAACTAGGATGAATATTTAATTTTGTCTTTAAAATCTCCTTGGCCTCTTTTGGCATTTTCTTCAAATTTTCAACCTTTGTAAGTAGAACATAGATCCTAGAGTCTAACTTGAATCTTTCCTGTTTGGGTCCCCCCTCCCTCCCCTGATGGCACAATGGTATAATAATTTATTATTGTTTTTAAAAAAAACATTTTAGGCAATGCCAGTTTATGACCACAAAAATAATAACATGGTATCCATTCAGGTTACTTTGTTTGTTTTTGTTCTTTACTCTTCATTGACACTGATTTTAAAGGTTCTGTTGGTGTCTTTTGTACTTTATGCCAGTCATTTCCCAATATCCCATATCTCACACACCCTGCACCTTTTCCTCAACAAAAAATAGTAGTTGAGCAAAGCCAGTTTAGGAGTAAGAATCACATCAGCCAATAGTGTGTGCCCCATCCTACCCTGCAGTCCCCCCCATCTTTCTCCCTCGAGGAAGGTCCTGGATGGGGAAGGAGCTGTCTCAGGAGAGCTTCTGGCCATCAGCAGCTGCTTCCAGTCACGGGGCTTCCACCTTCCCTGAAGGCTGTTGGGTGGAAGGTAGATGCAGGGGTGTCGTGTGGTCCGGATGCCCGGCTCCATCTGGAGAGGAACTGGACGGGATGACCCTTGTTGGGGTCCCTTCTGAGCCTCATGTTACATGATTCAATGGCTACCACATGGTCATTTCTTCACCACAAATGTTACATTCATCTACCAGTCTGGGCAGCACATGGCAGTGGGGAGAGCACGGGGCCTGGAGTCAGGAAGACCTGGGTTCAAATAAAATTAAACTTAAGTTTGTCTTAGATCCAGTTGTTTTCTTAGTGAGCTGGTTGTTAAACATTTGTCAACACCACAGAGGCTATAGGGAATACAAAGAAGACATGGTCTCCACCCTGTGCATTTCACAATCTGTTTGGAGAAAGGAAGAATTCATAAGAAGATAAAGGTTCAAATCCAGCCTCAGACATTGAGCAGCTATATGACCTTTCACCTTGTGTGCCTCAGGGTCCCCCAAGGGAGCTGGAGAAGGAGAATGGCAAGATCTGTGCCAAGAAAACTCTCCGTGAGTCACAACTGAACAGTAACAATCACCAGGGTCTTGGGTCTTTCTTTAGTCAAGTGGCTTCCATTTCCTTGCCTCACAAAAGTACTGCTAGGAATATATTTGTAGATATTAGACCTAAATATAGGACCCTTCTGTCCTTGACCTCTTTGGGGTACAGACCACAGACTCTCCATAGACTTTGTTCCTTTCATCTCTTTGGTTCTGTCTCTTCGTTGCTTCATTCTGTTGCCTCTGGGGGGTTCTCTTTTGGTCTGGACCTTCTCTTAGCTTCCTTGGACATATGCCCTTCCATTGAAGGATAGGAATAGCTTGCCTGTGTTCATTTAGAACCAGTTACTGTTCCTGTAGACAGAATGACACTTGTTAACAGCTAAATTAGCAAGAAACAAAAAACAAAACCCAGCTTCTCTTAGGATTTTTTGACACAGATACTAAGGTTTTTGTGAAGTTGAGTTAGGGATTGATTCTAATTGTTTAATATAGATAGGAGCTTTTTAAGAAATGGAGGCCTAGTAAGCTTTAATTTTTTTTTTTTAACAAAAGGAAGAACTGGTGATGTGCATAATGCAAATATATTCTATAAGCATCTCAGAAGACTCTTAGAAGGTCTGAGGACATTAGGATTCCACCACCATCCTCCTATTTTCCAGTGCCCACAGTGCCTTTCACATAATGGTCAGTATAGTAAACACTATATAAATGTTAGCTATCATTATTATTATTAAATAGATGTTTTTGAATTTAATGAGAATTTTGCAGAATATTTATGAGATTGAAATTGGATTCACAATGAGGTATTCCTTAATGCCCCATTGTGAAGTAGAATTGACCTTGGGTTCTATCCCACTCAAATAAATTAGTTTTATTTATTTCTTTCTCTTTCCCAACTCAGAATTATACATAAAGTATTCTTTATATCCATTTGGGGGATTCCTCCTTTGTCACAAAGAAAATTTTGAGCAAAACCCAATTGTAACCAACTGTATCACCTGACTGGATTTGACTTGTTGAATATCCATGTTTCTTCTTCCTGGTACTGAGAGAGATCTCTGAGATCAAGTTTGGTCTTTGCAATTACTTTGAGTTCAATAGCATTTTTTAGTGTTGTTTTCATTTACAAATAAAGTAATTATTTATATGATTCTCTTTATTTTATTCTTTTTAACCTTATATCAGTTCATATAAAGTTCTTGCAAGCCATATTTTTCTAAAGTCTTCATATTTGTTGTTTCTTATAGTGCTATAATAATAATGTTAAATATTCCTATGCCATGATTTTTTAAATCAATTTTTTACTACCACAGAGCATACTGCTCTGAATATTTAATTTTGTGTAGAACTCTTCTTTTTGCCATTCATCTAATGGGGTAAAAGCCTAAGTGAAAAGGCATGCATAGTTTAGTGACTTTTCTTGCCTGATTCCAAATTGTTTTCTGGAATGAGGATTTTACAATTTCACTAACAATATTAATAATATAGTATGTTTATTTCCTCACAGCCCCTCAGAGCTATTTTTTTTAATGAAAGCTTTTTATTTTCAAAACATATGCATGGATAATTTTTTAACATGAACCCTTGCAAAACCTTGTGTTCCAATTCCCCCCCCTTCCCTTCATCCCCTCCCCTAGATGACAAATAATCCAATATATGTTAAACATGGTAAAAAAAATATATATATGTTAAATCAAATGTATGCATACATATTTATACAATTATCTTGCTGCACAAGAAAAATCAAATGAAAAAATGAGAAACAAAATAAAATGCAAGCAAACAACAACAAAGAAAGTGAAAATGTTAGCATTTGTGTTGTAATCCACACTCAGTTTCCACAGTCCTCTCTCTAGGTCTAGATGGTGTTCTCTCTCTTTTTTTTTTTTTTGTTTTTGCTGAGGCAATTGGGGTTAAGTGACTTGCCCAGGGTCACACAGCTAAGAAGCTTTAAGTGTCTGAGATCAAATTTGAACTCGGGTCCTCCTGACTTCAGGGCTGGTGCTATAACCACTGCACCACCTAGCTGTCCTAGATGGCTCTCTTCATTACAAGATCATTGGAACTGGTCTGAATCATCTCATTGTTGAAAAAAGCCATATCCTTCAGAATTGATCATCATGTAATCTTGTTGCCATGAACAATGATTTCCTGGTTCTGCTCATTTCACTTAGCATCAGTTCATGTAATACTTGCTATTTGTAAAAATCATCTTTTCCAAATTTGGAGCAGAAGATTTTGCAAGAATCAGGGTTGAAAATTTGCCCATGCATATGTTTTGTAAGTAAAAAGCTATAATTTAAAAAAAAAAAATCTTTACCAGTAAAAAAAAAAAAGTTGTGAATTAAAACCTTTGAGATGTTTTAATTTATATTTCTCTTATTAATAATTTAGAGCATTCTTTCATTTAGTTGTTGACAACTTGTATTTCTTCTTTTGAGAAGCTACTAATTGATTCTTTGATCAATTAGCTATTTGAGAATAGTTCTTGTTCTTATGTATTTCTGTTAATTTCCTGTATATCTTGGATATCAGACCTTTATCAGATATAAAACTTATTTGATATAAAGTTCTTTCTCCAGACATTAGTTTCTTTTCTCCTGTTTACCTTGGTTTCTTTAATGATCCTGGTCTCTTTAAGGTTAGGTCATTAAATCACCAATTTCACAGGCCTGGCCATATGGGTAAGGCCTCATTACAGACTGTCTGAAGATCACCTTACGTAATTACCTAAGACATGGCCATGAAGTGACTCTTCTTTTGGCTGTAACTGTTCGTATGGATTTTGCAAGGAATGACTGCTTGGATTCTAGATGTGTTGAAATATAATAGAATTTCTGTGTAATGAGTCATAGAGCCCTAGGATTTGAAGTGACCTTCAGTACCATTTAATCCAACTCGCAGTCTATTTTAGAAATCTCCTCTGTAGCTTCCCTGACTGGTGGATACTTCCAATATTGAGGCTGGCTGACAAGGTAGCCTGTTCATAGAAAGGTGCTAAGTCCAATCACCGTACCTAGCTCTACCTTTTGGAGTTACATGGAATAAGAATGATTCTTCTCTTGCCTTCATTTGATCCAGGAAAGAGATTGTCTTCCTTCTTGAGGTGCAGTGGAAAGAGCAGAGTTTCAAGCCAGAAGATCCTGGTTTGAATCCTAGTTCTCCTTCTTATTGCTTGTGTGACCTTTCTCGGCTTATTTGTCCTTTGAGTCTCAAAATTTGTTTGAGCTCACCGTGGAGGTCTTTGTCAAATCTGAATTTGTGATCCTTTGAAATAATTTTGAGCCAACAATCACGTGCCCTTAACTCTTGTATTCTCCAGTGTCCCTCACTACCCACTCACTCACTCTGCTGTAGACACGGCTCAGCTCCTCCTAGGCCCTTCTCTTTTGACAGAGGTCCTGTGGAACCAAACACAACTCTTCAGAGTGTCATCACCTTGGTCCTGCTTGTTCCTTCCCCAGTAACACAGATGCAGTTGGCATTTGGGGACTACTGTCAAATGAAATCCTAGTGTTTTTTCTGTGAACAAGAGTTTAAGCCAGATTTTTTTTTCCATTCTGTACTTTTGAAGTTGATATTTTTTCTAGCCCAAATGCTCCAGCTTTTGTACCAACCCCCTTTCAATCCTATTATATTTTAGGATCAATATCCTAAGGTCTTTGCTACATAGAATTCCCAATCCCTTTATTTTTGGCCACCTGCATTTTTTATTACCATCACATTGTACACTATCTCAAAGTCCTATTCTTTTTGTACAGCAAAACAACTGTTTGGACAAGTATACATATATTGTACTTAATTTATACTTTAACATATTTAACATGTATTGGTCAACCTGCCATCTGGATGGGGGAGGAGGGGAAAAATTAGAACAAAAGGTTTGGCAAATGTCAATGCTGTAAAATTACCCATGCATATATCTGGTAAATAAAAAGTTTAATTTAAAAAATATATATTCTAAAGTCTTTGTGGATCCCAAGTCTGTCCTTCAACAGTTTAACTCTCTTCCCCAGTTCTGTGTCATCAGTAGATTTGATACAGCATATCTTCATCCAGGTTATTGATAAAGTATTGGGTAGAACAGGACTGAAGACAATGGCTTCCCACTATGTGTTATTTGTCCTTTAATCATCAGTTTTTAGAAAGAGTCAACCAGCTGGGATCTATTTAACTTCATGATCCATACTTCATACTTCCATTTCCATCTTGAGGATCTTATTAGAGATATTATCAGATGTCTTACTGAAATCCATATATGTTATATAGTAGCTGTGATGCAACTGGGTTTGGAGTCCAATGGGCTCTCCCCTTTATTAGCCGTGTCAGCTTAAGCAAGGCCTTGATTTCTTTATGTGTAAAATGGAAAAATTTGAATTAGGTTGATCCCTAAGATCTTAAGAGTTCTGATGTTTGTAATTCTGTGATAGCAGTAGCACTTCTTGGATCTAGGAACATCATCAGTGCAGAAATAAAAGCAGTTGGTAATGATTTGTTTCTCATGGCTCCCAGCTATCATTTCTTCCTTTTCCTGAGAACTCACAAACCATCTGTTTAATAATCTCTTCTGTAATTTTGCTGGGCTTGATGTCAAGCTCATCAGTATCATAATTCCCCCCCACACCCCTTTTTTGAGGAGGGACATTTACTTCATTCTCCAAGTTCATCTTCCTTCACTTTTACAGATCACCCATTTTCTCAAAGATAATGAATAGTTGTTCCTTGATGACTTTTGCAAGTCCTTTTGGACTTTTTTAGGGCTTGAACACTTAGAACTCTGTTAAAGCACATGGATGTTCTCTTGCTGTTTTCTTCATCTTCTTGTGAGCGTGTCTGGGATGGCCGCTGCATTTTGGAGATTGCTTTCCTTTAGAGAGTCTTTACTCTCTTCTACATACAGGAGCAGAAGAGTTCGGTAACTCTGCTTCTTCTGTGCCGTCTGTTGGCCTGGCACTGTCTGCCTTAACAAATGGCCTTCTCCCCTTCTCTTCTTCCCCCAGCCTACCTCAGCGCTGTCAGCCTCTCGGGCCTGGTGCTTTGTCAGCGGCCGACTTTACAGGGATCCGGGATCTGATCCTCCCCTGTGGCCACCTTTTGTGAGGTGCCCCCAAAGTGGGGGCCTTTCTGAGAGCCCTTTCTGAGGCTCCTGTGGTATGTCAACTCTGGCTCAGATCGGCTTTCTTGGAGTTTGGGGTGGATGTCTAATCATATGGGCCTTCCCACCCTGGCCGTGAGGGCTGTCCACAAGGGAGCCAGAAAAGGAACTCTAGATCCCCCCAGTCCTTACCCTTTCTGGCTGTGACATCACAGGTCCAGCAAAATAAACAAATATGGACATGTAGACTGACACATTTGTGTGTTTTATGTGTGTGAGTGAGAACTCTCACTCTTTGGGAACACTTCCTTACCACAGTAACTTTGGGACATCAGTCCCAAAGAAGAGATCTAAAAAGATTTTTTTTTAAAGCTCCACAAATGTGGAACATTGCATATATATATATATATATATATATATATATATATATATATATATATATCAGATTTTTTTTTTTTTTTTGATGTGTTATAAGGAATGGTTTCTCTATAAGATGAGAGGGAGAGAAATACAAGGGGAAATCCAGGTGATATAAAAGATAGCAATGAAATCTTAAAAGTTTTTTTTTAAGAAGGAAAATGAATTCATAGTTTTTCCTGGCTGAGCATATAAGAGATAAAGAGATTGAATAGGATGATATGGCTATTTACTGATTATTTGCAGTATTCCCCTGACAAACAAACTACTCTTAACAACCTGAGGGCACGGCTGCCCCCCCTCCTTGTAATAAACTCTTGCTGTTGAGGAAATCTTGCTTGGGTTGGGAGGGTGGGATTGATTGGGCTGAGGAATCCCAGGTGGTTCTTTGGCGTATTTGCCAGTGATGTTCAACTCTGGGGTGGGGTGAGGGTGGGGGTTACTCAGCTTATTTCATTTTGCCATCACCTGATGTCATGTCATGCTTCCCGCTGGCCAGAATGGCCTGAGAGTGTGTGCACCTGCATTGAGCCCCAGAGAATGGAGAGCCTTTGGGGTGCAGTGGTTAGCGGTATCCTTTTGGGCTCAGGCCACAGTCCCTTTGGGAGCTTGTCCTGGGGTAGGAGAGCACTCATTTTCAGGTGGGTAAATTCTATTGTGACCTGCCTATTGATTTTAACAACCTAGGTATTACCAACTACTACTTTTTGCTATTAAAAAATCTTCCAAAATCTACACTATTCAGATTTGTTTTACTTGAAGGATGGAATAGAAAAAAGAGGAAAGCAGCTTTTTTTTTAAACCTGTGTATGTATGCAGTGAGGATTTCAGCATGTTTTTATTATTCTGCTGTTTTCCTACCCCACACACTCTATTCCCTATTTCAAAGTGCCTAACTGACCTATTTTAGCTGCACTTGCTAATGTAAACTTTAAGCCAGATATTATGTTGATTCTAATACTGGTACTTAGCACTGATCTTATAAATTTTATTTTTGAGGGAAAACTCAAAAAAAAAAAAAAAGTAGACATTCTTTTAAAAAACTCCATTGTCCATCCCTAGTAGTAAATTTAAAATCTTTAAAAGATGTATTAGGGGGCAGCTAGGTGGCACAGTGGATAGAGCACCAGCTCTGAAGTCAGAAGGACATGAGTTCAAATGTTAGACACTTAACACTTCCTAGCTGTGTGACTGTAGGCCACATTTGCCTCGGCAAAAAATAAATAAATAAATAAATAATGTGTTAATTCTTATGCCAGTATAATAAAACCACTTAGTATAAGCATTAAATTGTCATTTGTTTAATCTTAGTAGTTATTATAAACATAACTTACCATATACAAGTTTGTAGATGGTATAAGAGAATTAGTTAAATATAGAAAATTCTTTTTACTACTTTAAAAAATATATCTTTGAGAATTAAAAAAGAGGAAATTGAACTGTATAATTATAATGGCCAAGTAGTGATCAGAAGAATTTATTACCCTCTTTTGTAAAAGTAGCATAATATAGATGAGAGGATCATTGCTTATATAGTCAAACTTGATTTTAGTTTAGCTAAGCTACTTTTCTTTCTATTTTATTTTTCATTAAAAGAAATAACTCCTTAAGTAGGAAAGGAAGGATACCTTTGGAAGTAAATGTAATGTGAAAGCAAAAAAAAAAAAAAAATCAATAAAAATTAAACATTTTAGAATATCTATTTATCGAGGTAGAGCCAAAATGCCCAAGTGGCAATAAGAAGTACAGTGAGTTCTACCACAGAATTTATCCACGTAGATCTAGCATATTTCCTACACCAAATCCTAATCAGAAAGTCCAAGAAAAAGTCACAGTGAGTCCTTTTTCCAGCCTAGTTGGCATAGGGAGACAGAAAGAGAAGTCTGTGGACACCTAGAATGGGGTCTGACCAAGAAGGTGCCATGAAGAACATTCCTATGCCTAGATACTGCACTGGCACAAGACAGGGCCTTAGATCTGAACTGAGACACAGTGAATTAATGTGGGAATGAGCTATCACAGCTTGGTAGCTTTCTTCTGGGACCTAGATCCAGGGCAGACTTAAAAAAGGTCCCTGTCCCTGAGTTGGGCCCTAGCCTGTGTATTGATCTGAAACTCAAGGAAAGCTTACAGTTTGAGCCAGCTGAACTTTCTAGCTAACTGATAGTAGTTAAACCCACCTCACTCTACTGGAAGTAGCAAACCCATAGGTCTGTTACTCAGACCCAAACCTACATCAAGAACTTGCAGAGGAAAGACAAGGGGGCAGTGACCAGACTTGCTTTGGAAGCACTGAAAGCTTGCATGTCTCCTGCCTGAGCTGCCATTGAAAGCCTGGAAAAATGCAACACTCAAACAATAGCAGTACTAACTCAGACATTCCCTCTAAAAGTATACAGACTCTGTAAGAAATTACCAACAGAGAGTAATACAGAGAGGCTTAGAGAGACTTACATCAACTGATGCTGAGTGAAATGAGCAGAACTAGGAGATCATTATACACTTCAACAACGATACTGTATGAGGATGTATTCTGATGGAAGTGGATATCTTCAACATAGAGAAGAGCTAATCCAATTCCAATTGATCAGTGATGGACAGAATCAGCTACACCCCAGAGAAGGAACACTGGGAAATGAGTGTAAACTGTTAGCATTTTTTTTGTTTTTCTCCCCAGGTTATTTTTACCTTCCAAATCCAATTCTTCCTTTGCAACAACAACAACAACAAAATTCGGTTCTGCACATATATATTGTACCTAGAATATACTATAACATATTTAATATGTATGGTAATGCCTGCCATCTAGGGGAAGGGGTGGAGGGAAGGAGGGGAAAAATTCGCAACAGAAAGGAGTACAAGGGATAATGTTGTAAAAAATTACCTGTGCATATGTACTGTCAAAAAAATGTTATAATTATAAAATTAATAAAAAAATAAAATAAAATAAAAGTATACAGAGCCCAGCCCTAACATAAAAGTCAGGAAGTAGACTGGAAGAATAAGCAAACAAACAAACAAAAAAGAATTCCACTATTTAAAAAAAAGCTGTTGACAAGAGATGCTCAAGATACAAATCCAGAAAAAGAGAATGAAACATCTATAAAAATCTCAAAAGAAAACACAGCTGGAGCACAAGTTCAACTTTAGTGCCCAAAAGAGATAAAGCAGGAGTTTTTTTAAAAAAGAGTTTAAAATGTTTTTTAAAAGAAATAAGAGAGCTAGAAGAAAAAAATTGGGACAGATAAAAGATCTATGAAAGAAGGAATTAATAGCATGGCACAAAAGGCACAAAACTTTGCAAAAGCAACAAACTCCCAGAAAAATGAAAGAAAATGTAGGATATTTCATAACAAAAATAACTAAGTTAGAAAACATTCAGGAGAAAAATAATTAAAGAATGATTGGATTACCTGAACACCATGACCAATAAAATAAAATAATCCAGTTATCATATTTCAAGAAATCTTAAAAGAAAATGCTCAGATCTTTAAAAACAGGAAGATAAAGTAGAGAAAGATAGAATCCTTCAGTCATGTTCTGTAAGAAACTCCAAAATGAAAGCTCCCAGGAATATCATAGTCAAAATCCAGAGCATCCACAACAAAGAAAAAAGTACTGCAAGCAGTAAAAGACGTGATTAAAGAAACCACAGTATTTACCCAACCATTCTCCAATTGATGGACATCCATTCATTTTCCAGTTTCAAGCCACTATGACAAGGGTTGCCACAAACATTTTGGTACATACAGGTCCCTTTCCCTTTTTTTAGTATTTCCTTGAGATATAAGCCCAGTAGTAGTACAGCTGGGTCAAAGGGTATGCACATTTTGATAACTTTTTGGGCATAATTCCAGATTGTTCTCCAGAATGGTTGGATTCTTTTTTTTTTTTTTTTTTAATTTTATTTACTTTTATTTATATTTTTTGACAGTATATATGCATGAATACTTTTTTTTTATAACATTATCCCTTGTATTCATTTTTCCAAATTATCCCCTCCCTCCCCTTGATGACAGGCAATCCCATACATTTTACATGTGTTACAATATAACCTAGATACAATACATGTGTGTAAATACCATTTTCTTGTTGCACATTAAGTATTAGATTCCTAAGGTGTAAGTAACCTGGGTAGATAGACAGTAGTGCTAACAATTTACATTCACTTCCCAGTGTTCCTTCTCTGGGTGTAGTTGTTTCTGTCCATCATTGATCAGCTGGAAGTGAGTTGGATCTTCTTTATGTTGAAGATATCCACTTCCATCAGAATACATCTTCATACAGCATTGAAGTGTACAACGATCTTCTGGTTCTATTCATTTCACTCAGCATCAGTTGATGTAAGTCTCTCCAGGCCTCTCTGTATTCCTCTTGCTGGTCATTTCTTACAGAGCAATAATATTCCATAACCTTCATATACCCTAATTTACCCAACCAGAATGGTTGGATTCTTTCACAACTCCACCAACAATGCATCAGTGTCCCAGTTTTCCCACAGCCCTCCAACATTCATCATTATTTGTTCCTGTCATCTTAGCCAATCTGACAGGTATGTAATGATATCTCAGAGTTGTCTTAATTTGCATTTTTCTGATCAATAGTGATTTGGAAAACTCTTTCATATGAGTGGAAATAGTTTTAATTTCATCATCTGAAAATTGTCTGTTCATATCCTTTGACCATTTATCAATTGGAGAATGGCTTGATTTCTTATAAAGTCAATTCTCTGTATATTTTGGAAATGAGACCTTTATCAGAACCTTTAACTGTAGAAATGTTTTCCCAATTTGTTACTTCCCTTCTAATCTTGTTTGCATTAGTTTTGTTTGTGCAGAAACTTTTTAATTTGGTGTAATCAAAATTTTCTATTTTGTGATCAATAATGGTCTCTAGTTCTCCCTTGGACACAAATTCCGTCCTCCTCCACAAGTCCGAGAGGTAAACCATCCCATGTTCCTCCAATTTATTTATGATTTCGTTCTTTATGCCTAAATCTTGGACCCATTTTGATCTTATCTTAGTATATGGTGTTAAATGTGGGTCCATGCCTAGTTTCTGCCATACTAATTTCCAGTTTTCCCAGCAGTTTTTGTCAAATAATGAATTCATATCTGAAAAGTTGGGATCTTTGGGTTTGTCAAACACTAGATTGCTATTTTTATTCACAATCTTGCCCTGTGAACCTAACCTATGCCACTGATCAACTAGTCTATTTCTTAGCCAATACCAAATGGTTTTGATGACTGTTGCTTTATAATATAGTTCTAGATCAGGTACAGCTAGACCACCTTCATTTAATTTTTTTTCATTACTTCCCTGGAAATTCTTGACCTTTTGTTGTTCCATATGAATTCTGTTGTTATTTTTTTCTAGGTCATTAAAATAGTTTCTTGGGAGTCTGATTGTATAGCACTAAATAAATAGATTAGTTTAGGGAGTATTGTCATCTTAATTATATTCGCTCGACCTATCCAAGAACACTATCCAAGAGAATGGTTGGGTAAATTATGGTATTTGAAGGTTATGGAATATTATTGTTCTGTAAGAAACGACCAACAGGAGGAATACAGAGAGGCTTGGAGAGACTTACATCAACTGATGCTAAGTGAAACGAGCAGAACTAGGGGATCATTATACACTTCAACAGTGATACTTTATGAGGATGTATTCTGATGGAAGTGGATATCTTCAACATAGAGAAGAACTAACCCAATTCCAATTGATCAATGATGGACAGAATCAGCTACACCCCAGAGAAGGAACACTGGGAAATGAGTGTAAACTGTGAGCATTTTTTTGTTTTGTTTTGTTTTGTTTCTCTTCCCAGATTATTTTTACCTTCCGAATACAATCCTTCCTTTGCAACAGCAACAACAAAATTCGGTTCTGCACATATATATTGTACCTAGGATATTCTATAAGATATTTAATGTGTATGAGAATGCCTGCCATCTAGGGGAGGGGGTGGAGGGAAGGAGGGGAAAAACTTGGAACAGAAGGGAGTACAAGGGATAATGTTGTAAAAAAAAAAAAAAAAATTTACCTATGCATATGTACTGTCAAAGAAAATGTTATAATTATAAAAATTAATAAAAAAGAAAAAAAAAAGAAACCACAATAAAGATCACAAATGATTTAGCAACCACCATTATAAAAAGCAGAAAACTTAGAATATGATACTCTAGAAGGTAAAGTTTGCATAGCCTTATAGCCAAGAATAATTTACTCTGCAAGACAGTATATTCCTAAAGTGGGGAAAAAAATGGATCTTTAATGAAATAGAAGATATCCAAGCATTCCTGAATGTAGACTAGAGTTACATGGAACCTTTGAAATGCAAACAAAGAAGCCAAGAGATACATAAAAAGGTAAAAAGATAAACATGAATTTAGAAAGATAAAGACTAACCTAGGATAAACTGTTTACATCTAAATAGGGAGAGATTATATGTCCCTTTTGAACGTTATCTCCCTGGGGTAACAAAGTCTAATTAGACCTAAGGCCTTGGAAGGATACTATTATGTCTTAATAATATTAATAGAAGAATGGAAAGGGAGGGAAAAAGTAATACACTAAGAACTGGGGGGGGAAGGGAAGGGAAAGGAAAATAAGAGAAATTATCTCATGTAATCAGGGTGTGCCGATAGAAATCTGAACCAACATGGAAGAGGTAAGGGGAATTTGTAACACTTAAACCTCACTGTCAACTCTCTTGCTCAAAGGAAGGAGAAATATATACATACACATGAAAACACACACAGAGTCAGGCATATTTCATTCAAAGAAATAGGAGGGGGAAGGAAAGGAAAGAAAGGGGAAGGAAAGGAAAGAAAGGAGAATAGGGGAATCAGATCTAATATGTACAAAATGTTTATAGCATTTTTAATTGTGATAAAAAATCAAAAACAGGTTGTATCGATCATTTGGAGAATGGCTGATAGATTGTTACATAAATGCAATGGAATACTATTGTACTAAAAGAAATGATAAAGGGCATAGGTCCTGAGAAACTTGGAAAAATTTATACCAATTGATGCAAAGGGAATTGAACAGAACCAGGAGAACAATTTGTAGAAAAACAAAGAATTGTAAAATCAGATTTAAAAGACTTAAGAACTCTGATCACTATTAAAGCACTAGCTAGCTTTTTCTCCCGCCCCATCTTGACCCCTCACTGAATCAGCTGAACCCCACCTTGTCCTCTTCTCCTGAGCCCTTGACCCTTACTCGGTCGCCAATGTTGTCTTGCCAAACTTAGCTTTGATTTATTTCCACCTTTCACTGCCTTCACTCCTATAAAATACTGATTGACATAGTTGGAGGAAATCTTGAAACCATGCTGACCAGGCCCACTACATGTTTGTGAGACAGTCTCCACTGGACCCTCACCACAGCAATGCAATTTTTTTATACTCTCCAATTGAATCACTTTTCCACTTATCACAATAACCTGAACAAACTTTGTCATCTTCCTTAAGCTTCCTGTGGCTTCATCAGCCCCTATTATCCCAGCTGAGAACCCTGTTGCATATTTCACTGAAAAATTGAGACCATTCACCAAAAAGTCCTTGTCCCCTCCTCCTCATCTCATTTCAGTTGGGTGTTTTCTGCAACAATATCCTCCTTCATTTGTGTCTCATATGAGGGGGAGGTACTTGCCAAGGCAAACTTTAATCTCCCCCTGTCTACTTGGCTGCTTCCTTACTGCTTACAAACATGCCCATTTCCCCTCCTCCCCCCTTACAAAACCCTCACTTGATGTCTTCATCTTCCGAAGCTTTCCTGTCCCTTTTTTGAATCATCTGCAATGTGGCTTCTGACCTCATCCAGCTGAAACTGCTCTCTCCAAAGTTACTGGTAATCTCATAATTACCAAAATTGAATGGCCTTTCCTTGTCCCTCATCCTCCTTTGCATCTCTGTAGCTGAGACACTGTTAATCATCCTCTTCTCCTTAAGAATCTCTTCTTGAATTGTACATGTTTAATATACACTGGATTACTTGCCTTTTAAGGGAGGGAAAAAATTTTGGAATACAAGGTTTTACAAAGGTGAATGTTGACAACTATCTATGCATGTGTTCTGAAAATAAACAGCTTTAATCAAACAAAAGAATTTCTTCTTGCTGGGTTTTCTGACACTACTTTGTGCTGGTTCTCCATGCTGACCCCTCCTCAGCCTCAGTTGCTTAATCTTACTCCAGGTCATGCCCACCTACTATGGGCTCTGTCTATCCAAGGCCACCTTTTTTCTCTTGATGATTTCATCACTTCCCATAGATTCAGTTATTATCTCTATGCTGATAATTCTCAAATCTGCCTATCTAGGCCTAGCTCCTGGCCTGATCTCTAAACTCCCTCTCTCCTACTTATTTGATACTCTTAAACTGGATATCCTGTACATATCTTAAATTCAACATGTCCAAAACTGATTTCATTGCCTTTTCCCCAAAGGACTCCCTGCTTCCTGATTTTCCAGACCCAGGCTCTTTACTCTCACCATGATCCAGATCTAATCACTTGCAAAATCCTGTGTACCCTCCTCATTGACATTGCCACCACTCTTGTACAGCTCCCTGGAACCCCATGACTGCAGGATTGCAATGGCCTGCTGGTTGGTCCCTTGGTTCCACTCCGTTCTCCTCTCAGCTGTCAAATTAATCTCAAAGTCTGACTGTGTCATCTCCCTGTTCATTAAACTCCCTGTTATTTCCAGGGTCAAATATGAAATCCTCTGCTCTGGGTCAGAGCCTGCATGGCTGGGCCCCATCCATTGGTCTTGACTTCCACCCTGTCTGTGGAGTCCAGCTCCTTGCTGTCTCCCCATCCAGATTTTCCAGGCATTTTTCCTGGCTTCCCTCAAGTCCCAGCTAAAACTCCACATTCCTCAGTCCTCCCGTAGCCTGGCACCTTCTTCCTTCTGTGGATTATCCCATTTGTCCTGCACGGATTTTGGCTGAACTTTGTGTTTACATCCCCCCCAGTAGATCTCCTTGAGAGCAAGGACTGTTTTTGCCCTTTTGGGTATCCCTAGCACTTAGCTCACGGTTCATGGCACACAGCAGGCATTTAATACATGCTTGTTAACTGATAGGATTCGGCCCAGTTCAGTGATATCACTGACTCAGGGAGGAGGGTGCCATATAGTGGTTGGAGATATGAGCCTGGAGATCAGGAGAGGGGTAAGGAATGGGGAAGGAGATCTGAGAATAATTAACATGGAAAGAATCCGTGGGGTAGTGAGTGCCCTCTGCCAGTATAGATCATGGCTCATCTGTAGCCTCCAGACTTAGGACTCTGAGGTTCAGTGATTTGCCTGTGGTGATGTGTCAGTCAGGACTTGAATCCAGGTCTTCCTGATTCTAAGACTAGTAGTTGCCATCCTTTTGTGTTGTTTGAAGGTACAGTTTCCAGTAGGTTGGAAGGTTTTATGGTGATTTGATTCACCATAACAATTAGGAGTTTAGAGTCAGTTGCATTTTCTGCTAAATTCTCTGAGATTGCTTGATCTGATCAGATCACTGCTTTGACTTGGAAGACCCCTAAGGTATCCTAGGGGCTATAGCAAATTTCTGGGAGAAGCAGGTAGATGGATCCTGCTTCTGACACTGCTGTGACCTTGGGCCAGACCGTTTAGCCCCTCATCCAAAAAGAAAGGAATATTATCTCCCAGCACTCTGGAGTCTTGTGAGATTTAAATAGGCCCTTACTAAAGGTGAGGTGATGTAGAAAAATGAACTTTTTTTTTTTTTTTTTTTTTTTTATTCTTTTTAACTTGAATCTCGGAGGTAATGTTACTCATTGCCTTGTTAGGCCCTTCTTAAATAAGGGTATTCATTCTCAAGCATTCTCAGGTTTGAAAGAATGGCCTCTCACACACTCCTCGATGTATTAGGGAAAAGTGGAGGTTAAGTGCAACCCCTTACAGGAAGCCATGTGCTCACTTCCTTCTGGTAAGAGAAGTGGACTTTTTCCATTTCTTTGGTGATATGCACACATCAGCCCTGGGCACTTGGTTTACTCGGAATAATGTGAAGCACTAAGGAAGGATTTTGTGTGAGGTAGGCTCCTTTTCTGTATTGAGCCCTAAGGGACAGATTAAGAGTATGGACATTTCTTTACTCGCTGCTATGAATCTTAATTTTTTCGTGATTTATATAGTTTGTTTATCGATGGACACTTTTACAACAGGATTTATGAAGCGGGGTCGGAGAACAATGCAGCGGTTGTAGCCGTAGAAACCCACACAATACACAAAATTGAAGAAGGGATTGGTAAGTCTGTCTGCTCAGGTGGTGCTTACTGACTTGAGTACACCGTACTGAATTTTCACTAGCCTCCTTTCCCTTGTGATCTGACTGTGCCCCTTGTAGAATGGTGTTGCCCTTTGGCACAAGCACGTTGAATGATCATTGCTTGCACCCACCTCCTACTTCTGGCCAAGTATACTACCCGGGGGGGGGAGGGGGGCAGATGGAGTCTCACATAGGACTCCAGACTCACAGATGTTTTGGCAGAGGATGTTTTTGGTTTGGATTGTAGCTGAGCAAAGCACATATTTGCTGCTTTTGATTAATAAACTTCACAGCAGCTAGGATTTCCTTAGTCTCACAAAAGGCCTGGCTAAATGTGGGTTTGGATTCTGGCTTTCTGAATGTCTGGAGTAACTGAGGAGTTTCTGTTTGCAGATGCTAGCGCCATCGAAGCCAATGAAGACATGGAAATTGCTTATCCCATCACCTGCGGGGAAAGCAAAGCCATCCTCCTCTGGAAGAAGTTTGTATGTCCAGGAATTAATGTAAAGTGTGTCAAGGTAACTTTCCCTCCCTTTCTGTGCCTTCCTCATATGGGCTTCTTGCATGCAGGGGGCTTGTTGGTGCCTCCAAACCTGCCCTGCTCTCTTTGTCCCTCTGACTACTAGGTGTTTCTTTGTATTTGAGGTCACAGCAACAAGTCAGAGAACAGCCTTCAGCAGCCCATGAGTGTCCGGCAAGACTGCTCTTCATGTGCCAGTCTTATAAGCCACAGCTGCTCTCACAGAGAGTAATTACCACCTGTGGTGTCCTCTTTTAATTAGGAGGGGCTAGGGGGTTCCACCAGCACAGTCCCCTCCCTCCCCCCAGTGCAGGACCACTCCCCAGGAGGATTTCACCCACATTATTCTGAATGCTGCATCAGGCAGCATGAGGGGATGGCCCAGGTCAGCAGAACGCCCACTCTGCTTGCCTCCTTCTCCTACCCTTGGTGACTTGGGCACTGATCTGGGGGGTATTGTGGGAGGGGCTGGGGGGATTTTTCTTTGGCACAGGGAGGGCAGGCTCAGAGCTGTGAGAGCAGGAGCTAGGATGAAGCAGGCTGGGCATGGGCCAGGAGGGGGTCTGCACATCTCCACAGGGCCACCCCAGTACCGGGGCCTCTGTCTCTGGACTCTGGTGTCTTTTTGCCTTTTGCCTGGCTGAGTTGACGCCTGTTGTTTGACTTTGCTTTTTGGCTTCAGTTCAATGATCAATTGATCAGCCCCAAACATTTTGTTCATCTGGCTGGCAAGTCCACCCTGAAGGACTGGAAGAGAGCCATTCGTCTGGGTGGGATCATGCTGAGGTAAGCTCTCCTGGCAGCTGTCAGCCCTGGACAGGCCTTGACCAACAAATCCACAGGGTTGTTTTCCCCTCCCATATAAAGTGTCATGCATCTTTGTCTTGCTGGCTTGGCTGGCATAGCTGATTTATTTATCTGATGGCACCTGAAGACCCTGACCACTTCCGGGAGGGGAGCCGGTCCAGACCAGTGCTGGAAATTTCCGTAAAGCCAGATCACAGGGCAGAGATGCCAGCAGAGGGGGGCATTCAGAGACTGCCTGCATTGTACGTCCTGCTAAGCTGGAGCGGGAGTAGGAGAGAAATGGGACTAGTGCGGGGCAAAAAGCTCCAGTCCTCTCCCTTGAATTGAGGGAGCTAGCTTTCATTTCCTTTTGGGCTGGTTTGATGGTGATGGAGAGTTCTGGGTCAAGGACAGTGGCTTAAAGAGCTTATATGTAAACTTGGGCATTGCTGCTCTGTACACGTACACACAGTGCACACACCCTCACTCACTCACTGGAGCCTTACTTAATCATACTCCTGGAAGACATCCGTAAGTCATTTTACATTGGGTTTTACATGGGATAGGAAATGTAACCTGCATTTATAAGAATATTCCAAATTGTGGGGTGTAGAGTTACATGGGAACACACACACACACACACACACACACACACACACACACACACACACACTTATAAATAATTTAGTCCCACTCCCTCATAAGTATAGATGGGGACTCAGGCCTATTGAGGGGAGGTCACTTGCCCGAGATGATTAGGTATCAGCAAATTTCAGAGCCTTGCTTGGCCTGCTCCCTCCAGGTTCAGTGATGTCTCCCTGCCGGTGTTTTATTGCCTTTATTTTCTTAGGTGAAATTGCACTAAGGTTACCGTGTGTGCTTTAAGCACTCACCCAGATGATCTTTGAGAATCCCATCTCCTTGCATACTTGTGATGTGGGCAAGGGCTGTGCTTCCCTCCTTAGCACTTTGCTCTTCAGAACCACAGAATCTCAGACCTGAAAGGGAGCTGGCTGCACAGTAGCCCCAGGAAGGGCCCTCCCCGCCTCTGCATGGAGATCTCCGTGAGGAGAGAGTCCCCCTTTCTGCTTTTGGTTACCTCTACATTTTAGGAAGTCTTAGCCTGGTGTTGGCGCTGCGGTTTGAGATGAGAAAGGGCCTTAGAGGCCATCAGGTCTACCTCCCTCATTCTGGGGATGAGAAAGCCGAGGCACCAGAGGCTATGGGCCTTGCTCAGCTTCCTGAGCTACTCTGAATGAGTGGGAGCAGAATGCACACTCGGGTCCGCCCGACTGCATCCAGGGCTCGCTCCCCCGCCACCTCACTGCCTTGGGACTTTGGCTTGTCTCACCAGGGAAGCTAATCATGTGCCCCCCGTGTCCCAGGCCCAAAAGGGTTTGGGGGTGGCCATCAGAGAACCTGTTCTTGAGGTCTGGTAAAGCCGAGCCCTGAGCCCAGAGAACAGGAGGGAGGGCCAAATCCTGGCAAGGCAGCAGGTACCATTGTGACAGGAGGGCCCACTGTGATGAAAGTGTCTCCAGGCCCCATCCAGGCCCTGGCCCTGGAGACGGCAGTGTCTTGTGGGCCCAGCTCCAGGCAAGTGCTCTCTCGTGGACAGTCCAGCAGGACCCGGGTTTTCTCCATTCGGAGTCGCACAATACCTGCTGTTGTCAGTGAGGAGGGAGGGAATGCCGCTGCTGAGGCTTGGGCTGCTTGAAAGGGGTTTGCCAGCCCTGTCCAGGCTCAGAAACCACATCCCAGCCGCCGCCTCCCTGCTCTGACCTCCCTCTGGGGTCTTTAACTCGGGACACAGCTTGTTTGCACGACCTCCTGCTTCCATTCCTTCTGGGTTTGGTTTCCACAGGCCTGGGGGGGCAGCAGACCAGGGCAGTCTGTTATTGCTCCGAGAAAGAGGGGCTCTGTGTGTGTGTGGGGGGGCTATGAATAGTAATAAGCTCATGAAGATTTTCTATAAGTTGAGGAATTTTGGATGGTGCTTGACACTTTTGTTTTAGCCCTGTATGTAGAATCCAGACGTGTCTGAGATTTTTGTGTATTTTCCCTCCATTCAGGAAGATGATGGACTCTGGGCAGATAGACTTTTACCAACATGACAAGGTTTGCTCCAATACCTGCAGAAGCACCAAATTTGACCTCCTGATCAGCAGTGCCCGCGCACCTGTGCCGGGGCAGCAGACAGGCATGGTGCAGACGCCCGCTTCGGCTGATGGTAGGGGGTAGGACACCACCTGAACACATGCTTTGTCTTTCTGTAGTCCTCTCCTCTTGCTCCTCCCCCTCCCTTGTTCACTCGCTCCCCAGCTACAAGTGTCCTCATAGGGGGCAGGAAGGAGACCCCCTAGGAAACAGGCCCCTTCTCATCCTGATGGGGGTCTCCTTTGGCCCTCTGGAGCATTTGTGCCCCTTTTGTGAGTCCACCCCCTCAGCAGCTATGGATCTGTCTGTCCCTTTACTGGATCTTATTCAAGACTTGACTGTCAGGTGTTGGTTGGTTTTCTTGGAGTCAGACTAGGGAGTGAATACAGGTTGCCCAGGCTGGACTCTAGAAACCCAGCTCTGGCCACAGCTTCCCTGTGATCCTCATGGTGGCTGGCAGCGAGAACTCGGTGCCTCCTGTGCCACAGACCCCCTGAGCTCTCCCTCTGATGACCCTTGAGCAGGTGGAGTCACACAGATCGCCATTTCAGAGGAGAACATGGACGAGGCAGGACTAGAGTGGAACTCAGCTCTCACTGCAGCTGTCACCATGGCCACAGAGGAAGGGCTGAAGAAGGACCCCGAGGAGATTTCAGGTACCCATGAGGCGACCTTGGGCAACTGAGTCTGCCCATCACCCCCTTCTCCCGGACACTTGGACCATTTGTGACGCTTTTTATGATTACTGAGAGTTACAGTCTCAAGTCTCTCTTTCCCCTACCTCTCTCTTTCCCTCTCTTTCTTCTCACTTTCTTACCTTCTTTTTATGCTCTCCATCTCTGTCTCTCACTTTGTGTTTCTGTCTGTCTGTCCCTCTCTGTCTCCGTCTCTGTCTCTGTCTCTCTGTCTCTCTGTCTCTCTCTCTCTCTCTCTCTCTCTCTCTCTGTCCCTCTCTGTCTCCATTCCTGTTTCTGTCTCTGTCTCTGTCTCTCTCTCTCTCTGTCTCTGTGTCTCTGTCTCTCTCTATCTCCCCTTCTCTCCTTCTCTCCCTTCTCCATCTCCCTCTGCCCTCTCTTGCCTTTTTTCCCTCCCCTCCCTCTTTCTGGGTCTCTTTCTCTCCATCATTCCCCCAGCACATTTCAAAAGCCAGCCCTCCTCTGAACTCCAGAAGGAGAATCGAGGGGGGTGCAAACAGGTGCCTTTCTGGACACCCTGGATATCATTTTCAGAGGCAGTCCTTAAAAGCACTGTGGGGACACGGTTGCCCCTCCACCCCAGTATGATGGCCCCTGCTCTGATCTCCCCTCCCCCCGGGCAGCTGCTCTGAGGAGGCGGCTCCCCCGCCCCAGCCACCACATAGAGCACTAGCCATGCTGTCCATTCTCCAAGTTCCCTCTTCCTCCTTGTGCCAGAAGACACCCTGATGTTCTGGAAGGGCATAGCTGACGTGGGGCTCATGGAGGAGGTGGTCTGCAACATTCAGAAGGAGATTGAGGAGCTGCTCAGGGGTGTTCAGCAAAGGCTCCTTCAGGCCCCCTTTCAGATTACAGGTGAGCCAAAAACGTGACCTGGGCAATCAGCAGATTTATTATAAAATTAACAATGAGCCTAAGAATAGCTCACCTTTTCACAACACCCACTGCACACCCATTACCCCTTGGAGCTCCTCCAGAGTCCTCTGCAGCAGGTGCTATTTTACCTTCATTTACAAATGAGGAAACTAAGATCAGAGAGGTCTTACGGGGTCACATCCTTGGGAAGAGGGATTTTTCCAGATTTTGGAAGGCAGGGGTAGCAGATGATCTGAAACATGGGTCAGGAAGGTTGGGGCATCGGGGGGGGGCGGGGAGGCTGGCCTGGAGGTGGCAGGTGAGCCCCTGATGGTAGAGAGGGAAGCGCCTGCCTGCTGCCCTCACCCTTGTGGGCTCTTCTTCCAGATGCTGCTGTCCTCAACAATGTAGCCCACACCTTTGGCCTTATGGACACGGTCAAGAGGGTTTTGGATAACAGGAGGAGCCAGACGGAGCAAGGAGAAGAACACTTTCTCTTCACTCTGACAGGTGACAGTCTGATAGATTTTAGACTTCTCTGCCCTTCAGTCCTCGCAGGGACCAGCACAAGAACTTGTCATTGACCCGGGAGGAAAGGGTAAACCTTTTTATCCAAAGTCATATCAGAAAGTATCATAGCAAGGTTTTGTATAAGGGAAAAAACTGTATAACAATGAGAGCTATCCAAAAGTGATAATGAAGATTGATTTAGAAATTGTGATATCCTAGCAAAATGGAATGAGCTGCTTCAAAAGCAAATAGGTTCCCCCTATTGAAGGTGGGCAGGTGAAAGCTGGATAGTGCTGTGGGTAGAGCGGGGTATTCTGAATCTGCGACAGGGAGAGAGGACAGAGCAGATGGCTTCTGAGCTCCCCTGCACCTCAGTGCTTCTTCGTCTGCAGCTCCAGGAGGAGCCCGCGGATGTGCCAGCAGAAATGGATGTAGAAGTGGCACGGGCCTCCAGAGTAAAATTTGTTTCCATTGACAGCATTTCCATTTCAGCTTGAGCAAGCATTTCCTTCCCAACAGTCAACGTAGTACAGCCAGGACACGTAGCATTATGTGAGGAAACAGGAGACCTGGAGAGGTCCAGCCAGGCCTTCCCTTCTGACTCCAGTCCGGGACCCCTGCCACCACAGCCAGGGGTCCCCCAGGGAGCCCTAGAAGGCCACCCCTTTGGCAGAATTGGTCTGTTCCCCACCAGTCTTGACCCTTTCTTTTGACTTGCCCATGTTGCTTTATCTCTGGTAATAACGAACAGTGGGAATATGTGAGCTCCTTGAAAACTCATCTTGTTTTTGCCTTTATTTATCTAACTAGCACTTTGCACAGTGCCTGGCACATATGCTTCTTGACTTTAAATCCATGTTAAATCAGATTTAAATCTGAGCCAAAGGAGCAGAAGGACTATGACAGGAGTGTGCAGTGCAGGATGAGAGATGGTCCAGGGCCTGGAGGGGGGTCTCACAGCAAGGGTCAGCCGGATCACAGGACGGGCGAGTGACTAGTGCCTGGTCAGGAGGCTCTCAGAGCCGGGGGGGAATTGGTCTCTTCTCTTAGAGCCAAGGAATTGCCAGAATGGGGAGGGACAGGGAAAGCTCTCTGCTTCATTAAAAAAAATCCCCATGGCATCTGTGTGGAGGATAGACTTGGGAAGCTGGTGCAAAGGCACTGCCATAATCTGGGTAGGAGGCGGCGAGGCCGGCATGAGCACGGTGGCTCAGGAGCAAGACTGCAGAGATTTGGCAGCTGCCAACCTCTGAGGAAGTCATGGGGAGGAAGAAGAGGGACTGTGCTTGGGACACTGAGTGTGAGAGGCAGCCGCGAAGGGTCCAGGAGCAGCGACAGACTGAGACCGGAGCACACGGGGGACACGAGGGATTCTCTTGCCACAAAGAGACTCAGGGAAACCTGTGGTTTTAGGACAGGCCCTCTCTCTCCCCACTGCTTCCAAAGCAGCCATCTAACTACAGGAGTTTTTCCTTCTATTGAATTTAAGTTTGCCATTTTGGAGCTTCCTCCCACTGCTTCTGTTTTTACTTCTGGAGCCCTGCAGAACAAATTTACTCTCTTCTGCACAAGAGCTCTTCACATACTTTAGCATTGCCACCATGTAATCTTCCTTTTTCCATCTGATCCTCAGTTAACAGGACTTGAGATCCTTCCCCATCCTGGTTGTCTTCCCAAATCTTCTCTGACAGCCCAGTGTCATTCCAGCTGTGGGGCTGAACACAGTCATAAACACCAGAGAGCATTCTACGCCTCTCGGGGCAGCCTGAGAGGCCGTTAGTTTTGTTGGCTGCTGTGTCACAATCTTAACTCATACTGAGTTTCTAGTCCATTAAGACCCCTAAATAATTTTCAGACCAGCTGCTATTTAGCAGCTTTTACTTGGGAAGATGATTTTTTTTTTTTTTTTTGAAGTGTAAGTACAAGTACAAGATGATGAGAATAATCCTCTCTGTACATGCATTGCATTTGCACAAGTGTTCACATGTATGGGCAAGGGGCATTGGGGCAGGGAGCCCTGTGATTTCTCCATGCCTAGGGACAGCTGTAATTCACCAGATAGGGCAATCAGTGTGGCCGCAGCAAGTGGCAGAGCCCTTTTTGGGGTCACACTTTACACAGGAAGCTCCTTACTTAGACTTGCTTCTCTCTGAATGAGGTCCCCGCCCCAGGCTCTGCTCTTTGGGCTGTTTTTGTTCAGCGTAGGTAGAGCAGGCCCAGACCCTGGGAAGAAAGAATGGAAGTCTAGAAGTGGGTATGTCCTGGGAGAATAGTGTGTGTATTTCCCACGGGGGGGTCCTCAGATGCAGGACTTGGCTCAGCAAGCAGATCTGGGGTCCGAGACAATCATCTGGTGGGCCACTGCCCGTGAGGGGCTAAGTTTATAAGTTTATGGCCCTAAGTGTCAGAGGTGAGATTTGCACCCAGGATTTGTGGACTCCATTCTAACACTCTCCGGCACACTACACTACTTCTGTCATGTTGTTGTTGATAAATAACATCTTTTGAAAATATCATTAAAAATTTGAAGAGATTTTCCTATTCTTTAAATGAAAATTGTGTTTTCCTTGTAGACCTGGAACGCCAGTTGGAAGAGCAGAAGAAGCAGGCCCAGGAGCACAGGCTGAAGGCACAGACTGTGCAGAATGTGGTCCTGATGCCCATGAACAACCCTAAGCCGCCCAAGAGGCCTCGCCTCCAGCGTCCCGCCTCTACCACCGTCCTGAGCCCCTCACCCCCCGTCCAGCAGCCTCAGTTCACCGTCATCTCACCCATCGCCATAGCGCCCGTGGGCCAGTCCTTCTCCATGGGCAACCTTCCCATGGCCACCCTCAGCCAGGGCTCCAGCCCCGTGACTGTGCACACGTTGCCTTCCGGCTCTCAGCTCTTCCGCTACGCCACCGTCGTCTCCTCTGCCAAGACCAGCTCCCCCGATGCAGTGACCATCCATCCCTCCTCCAGCCTGGCGCTGCTGAGCTCGGCCGCCATGCAGGACGGGGGCGCCCTGGGCAACATGGCCACGGTGGTGAGTCCCGTGGAGCTGGTGGCCATGGAGTCCGGCCTGACCTCGGCCATCCAGGCCGTGGAGAGCACTTCAGAGGACGGGCAGACCATCATTGAGATTGACCCGGCCCCAGACCCGGAGGCCGAGGAGCCTGAGGGCAAGGCCCTCATCCTGGAGACTGAGCTGAGGACTGAGGAGAAGGTGGTGGCGGAGATCGAGGAGCACCAGCACCAAGTGCACAATGTGGAGATTGTGGTCCTGGAGGATTAACTGGGGGCCGGGGGCCAGGAGACTCATTCTTTGTTTGGGATTTTAATGGTTTGTTCATTTTTACCACTGTCCTGCTCATTTCCACATAGGATCCTTTTTTGTTTTGTTTTGTTTTTCCAATTTAAAAAAAAAAAAAAAAAAAAAAAGGAAGAAAAATCTCAGTAATGTGACTGAACGTGCTGGTCCCCTGCCTCCCCCTCCCCTGCCAGGTAAGCCATGGACAAGATCAATTGCCCTTCTTGAGGGAAGGGAGGAGACTGCTCTGTGGCCCGCCTCGCTGCTGCCTAGAGTGTTCTTTTAGACGCGCCAACCAACAGGGTGACCAGGACCTCCGTCCAGAGGCTCTGCCCAGGCTGCTCTGTGGGAGTGTTTGTGCCGCCCAGAATGGAGCCTTTGCTCCTGGGGAAGAAGAGTGGGCCCCTGAGGGCCAAGGGAAGGCTGGCAGAGGAAGATGGGGGGGTGTCCTTCAACAAGGATGTGGGCAGGAAGGGCCCTCCCTCCCCAGGCCCCCAGAGGGCCACAGCCTGTGGGAAGGGCCTTGGGAGGAAGGGGGGGGGAGTGGCCACAGGGCTTTCCTTCAAGACAGCGAGGTCCCCAGGTAGGTCCTCCCCACTGCCCCCAGCTGGAAGCTTGGCAACCTCTGGGGGAGGAGTCCCGATCATCAGATTCTGGCCCTCCCTCCCTTCCCCACTCTGGTGCTGGTTGATCTGGGGATGATTTCACCTTTTCCCTTGTGAGCCCGTGCTCTGAAGCCATCATTTCTTCTCATTGCATAACTCCAGGAGCAAGAGAATTCTCCAGATCAGCTGCTGCTCTGACTTGGAAGCGTTCCCCCCCTTTTTTTTGGCTTTGGAATCTAAAACAGCCGCCCAGGTCTTGGTGCTTCCTCTGATCCTTATCACTATCCCTAAACCCCAGGTGGCTGTCTGCTGGAAACCAAACCTTTCCAGGCTTTGGATGAGAACTGCAGAACCCCTCCTCCCCGTTTGCCCCTCCCACCATGTCCCTTCATTATTTCTTTTACTTTGGATGCTGCTGTTGCTGCAAGATACTGAGCTGGTAGCAGCCATTTGGGCAGAAACTGATGCTGTAACCAGCCCTTTTGGTGGGCACCAAGCCGATGTCTCCTCCTGCGAGAGCTGGACTCCCCAGGAAAGAAGCATTGTCTGTGACATATTATAGGAAATGTACCGGGAATGTCAATAATAATGTATCTGGGGGTTTTGTTCAGTTTCCCTTTTTTCTCTCTAAGGGCTTTGGGACGTGGGGCAGCTCTGTCTCTTTTCCCTTTTGGCTTCCTCTTGCCTTGGGATTGGGGGGGGCAGGGGGCAGGAGGAAGCTGATTGGGGTGCAGGAGATGTAGGGGACCTACTGGATTCCAGACTGAGAAGGAGCCCCCCACACTTGGCCAGAGGGAAGGAGGCAGGGTTGGGGGAATTGGATATTTTTTATTAAAAGGAAAATTTGACCCATGGTTTCTTGTCTCTGGAGGGCACCTACTTGGAGCAGCCACCTTCTTTACCTCAGAGGCTGGAGAAGTAGTCAGTTGACTGGGGTTGCAGGAGCAGCTGCTAGGCGTAGGGAGAGGAATGGGGAAGCCCTAGGCTGGGCAGAGGGCTTATGGGCCCCTGGGCAGTCCCTCAGTTAACGAAGATTCTTCTGAGGAAATCCCAGCTCCCGGCCTGGGGCCTTCCCCTCCCCTCAGTCCTCCCTGCAGATGCCAAAGGGAAGAAAAAGTGGCCTCCAAAGCCAGCAGGTGAGGCTTCTGCCTCCGCCAGGGTTTGGGCTCTGGCTTTCCAAGTTCCCCAAGACACTTTTTTCAGAAGAATGAACCATTAGCAGCAAACGGGCTCCCTTGGTACATAGAACAATATCCTCTTTCAAGCTGGAAGGGACTGTGGACATTATGACAGTCCAGCTCAGTCCAACATTTTGTAGCTGAGGCAACTAAAGCTCACATCAGAGCTGAGATTTGAACCCAGGCCCTCTGACGGAATTGAGCACTCCCCATTCCAAACCCAGGACCACCTACCTGCCAGGCCTGGAGATTTCTCTCCCTAAGTAGTTGTGCCACAGGCAGACCTCACTTTCCTGTGAATGTTTTCCAGCTCCCCTGGAACACACAGCTTGGGTCAGAAGGAGGCAGCCCTGCAGTCGAGAGGACCTGGGTTCAATCAGGGTCTCTAGTCCAAGCTGGATTAGATTAATTCATCTTTGAAGTCTTTTTCAACTCTAAAATATCTCAAGTGAAAAAAAGCATCCCCCTCACGGACTGTTGGTGGTGCACCTGTTGGGCTTTTCTTGGGTGGAATCCATTTTTCTTCACCAGCAGAGTTGTTCCCCTGGTGAAAATAAAGAGCTTCGCTGCTTTCCCACCTCTGCCTCGCCCGTCGTAACCAGTCTGTTGCCAAGGCCAGGCTGCTTCCTAGTTAAGGGCTAAGGAGACTCGCCCCTTCCCACTTCTAAGCAGCTGAGTTCATTGATGCCAGAGAAGAAGGAAACGTGGACGTTGTACCTAAGTGTCCAGCACAGTGCGAAAGGTGCTCGAGTGCGTTAAGTGCTTGCTGGGTGCCAAGCGGAGCGCTGAAGGAGAAGGAAAGCATGATAGAGTGTGCAAATGCTTACTGTGTACCAGGAACTGTGTATAAAATAAAAGCAGTCCTGCTAACTGCTCAGCCCTCTCTGGGTTCTCCCCTGAGGGGGGTGGGCGGCCCGTAAGGCCCCCTCCAGCTCAGTGGTGGTATGGCTTTGAGTACAGTGCTTATAGCAAAATTGGCAAGGTCGGGGCATGCAATGGGACAATCTCTGGAACTCAGTGTGCCAAGGAGGGCAGAACTCGGAGTCAGCAAACTGCCTGGGGCTGAGGTCAGGGGAGCTGAGTTCAAGTTCTACCTCAGATACTTAGCTGTGTGACCTTGGACAAGTCACTTAACGCTGATTGCTGTCCACTCCCCCACCCCCCCAAAAAAGTCCCTCTACACCATCTAAATGGGAAGGGGGCAGCACAGCATGTAAAAGGAGGAGACATCTGGGGGTCTGGTGGGAAATTATCTGAGGAAGTATGAGATTCGCTGTTAAATTCATCTGAAAATCATGACGTCCTTGAAAGCTGCAGAGTGGGAAAGGAAGGAGCTTCCTTAGCTGCCCTCAGTAAACCTGGCTGTCAGGTGGGGAAATTGGAGTAACAAGTGAAGGAAGGTATCGTACCCAGATAGCCTCAATTGGGGGGAGCTGTGTGCTCTTTGACCTCTCGAAGGGCTTCTCCTTCAAAGATGCTTTCATTCTCTAAGAAGCTTGGGAAGATGACATGCAGGGCTCCTCTGAAAATGAATAAGTTAATTGATTTTTTTTTTTGGTCGAGGCAGAGTTGAGCAACAGAGATGATCTCTGGTCCTATGTCATCCTTTGGGTTTCACCTGGGAAAAGTAGGGGGAGGGGGACAGCACAGAAAAGCCTGAGTTTGGAAAATTAGGGAGGGAAGAGGAAGTGGGGAGTATACAATTTTAGGCCCCAGATGCCAAGGGAAATGGCCCTTCAGGTGGACATCGGGCTATGGTCCAGTCTCTTAGACATCTCTCCCATCCCTCCTTGCCTTCCTCACACGTGGTGAGAGTCACAAGCATCCACTGTCCCTTTACTGGATCATCTATTTGGTCTCAAAAACTTTCCACAACCTGGAACCTAGTTGTTTTAGGCAATACATGCTCCAGAGTTCTTGCCTTTCTCAAGGGACCAAGGTGGACAAGCTGGCTAATGAGGGAGAGTCTCCTAGAATTGACTACAACCCTCCTTCTGGGGTCTCTGTTGGCAGGAGGTCATGCTCCCAAGCCTGGAACTACCTTCTGTTCTCCGGGAGTGCTCCTAAGATAATTTCTAATGCTTAATTTCCCATATGTCAAAGATGGAATATCTCCATTTCTGCTTCTATCTTTTTTTTTAAATATTTATTTATAATTTTTTGACAGTCTATATGCATGAGTAAATTTTTTTAAACATTATCCCTTGTATTCATTTTTCCAAATTTTTCCCTCCCTCCCTCTACTCCCTCCCCCCCCCCATGACAGGCAATCCCATACATTTTACATGTGTTACAGTATAACCTAGATACAATATATGTGTGTAAATACCATTTTCTTGTTGCACATTAAGTATTAGATTCCGAAGGTATAAGTAACCTGGGTAGATGGACAGTAATGCTAACAATTTACATTCACTTCCCAGTGTTCCTTCTCTGGGTGTAGTTATTTCTGTCCATCATTGATGAACTGGAAGTGAGTTGGATCTTCTTTATGTTGAAGATTTCCGCTTCCATCAGAATACCTCTTCATACAGCATTGAAGTATACAGCGATCTTCTGGTTCTGCTCATTTCACTCAGCATCAGTTGATGTAAGTCTCTCCAGGCCTCTCTGTATTCCTCCTGCTGGTCATTTCTTACAGAGCAATAATATTCCATAACCTTCATATACCACAATTTACCAAACCATTCTCCAATTGATGAGCATCCATTCATCTTCCAGTTTCTAGCCACTACAAAAAGGGCTCCACAAACATTTTAGCACATACAGGTCCTTTTCCCCTCTCCTCAGTATTTCTTTGGGATATAAGCCCAATTCTGCTTCTATTTCTTTGTCTATATGTATGTATGTATGTAAGTTCTTGGCTTTTTGGTACCTCATAAAAGATTAAGACCTAAATAATTTACTCTGCTAGCTGACTGGTGCATTAGTGAAGTAGGAGGTAGGCCTTTACAATTAGCATCTCATTGGATCCTTACATTTGAAAATATTAGGACAAGATAGAATATATGTTTCTGTTTCTATATGTGTATATACACGCATGTCTATCTGTATGATCCTCACAACTCTGGAGTGAGTAGGTGCTATTCTTAACTCCCATTTTACAGCCAAGGAAACTGAGGCAGGCAGTATTTGAGGGCTTCCCCAGGATCATACAGCAGGAAGTGCTATCTATAGAGTCAGGTCTTGTCTCCCGGCCTGATGCTCCCAGAGGCCAGGCTTGTGGCTCCAAATTCAGCCCTTCTGCCACTTCACCACTGCCTCCCAGCTAGATCTCCTGCCCTTCTCTGTTCACTTAACCAAACTATAAGCTTAAGATTAGGGCCTAAAGATAGCATTTCCTATTTAGGTTCTTGGAGCTTCCTCTTGATTACATAACGAACAGGTGGATGGACTCCCACCAGCTCCCCCTACTCCACTTCTCGCTTCTAAGCATTGGCCGGGGCTCTGCATTAGACAAGAAGCTGTAGGAATTACAAAGACTAACGAGAAATTCACCATCCTAACAGAATTTAGGAGTCTGGAAACGGGTGAAAGCCCTCCTAGGACAGGCTCCAGCGGCATCCCGCCTCATTTGTGCATGAGGAGGCGCCCTGGACTGGCTGGCACTCAGCTGCTCCCCCCGGCATTCCCTTGGCACCCAGAGTTGCACCAGCATCCCACTCCCTGGACTTCCTAGTTGGTGATAGGGGTCATTGCTACCTATGGCATGTAGGGTGGCTGTGACGGTCTCCAGTAGTACATGCTAGAGAAGTGCCAGTGGAAGGGCCTGGCATCAGATGCCACTCGCCACCCAAGTGAGAGGGATGAGGGTTTGCTAAGAGCCCACTGTGTGCTGCACTAGAAGTATTTCATTTGATCCTCACAGCAGCCCCTGTAGGTAAATGCTATTAGTATCCCATTTTACAGGTGAGGAAACTGAGAGGAAGGGACTCATCCAGAGGGAGTTGGCTAAGTGTCTGAGGCAGGATTTGAACTCTTCATCTCAGGCTCAAGAAGCTCTCCCAGAGCTAGAACACAGCAGAAGAGTCATCCCTCGATGTTGCTAAGAAGCCGTTTCTAAGTGCGTTATTTGTTTTTTTTTTTTTTTTTTTTCCTCCAGCAGAAGCAAGGTGGTCCCTAGGGATGGCAGGATTACAGAGCCCTGAACAAAAAAGCCCATTTAATTGACTGTGTAACTGAGGTGCAGTCGTCCCTGAGGGGGCAACGTGAAGTCGCAGTCAGGCGCAGTCAGACTCAGACCCTCTCCAGACTGCGAGTTAGAGTTAGGTAAGGCCTTTTGCTAAGTCCTGGAGATGGCCCCTTCTCTCCAAGAGCTCCCCCTCCCACAGGAGGGAACAACATATGTAGGAGGCTTCAGCTGCAGCAGGCAAGCAGATGGCAATGGCTCCTGAACGCCATCGCCACTGATAAAATCACATCCGTTCTGATACCCAGCCACCGGCCGCTGCCAAGAGCTAGTGCCTGAGCCCGTCCTCCTGGGCCTTTGGGGACCGGGGCTACAGCCCCCGCTGTGGGGAGACGAGCAGGACCTGGGCCCGGGGGAGATGAAGGCCTGGATTTCCCATCCCCCAATGCTCAAATCACAACTTCCTTGCTTTTTAAATTCAGGGAGGGAGGAGATGGAAGCTTGAGCAGGTGGATCTTGCTTTGCAAATAAAATTAAATTTGAAACAAATCCCAAATGCTACACAATAGCTTAGTGCCTGGAACTTGAATCTCACCCACTCACCTAAGGATATATGATACCATCACCCTGCCCTTCTCCAGGCTGCTGGGGGTGCCCCACTTGGCAGGGCCTGCAGAAGGGCCAAGTGCCAGCAAGGTAAGGAGTCAGGACCCCTCCCCACCAGGCAGAAAGCTCAGTCCAACTCTGATCTCATCTATCAAAGTATAATGACACTGTTGTACTCCAAGTCACGAGGTCCAGGATTCAATCCCACCTTAGGATCCATTCTTTCTTCTTTGAGGTCTGGCACATTAGCCCCCAGCTTCTTGAACTGTGATTCATGACCCCACGTGCAGTCTCGGGAGTTACAACATTATGATTATCAGTAAATGATTTGTGCACCTATTTTTATATACCTATATACCCAAGGTCAAGTAAAAATTTCTCAGGCAAAAAGAGTGGAAAAGTTTAAGAAGCCTTTCTGAGCCAATTTTATATTTAATAGTATAACTATAAAATATATTTTACACATTTTTATAAAAGGTAATATATTTTATAAATTATACTTTATATATTTAATAAAATATAAAATTTTATATATTTAATAAAAGTAATATATTTTATGAAATATAAAAATGTGTAAAATATATATTCATAAAATATAAAATGTATATTTATGAAATATATTTTAATAAAAATAATAAAAATATATTTTATAAAAATAAAATACAATATAAATAGCATAAAATAATTGTAATTAATAATAATGATAGCTAGCATATATTGCTTAATATGTGCTAGGCACTGCATTATACAATTATTATCTCATTCACTCTCACAACAACCCTGGGAGATGAAATTCTTCCTATTTTCATTTTATAGACGGGGATCCTGAAGAAAACAGCTTTAAGTGACTTGCCCAGAATCCCACAGCTAGTACGCATCTGAGGCTGGGTTTGAACTTCCTGACTCCAGGCCCGGGCTCCCATTTACTTCCCTTTCTGGCACTGACTAAGGCTCATTGCAGAAGGAGCTTGGTCTCATAGCATCTCCTCAGCCTCCAGGTGGAACCTTTCTGAGATGTTTTCAGGCCTATTTTTTTAAATTTACCAATAAAACTAAGAAACAGATTTTTTTTTTTTTTTTTTTTTTAAGTGACTTGCCCAGGGTCACACAGCTAGGAAGTGTTAAGTGTCTGAGACCAGATTTGAACTCGGGTCCTCCTGAATTCAAGGCTGGTGCTCTACCCACTGCTCCACCTAGCTGCCCCAGATTTGTATTTTTTAGGAATGGATCCAGAATTGTAAAATCATTTCTGTAGGGAACTTCTTTTCAAGCAAATATTGCTCAGCCCTGCCTCTTAGACAGGGGCCGGGAGTTCTAAAAGGTCTTGGGGGGGGGGGGCTGGTGGCCCAGCTGGTTTGTGTAATTCTGGAGGGATCATCATGCATCTTCCAGCCCTGACTGAGAGGAGGCTGAGTTGAGAGGGTGCTGACAACAATTGTAGTCCCTTCACGAGTGTAAAAATAACTGAGATTAGCACCTAGTTAGCAAGAAAAATGAGTTAAAAATAGGAAGCTAGCAGTTGGCAGGGCGGAATGAGCTTTTTTGGTATCTCCTCCAACCCCCACACCCAGTTTTTGGTACATTGGCAAGTTAAGGGACTTTTCCAAGACCTCACAGCTAGAAAGAAGATCGGGAGGGGAAGAAAAAAAGGTCATTGGATAGCCCCAGAGTGCCCAGGTGTGAGGAGGAGAGGGCTCCGGATGGGCAGGCCCCCATTTCTGGAACTACCCCAGCTGTTCACACTTGACAGACTTGCTGATTTGGGTGTGAGGTTAAAGGTCAGGACACCATTAGGGGGAAGACCACCTTGAGAGCTTGGGGCTGGTTTTGTATACAACTATTTAATGACTGTTTCATGAATTGAATTGAATATTCATGTGCCAAATTTAAAAAAAAATCAAAAACTCATTTTTCAGGGGGAAAAAAGTATAAAATAAGATTGAGGACAGTAGGAACAAAAGAAAGATTCACATTGCTGTAGGAAGGAGTAACAGGGGATGTAGAAAACCCTGAGAGGAGCAAGAGATCAGGAAAGGCTTCCTAGAGGAGGCCAACCTGGAGCTGAGCTGAGCCTGAAGAAGAAAGATTTGGGTGCATTTAGGCGTCAGGACATAATGTATGGAATGCTGGGTTCAGAATTGTCTCTGAGCCTTACTAATTGTGTGACTTATGAGCATGTCACTTAATCCTAGGAATTTTGGTACGCACATACTGGACAATATGAGGAGCTGGGAGAAAATACAAACAACTAGGTCTGTTAACTGAATTCTCGCCCTGAAGTCTATCAGATGAAATTTGAAGGTTTTCCAAGTGTGGTTCTTGGCTATTTAGGAGATTTTATATTTTTTTTGCACTAGGAAAACTTGTTATTGGGCTTTTTCCAGGGATTTTGGTAAAGATTTGATATTTCTACCACTGCCAGCCTAGGTTTGTCTTTCTTCAGATATTTTTTGGCCCTAGCACATCTCCTTCCTACAAATTATAGTGCCTGACTTGGTCTTCTATTTTTAGAAACTTTTTTTCTACTTGTTACCCCTTTTCTCCTGAGAAAATGTTCATGATTCCAGGTATATACGTATATAAAGTAGTTTTACAAATCAAACATTTCCTGATAATAAACCATAATTTTATGACCTCCACATCAATTATGAAACCCCATATGAGATTGTGAACTACAGCTTAAGAAGCTGGGTCCTATTTCACAAATATCAAGGACATAAAAATCCGGTGGAGTTTTATGATGCTACTCAATTGCAATCTATCAACACATATTAAATGCTTACTGTATACAGAACACAGAAATAGATGCTGGGGAAATATAAAATCTAGTTAGCACATAACCCTTTGCAATCAAGGAGTCTACATGCAGTGGAAAGACTAAACTTAGGTACAGAACTCTTAACATGTAATATTCCATGATAAGAACCTTAGAAAAGTATAATAATGTGCTATGTGAAGCTGGAGGGAGAAGGTTTGCATCAGTTGGAGGAAGAGCATCCCCAGGAAGGTTTCCTCAAGGAGATGGCATTTGAGATCTTGAAAGCAATAGTAGTTGGGGTGAGTTAGCTGACAGTGGATAGAGCACTGTCTCTGAGGTCAGCAGAATCTGAGTTTAAATCTGGTCTCAGATAATAGCTTTTTTTTTTAAAGTAATATTAATAATTCTCTTAATCCTAATTATCTCTCAAATTTAAAAAAAAGGGGAATAATAGTAATTCCACATTAAATTAAAAGTAAAAGTAAAGCAAAAAGAGGAAGGGAGAGTAATCAAGGCTTTAGTGCCAAATCAGAAGCAGACAGTTTGTTACTACTGATCAAAGACTTGTCCAGTTTGGCATGGAAGGAAGGAATTGTGGTCAGGCCCCGAACCCAACACAGTATATATGGATCCCTCTTGATCCTGACAACAATCCTATAAAGTAGATGCTATTATTATTCCCATTTTACTATGGAGAAGGATTATACAATAAGTGTCTGAGGCTGGATTTTCTTGATGTCAGGCCTATATCTCTACTCACTGCACCATTTAGGAACCTCATGGAGGCAAGTATAATAGGAGATATCTCTGGGAGGGAAGGATGACATTGGAAGGTGGAAGGTCATTCCAAGAAATCTCAGCTTTATCCAAGAGGCAAGGACCAGATTCATCTTGTAAAAAAGATTGTTATGACAGCTTTGTGGAGAGTAGATTGGAACAGTTGTTGGGGTTCAGACATCTATGACTCTTCATGATCCCTTTTGGGGTTTTCTTAGCAGAGATACTGGAGTGGTATTGCTATTTCCTTCTCTGGCTCATTTTACAGATGAGGAAACTGAGTTGACTAAGCTCACACAGTGTCCAAGCCTAGAGTTGAATGCAGAAAGGACTTTTTTCTGACTCTGGGCCCAACCCTATATCCATTTTACACCTAGCTGCCAACACTGGAAGGGAAAGTGATTTAAACAGTTACCTCAAATCTTGCCCTTTTCTTTCTCTGCTTTGACTCTACCTGGTTTTGGTGTCAGCACCATATCTGTGTCATAAAAGGAATTTGGTAGGACTTTTTTTATAAGGAAGAGCTGTCATGAGGTAAGACTGAGGTTGGTGATAGTAATAAAGAAATATGAAAAATATTACAGAGATAAATTTGAATGTACCCAGGAACTTATAAGATGAGAGAGATATAGGAGAAGAAAGAATCAATGATAATCCTAATGACCCCATGAATAGCAGGATCATTGACCACAGTAACAGTCAGAAAAATTGAGAAGGGGGCAGCTAGGGGGGCTAGTGGATGAAGCATCAGCCCTGAAGTCAGGAGGACCCGAGTTTAAATCTGGCCTCAGACACTTAACGCTTTCTGTCTGTGTGATCCTGGGCAAGTTGATTAACCCCTATTGCCTCAGCAAAAAAAAAAAAAAAAAAAAAAGAAAAAGAAAAATTGAGAAGGAAAGACAATAAATCCTGTTTGGGTGTAATGTTCTCTTCTCTAAATATATAATCGTTCTCTTGGTGCAGGTTCCTTGGGGAGCTTCTGGAGGCAGCCTTAGTTTCAGTTCAGTTCAATAACCCCAAATACAACCAGGGGTTAAAGTCCAGATCCTTTATTTTCTCCTTTAAGTCTTATCTCCTTCCTTGGGCCCAGTTAGCTTTCTCAGAGCCTTCTCTCTCTCCTTGGTTCCCCGAGAGTTCTTGTCTGAACATCTCCAGCCAGCACAAAGGTGGATGTGGGAATGACTCTTGATCCCCCCTCCGAGAGTGGGATTGTGGGTTTCCCAGAAGTCAATCCTAGTTGTGAATCTCCCAAAGTCCTCTTTGGGCCTGAATCTCCTTCCAGTGGGCTTGTCCTTTTATATGCTCTCTAAAGGTGTAAAGTCTAATGTGTGAACCAATGAGCAAACTCCTTTAAAGGTATGAACCAAGTCCATTACCTTGTCTCAAGTTCTGGCCCATAACATCTCCTTGTAGGATCACATCAATTATACTGAACCATGCTAACTCAGATAACTATTGTCTCTATTCATTCCAGTGACTTAGCACCTTGTAACAATCCTAACATTTGGGAAATGCTGAGTTTGAGGAAGGGGAATTGGGAAGAGGGGGACATCACAGGAGGCAAATGGAAATACCAGCCTAGACTAGAATTTTTCAGTGAGGCCAGCCTAGACCATAGATTTGGGAGTCATCAGCACAGAGCTGACAGCTGGAACCTTGGGAATAGTAAATGAGATTGTCAAGAGGCAAGAAGGTTGAGGCCATACCCAGGGGAACCAAGAAAGGGAGAAACAGAAGGAGCTAATTAGGGAGCTCCGGGAGACCCGGGCGAAGAGTGTTTCTGAAGCAGAGAGAAAAGATCTTCAGGGCCAGGGGGTGGGGATGGAGGGGGAGAAGAAAGAGGAATGATTAGTCTGTCAAAAGCTAAAGAAATCTAGGAGGACAGGGAGAGAAAAAAGGTCATAGGATTAGGTGATCCAGGTCACTAGTGACCGAAAGTTTTCAATAGAGCAGTGAAGAGAAATGCTTCTAATTGAAAATAGCCTGTACTGGACTGAATGGGAGACAAGCTAGATTTAAGCTTTAGCTCTATTTTCTACCTTTATTAAGAAAGGAAGTCAATAAATAGACAATAAACATTTATTAAACACCAACTATGTGCCAAGCACCGTGCTAAGCTAAGAAAGGTAGGAAATAGGCATTTATTAAATGTTTACTATGTTCTAGACACTGTATTAAGTGATATTTATACCAGCCCATGGGAAGTAGGTGTTATTATTATATCCATGTTACAGATGAGGAAACTGAGGCAGATAGAAACCTCACTCCATAGCCAGTGCTCTAACCACTGCCCCTAGCTATCTCCACAATATAAGCTTAATAAATGCTTATTGACTGATTAAAGTCCTGAGATCTCACATCTGACTCATTGGCCGGCTCTTCTCAGGTCTGGTGAACAATGGTCTAAGTCCTTGTTTCCTCTCTCCTTAAAACCATCTCAAAGTCGTCCCTAAGGAATCTTGGCTCTGAGCTCCCCTGTCCCACCCCCCAAAGGCTGCAGGCAGCCCCCAACTCCTTTCCCGTTTTCTCTTTGCCTAATCCTAGAACTCTTCCCTTTCCCCATTAGGATTTAGAACTCTTTACTTGCCTTTGCCCTAAGGCAATTTAACTGCTTCAGGAATGAATTCAGGGAAAGTGAGGTAGGAATCTTCCTCTATTACTCCAGACTTCCCCTTATCCAGCAGCATGCATTCTGGAAAAAGAAAAAAATGAGGGAAAAAGTAAACAAAGACCCAAAGAGAATATGTAAACTCTTGCACAAAACTTTAGGAAAGAAAAAAAAAAAAAAAAAAAAAACATTAAATGCAGCTTTCTACAGGCAGCTCTTCTCTCCCTCTCCTGCTATTGCCTGCATATATATGGCCAATTTTTCTCCTCAATAGATTGTGACCTCTGAAGTACAGGAACGGTGTTTTTGTTGTTGTTTTTTGTTTTTTTTTTTACTAATTTTTACTAATTTAATATCTCCCTTGCTTAGCACATGTATCTGACTTATCGTGACCCCATTTGGGATTTTCTTGACAAAGGTGCTTCCTTTTTTTTTGCTCTCCTTTTCCATCCCATTTTACAGACGAGGAAACTGAGGCAAACAGGGTTAAGTGACTTATCTAGGGTCACCCAGCTAGGAAGTCTTTCAGATTTCCTGCGCCACCTAGCTGCCCTCAAAGGCACACAGTAAACACTGAATTAATGCTTGTTGAATGATTGAGATTAGGTTTGAGTAGGGTGGAGTACAGTGAGAGGATCTCCTCCCTATTTCAGGAAGCCAAGTCTCCCTCAATTAAAGTCAGATCAAGTCTGATCAAGAAAAGGGTCAATGGAGAGGGACTCAAGTCTCACTTCCAAGAAATGGAAAACTCTCTAAGGGACCACTGCTGGAGAAGATGAGGGTAGAATGGGAGTTTCTAGGGTGTAAATAAAGGCATTAGTTTTAGGAAGAATAGGAATTATTGCTTAAAAGGGGACTTCCCAGCAGGGCTGGCAGAATGGAGACAAGACTGATGCCATTGAAAGGAAGAGCACATGCTGAAGTTATAGAACCTGGACTGGAGCATACCCCTGGACCCAGTTCCCTCAAAATCAAAATAAGAGGAGGTACAAACAGACAACCTCGGAGTTGCCTTCCTCCCTTGGTCCTTCAAATGTAGCATTTTTGTGCCTATCTCTTTATTTCTGTACCCCATTAGATTGTAAACCCCTTGAGGAAGGGAGTTGTCCTTTACCATCCTCTGTATTTGAAGTACCTATAGGACAGTCTTAATCTATTATTCATGCTTGTTGATTGACTGATCCTTGTTAGCTCAGTTGGCTGGTCTTGAAGGAGAAGGGGGGAAGTGTCAGGTTCTTACTCAGTGCTAAGTCCTTACTTAACAATTCTCTAGCTCAGGGTTCACACCTTTAGTTCACACCTTTTAAAGGTGTAAACTGCAAGAGAAAATTGACCAAGGACACTTGTGACCTTCTCTAAGTCCTTGGAATTCCCCAGTATTTGTGGTAAAAAAGAAATCTGGAAAGAGAGAGTCTGGTGAAGGTCAAGGAGAAGACTTTCCACACTCTTGGAGGCAGAGCCTGATTCCCACACTTTAGGAGATTCAGAGTCAAGATTTCATTCTTACGTCTACCTTCACTCTGGCTGGAGGCTCCAGAAGCCTCCCAAGAAACCTGCTCTCAGTGAAGGATTATAATTGAGAGACAACAGGACATTGCAGGGAACTAGATTCCAAAGGGACCATTGAAGGACTACTGGGACCCTATTTATTTATTTATTCTTTTTTTTTTTTTTAATTAAAGTTTTTATTTTCAAAATATATGCAAAGATAATTTTCAACATTTGCCACTGCAAAACGTTGTGTTCCAATTTTTTTTCTCTCTTCCTCCTACCCTCTCCCCTAGATGGCAAGCAATCTAATATATGGTAAACATGTGCAATTCTTCTATATATATTTCCACAATTATCATGCTGCACAAGAAAAATCAGATCAAAAAGGGAAAAAAGTATAAATAAAACAAAATACAAGCAAACAACAACAAAAAAGTAAAAAACACTGTATTGTGCACAATCCATGCTCAGTTCCCCCAGTTCTCTCTGGGTTCAGATGGCTTTCTCCATCACAACACCATTGGAACTGGCCTGAATCACTTTGCTATTGAAAAGAGCCACAGACATCAGAATTGATCATCGTATAATCTTGCTGTTGCTTATATATTGCTGTGTTCACTTAGCCTCAGTTCATGTAAGTCTCTCTAGGCCTCTCTGAAATCATTCTGCTAATCATTTTTGTTCTTACAACATTCTTTTTTAGCTCTCCACAGTTTCAATATGTAATTAAACTAAGCAGATAGAGTGTCTAAAAACAAACATGTAATATATATACATAATATGTATATGTATATATATTAATAAATACCAATGCTAGTGTGCGTCATTGGGACCCAATTTAGAGGTGAATTTGTTGCCTAGTTTCCTTTTAAGTCCCAGCTAAAATCTTATCTTTTATTGGGAACCTTTCCCAAATCCTTTTAATTCTAGTGCTTTCCCTCAGTTATTTTCTTCCTATTTATTTTGTATATAACTTGTTTTATATAGATTTGTTTCTATGTTATCTCCTCCATTAGATTGCAAATTTCTTGAGGCATGTTTTAAGGAAAGCATAGGGATTATGACCTTTGGGATATGGCAGGAGTAAGTCTATCATGGTCTTGTGAGAGAGCCTTCTGGGGCACCAACCTTTCTCTGAGACCTCTGGGGCCATCTTCACTATCAGGTTAGTGCAGGTACTTTAATAGGAGGGAGAATGGGATGCTCCCTCAGGCAGGTGGGATACACTTCCCCTACTTGAGATCACAGGCAGGATGGTGTCAGCAAGAACAGGAACACTTTTCATGACCCCATTTTGGGTTTCTAGTTTGGAAGTTTCCAGGTCTTTTGGGACCTTAAATAGGACATTCCAGAAAAGGAATAGGATGGAAAGGATTAGCAGGCAGGAAAAGGGGCCATCTAGAACATAGATTATTAGATAAAGAATGACAAAGAAAAAGAAAAAAAAAATTTAGACTATTCACTTTTATGTATTTATTTTATATCACACGTTCACTATTGTATATTTATTATATATCACATTCACTATTATATATTTGTTATATATCACACTATTCACTTTCATATTTATTATATATCACACTGTTCACTATTATATATTTATTATATATCACATTATTTACTATTTTATATTTATTATATATAACATTCACTATTTCATATTTGTTATATATCACATTATTCACTTTCATATTTATTACATATCATACTGTTCACCATTATATATTTATTATATATCACATTATTTATTATTTTATATTTATTATATATAACATTAATCATTTCATATTTATTATTATCACATTATTTACTGTTTTATATTTATTATATATAACAATCACTATTTCATATTTATTATATATCACATTATTTACTATTTTATATTTATTATATGTAACATTCACTATTTCATATTTGTTACATATCACACTGTTCACTATTATATATTTATTACATATCACATTATTCACGACTTTATCTTCATTACATATCACATTATTCACAGGACAAGTTATATTGAAGGTCAGTCGGAGAAGGGATTCTAGAAGAGTAGTAAGTAAGGCTAACTAATGATGAGACTGGGCATGGAGGCAGATGAAAGAAGAATCTGATTGATGGATTGGGAGAATTCCAATTGGGTCAAAGGAGCAAAGGTCAATACCGGGGTAATTTTTGAGTAGAGGGAAAAGGGGTGGGAGGGAGAGTAAAAAGATAGGTTTCTATTAGAGATCTTCAGTTTCAGATCTGCTGAGTGTGCGGTTTGGTGAGACCATTACCCTCTCAGGCCCACAGAGGCAGCTAAGAGTAGCTAAGAGGCTCTGAATTAACTGTCTGCCTCCATTCTCTCGTCTGTAAAATGGGAACAATCCAAAAAGCAGTCTCAGGATTGTTGTGAAAATTTGTAAAGCATTTAGCAAACCTGACAATGTCATAGAATTGCTCATTGGTTGGGCTTGGAGTCAGCACAAGCTGTGTTCTGTGATCACAGTGGCTGTCTGATCCTGGCAAGCCACTGAAATTCTCAGGGTCAGCAGGGGCTTAGGCCACTGTTATTTCTCAAGTAATCTGACTTCCTGCACCTTTGAAATGATACATAGTGGTCAAAAGGAATTTGAAGAATTCCTTGGTCAGCTGATTAACATGAGTTCACTCTAGGCTTTGTTAGATTATCTGAGAAAATAACCAATGATAAAGTGATGGTTCCTGATAATGGATTCGTATTCTGAGATTATTTACATTTTAAACTGAGGTGACTAGAAGTAAAAAAATTTAGGTTAAAGAAAATGGTCTAGCCAGATCTGGGCTTGCTCCGGTGATTTCCTATTGCCTCGAGGATCAGACAGAAAATCTTTTGTTTGGCTTTTGCTCAGTCAATAAGCATTTATTAAGTTCCCACTACATGCCAGGTACTGTAAGGGGATACAGGAAAGGGTAAGACAGTGCCTGTTCTCAAGACAGTCTAATGGGAGAGACAACCATGTTATATGGGCCACACATAGAATGAGTTATATCAGTACCTGTCTTAGACAAGAAAATGGACAATGAACTAACAATAACGTTCCCCCAATAATGTTATATAAATGTTGGTCATTACATTGAGTCTGGAAAAGACACTTTATACCATATTGGGTTAGAATACTGGAACTGGAATCAGGAAGACCCTTCCCCTCCTTGATATTTATTATATTTCTTCTTTGAAGAATAGTGGTGGTGATCATTTTGATCTACCTTACAAGGGTATTAGGTACATTCATAATTCAATAAATAAAATTAGATTACATTTCCAATCCTTAAAGGACTGGATAAATATTAGCTGCTCATATCAATTGACCAAGAATTTAATGAGAGAAAATGGAGCTGGATTGCATTTGGGAAAGTGCTCTTTGTTTTCAATTCCCAATTAAGCCACCCCCTGACAGTAATTCACTTTTCTAACACCAATATTCTTCCAATGATGTGATGCAGCTGAGGGTCATTGAGCACTACCACTGGGGGAAGAATGGATATTGTGAGCCACTCCTAAGGGCACCAGGGACACTTGTCTGAGGCAGACTTTGAATTCAGGATCAACATTTTAGCCACTGGCCACCTCTACATTTCTTTCATCAACCTCAAATTTTTTGGCCCGTTACTCAATAGATTGACCTGTGCTTTGTTTTGGCCCACTACTCAATAGATTGACTCGAGCTTTGTTTCTGTAACTTTCCTGCCTTAGATTCCTGCTAGTTTTATGGCCCTGGACAAAGTGTTTAACTTTGTGGAGCCTCAGTTAGCTTTTCTATAAAATGGAGATACTAGCTGGAGGAGTCCTCTCACAGGATTGTTATATGTCTTAAATGAGCTTAAATGTAATGTATTCAGAGGGATTTATAAGCTTTTCAGGGGTATGTAAATGTCAGCTGGAACAGTGGAGGGAGAGCCAGCTTGACCCATACCTCCTTCCTCTAGGAAGCAAACTAAACCTTTGGGAGAGACATTTGATCCAAGAATAATAGCTTTGGGTTGTAGCAAGTGGTAGCAAGGTGATGAATAATGTATTAGAAGGCATTCACCTGACAATACCCGTCAGAGGCCTTAGAGTGGGCTCCTTGCTGGTCTTAGGACACTGTTGTAGGGATGCTTGCAGGGATTTCTGATTTTGTTAATGAGGGTCTTCTCTGTACAGGGAGGGCAGATTGCAACCTCTCAGGACCCTCACACTTTGAGGTCTTATCTCAGTTTTAGCCCAGATTCATTAAGCACCTACTAAGTGCCAGTCTTGGAGCTTAATCTAATATACAGAAGAAGCTGAAAAAGGGTATGGAAAGGACTCTTCTATCTCCCCTAATATTTTTTTTTTTGAGGCTGGGGTTAAGTGACTTGCCCAGGGTCACACAGCCAGGAAGTGTTAAATGTCTGAGACCAGATTTGAACTCGGGTCCTCCTGAATTCAAGGCTGGTGCTCTATCCACTGTGCCACCTAGCTGCCCCTCTCCCCTAATAACTTCAAAGGTCAAGGATACTAGTGTAATCATAACCACAATTATAGTAGCATTTTTATAGTACTTTAAACATTTGTAAAATGCTTTAAAAATATCTTTTACTTTTCCCAATTTTAATTGCTGTTAAATAACATTATTTTACAGTTTGGGAAACTGAGGGGGAAAGGTTATTTCCCAGGGAATTCCAGCTAGCGTCTGAGGCAAGCAGACTTGGATGTGGGGGGTGAGAGATAATGAGGAATCCAGTGAATGGTCCTTAATTTTCCAATTGGACTGATGACATCATAATGTGATATCTATATTTGTGGGTGAATGGGATGTAAATGTGATACAAAGTCATCACCGATTGCTCCCTGACTATGGCCAGGATGCAGTCAGTGGAGGACCAAGCTCTACTCACCTTCAGGGCTGTTGGAAAAAATAGTTCATCCACCCATTCGCTGGAGCAAGTCTTTACAAGCTTCAGATAGACTCCTTCCTAACTCCTTGATAGGTTTAAGGCCTGCTAGTTATCCTCAACCTGGTCTAGGCCACGTGCTGAGAAGCTGGGGTGCAGCTTCTTGGAGCCACAGGTAAGAGCTGATTGAGCCCTCCTGGAACATCCCATCAGCCCCCTTGCCCACTACAGGAAAAGGGAAGGTAGATGGGAGAGGGAGGGTTTGCGGGGAAAGGTAACAGACTCTGTTTTGGACAGGTTGAGTTTAAGACTGTCTGTTCTGGACTGAAAGGCACTTGGAAGTGACTGGAGGTCAACAGAGAGGTTGGGACAGGAAAGGAAGAGTGAGAACTGATCCTCAGCATAGAGATGGTGATTAAATCTACAGCAGCTGATGAAATCACCCATCGAAGTAGTACATGGGGAAAAGAGAAGACATTCCTGTTCTGAACTCTTCCAGTGCTTCCCTTTGTTAATTATCTCCCATTTATCCAGTGTACGGCTTGATTTGTATATACTTGATTGTATATATTTGTATATAAGATCTCATTAGACTGTAAGCTCTTCCAGGGCAAGTATTGTCTTCCACCTCTTGTATATTTCCAATTGAGTTAATTTCCAGTTAATTTCCCTCTATTACTACAGACTAAAGAAAAACAAAACAAAATCAAGGGAAAAAGGTTAAAAAAAAGAAAAGAAAAGAAAAGAAAGAATCAGAATATGTAGATTCTTTTGCACAAAATCTTAGGAAAGAGAAAAAAAAAACACCATTAAATGCAACTTTCTACAGTAATTTCCAGTTAACACGCAACAAATGTTAGGTACTTGATAAATGCTGGTTGCATTTGAGCTTTGGTCTTGTGAACTGCCACCGAGGCCATCAGGCTGCCTAGAAAGATTGGGATATTGTGTGTAAGAGGGTAGCTTCAATTGTGTCTCTGCAGGGGTTCTCAGTCCCAAGAGGCTTTCTCTCCCTCTCTACATGTCTTGGTTGGGGGGCTCTGAGGACCTCCTGAGAGATGTTCTTAGTGAGTGGTTCCGAGTGCTCTGTGGATATGGGACTGGCAGGCCTCAGTCCCAGGTGAAGGAAGAGGGGAGCCTCCTCAGTGTTTGGGTGGCTAAATCTTGCTTAAACAATATTTCCCTCTTTCCCCCTCCCCCCAGCAGATGTTTTGCACACTTAAGGGCATCGATTAGACAGCTTGGTTTAGAAGAAGCCTTGGATTTACATCAGAAAACCTAGGTTCAAATCTCAGTTCTATTACCATTACTTTAAATTGATTTATTTAATATTTTCCTCCAGCTACATTTAAAACAGAATTTTTTGACATTTGTTTTAAAACTTGAGTTACACATTTTCTCCTTTATCCCTATCGCCAGCTCCCATTAATCAAGCACATGTGAAAGTACCATTATTTCTTTACTTCCCCTTTGCTTATCAAAAACAAGCCCAGCTTTTTGTGGCCGTTCTAGGAGACCGTCGGGTGGCCCCGGGTGAGGAAGTGAGGGAAGTCCTGGAGGATGGGTCCTGAGCTGCATTTTTGGAAGAGACCCTAGTAATCAGAGCCCTGGTCGATTTCTGCATTAGCTTTTAAAAGAGAAAAGGAAGGAAGGGGGCCTGTCCCCTCAAAAAACAACTACCCCTTTAACCAGAGTTTAGTTGTTGCTTCCCCTCCTTAACGCTTTCTCGGGGACCCTTACTTTAGCTGCCGTGTTTGCACAGCGCGGTTTTGCGGCTTGTCTCCCTTAGACTGCAAACTCCTCGCGGACACTGACGGACCGCCTCCCCGGGGCTCAGCCCCGCGCCCGCACTTAGTGCCTGGTTTACGAGTGCTCGCTGAGCGCTGGTGTTGCACTAATTTAGCCTCTTTTAACCACGTAATAAAACCGTGCAAGGATTCGGGTTTGCGGAACTAGCTCCGGACGTCTGGACTCCCAGTTCTCCTCGGCAGCCCTTAATGCGGCAGGAGAGCCCGGCTGCACCGTGCGACCTTAGGCTGGTCCTCTTCCTCTCCGGGCTACTGTTTCCCCCTTGCAAAAAAAGGGGTCGCATGACTCTAAGATCCCAGTTTGGGAGCCCAGGATTCCAGGTGTTCGGGGATATTTCAAGAGGAAATCTCCACCAGTCTTTCTAGACTCTCGCCCCAGGCAGTACTCTCTGGGAAACCCCCGGGCCAGAACCCTGGAACAAGTGAGGGCGGGGGTGGGGAGGGAGCCTTTCTCTGTAGGCATCTCGCGCGCGCCTGCGCGCGGCCCTCTGCGATCCTCCTGCCCTCTAGAGGGCGCTGCGATCCCCGCGCTGACCTCGCTTCCCGGTATGCCTAGCGCTCATGAGGAGGCGTGGGGGGAGGGGCTCCTTCCGCGTGTGTGAGTGAGTGAGTGAGTGAGTGAGCGGGGACCGAGAGGCAGACAAGAGAAAAACGAGGCGGGTGACGGAGCGAAGAGAGAGAGGAAAAGACAGACAGACATAGATAGACGAGAGGAAGAGGAAAGGGCGCGAGCGCAAGTGGGCTCGAGAGGAGAGTGCACCTCCTCGCTCCCACGCGCGCGCCTCCCGCTCCCTCTCCCCGCCCCCCGCCGCCTTGGCGCCCAGAGCTCGTTCGGGCCCAGCGGGAGCGCGCGCCGCAGGCATTCGAGACGGGGCGTTGAGAGGCCGGGCTAGAGCGTCGCGGAGTCGGAGGCAAGAGCCCGAGCCCGAAGCCGCGCGCTTGTGTCTCCGCTGCGTCCGCCGAGGCCCCCGGAGCGTCAGGGACAAAGCCGCCGCCGCCGCTCTCCGCTCCCGCTCTCGCCGGGGCCCATCCGCCGCCGCCGCCCTGAGGAGAGCCAGCCGCCGCCGCCGCCTTCCCCGCGGATACCCGAGCCATGTCGGCCAGCAGCCTCCTGGAGCAGGTACGACCCGGGCGACCCGGCCCGCATGCCTCGGCCATTGTGTGAGGCGGGAGCCCGACTAGGCCCCGGCGCCTCCGCACCTCAGCGCGGCTCGACCCGGCTGCTCGTCCGCCGGCCCGGGCCCGGCCCGGCACCGCCTCGCGTGGGCTCGGGCTGGGGCCGGGGCCCGGGCCTGCTCTGTCCTCCCTCCCTTCGCGTCCCTCCCCGCCGCCCGCCCCCGTCCTCCGTCTTCCCCTCCCTGTCGTCCTCCGAGCCTCCTCCCTGCGCTCGGCCCGGCCCGCTCCTTTCTTCCCCCTCGGCGGGCCCGCTCTCATTTCGTGTCTTTTTTTCCCCCCCCCTCTCCGCTTTCTTCTGGCGGCTTCTCCGGACAACCTGGTGCCTGGCGACGACTCTTCTCCCGCCCTCGCTCCCTCCCGGTCTCGGCTTTCTTCTGCAGAGACCGAAAGGTCAAGGCAACAAAGGTGAGCCGCCGGGGGCCGCGGGTGCCGGGCTGTTAGGGAGGGAAGCCGGGGCGCGGAGACGGGCTCCCGGGAAGCGCTCCCGGACAGCCGCCAGGGCTGCCCGCTGGCGGCCCGGCAGTTGTGCGCCCTTCCGCGGGGCTCGGCCGCACGCTTCCCGGGAACCAAGAGGGATTCACTGGGGTACCGCAGTGGGAGCGGCTCGGGCTCTGAAAGATCCCAGGTCCTCGGTTTGCCGTGGGTCTCAGAGGGCCTTTTGTGTTTGCTCCCCGCCGCTTGCCCTCTGCAAGCCCGTGCATGGCATGTGGGGGAAAGGGAAATGTGAAGGAGCCCGTGGCGTGACCTTTTAGGCGGAGTTCGTAAAGCAGTGACTGTGGGCGGCTTGTCTTCATGTGGGCTTGCCGGGCTTGGGGAAAGTGGCTCCTTTTTTTCTTTCCTGGGGAAAATGGGCTGGTATCTTATCCGGAGTTTAATTGTTTAAAAAATGAGACTTTAGGGTTGAGACACGTCCAATTGTGACTTTTTTCCCCCTAGTACAAAATGGATCTGTGCATCAGAAGGATGGATTAAATGATGATGATTTTGAACCATACTTGAGCCCACAGGCAAGGCCCGTGAGTAATTAATTATCTGTTTATCTCTCTCTTCTAAAAATGTATTTGATGACTTTTCACTTTTTATTTCTGGGAAACTCACTCTGGAGGATCCTCTCCTTCCTGGAATTATTTATATGGTTTTTAGTTGTAACAAAGTAGTTTTAATAGGGAACCTTAAAATCTTGTGTAACTCGTGTCACTAAATATGTATTTCTAAATTGTTGAAAATATTTGGGGCAGTTAATATTCCATAAGGTACTAGTCATAATATCTGCTTGGGAAATTGATTTTTGATGGTTATGAGAACTAGTTACCAGGAATATCTGGTCATCCTCTGGAAACTTATTCCAGTGAGTTGTATATTAAATGGAAGGTTTTCTTTCTGAAAATCACAAACTCTTCCAAGAATCAGGTGAGAACTGTACTATCAGAATGGTAGTTACTTTAAAAATTTATTTCTTAGAGCACTTAGTTATGGAAATGATCAATAGAAACTTAATTTGGTTGTATGAATTCTCTATTGTCCTATGCATGTAAAATACCAAAGACTCTGCTCACAAAATACATTTTGTGGTGTATACCTTTGCTTTTCCCTATTGTCTGGTCACAATTGAAAATGTTACTACCTCGAGTACTTAAAAATGCAGGGATTTTCTAAACATGTTTTGAATAAACAGAACATAATGTTTAAATCATTATCTCTGATTAAAACACCATGAAACTCTTTAAAATAACTTCCTTACTATGACTAAAATTACCTCTAATTCCTACATAAAACTTTTTTTTATTCCCTTAAATCATAACACTCACCAGGGTGTTTAGACTAGAAAAAGTTTCTTGATCAGAAAGCAACCAGTTAATCAGGAAAAGTAGGGAAGGAAGTAGAGGAATGAGCTAATAGCTGCCTCTTGCTAAATAAGTCATTTGCTTACGTGTTTATTATAATGAGGATAGTGGGAGCATTTAGAAGCTCTTAATTCCAAGTAGTTCCTATAAAATGTTGTGTAATTCAGAGTTTTTAAGTTCAGGAGCATGTGAGAGCTTGCCATTTGAGGTACAGACAGCTATTCTTAACTTGGCAAGACATATGATGTTTAAAGAGGACTTGATTTTTCTTCGTTTCCCTAGAATTAAAGTTTTAAGTATAGTGCTTTTTACACCAAGAAAAAATTTCTAGCATTCCAAAGCTCTCATAAGTAGAATGAGGAAAGACAGGATGAAAATCTGTTCTCCATTAGACTTAATTTGGATCTGAGGCGTCTTCACTGTGGATATTTCTTCCTGCTGTATAAGATTGCATCTCATTCTGTTGGATTCTTGCCCAGGTTCCCCTGGTTTTTAATAGAGGTCCACCCAGAGTTCTGTGTAGTAACCTATTCCACGAAACTACAGTTGGCATCTATCAGTGCTGCCCTTAATTTCTAATACTTTTCTATTAAAAAATGCAGAAATAGCAGTAATTTTTCTACTGATTCATTTGTTACAGACAAAATTTGTCATTTCTTTTTTTACATAAGTATGAATAAAGATAGTGTTTTTCTTTCAAGTGGACATTTAATAGTAGCAAAACACAATATTGCACGTTTATTTTATCAGACTGAATCAGATGAAAAGATTTACATTCTTGATCAAAATGAGAAATCTGGTTGCTAGAGGTACTGATAGTCCTGGTAACATAAAATTAGGTCTTAAGATAGCCTTGGTCATCTAAATCTTTTAAGGACAGGACTATATATGGACTAGTATACCTACTAATGAATTTTTAGGATTCTCAAATTGTTTTGTTATAATGAAATTTTTTTTTTTTTTTTGTTTAGATTTGGCTACAATTATAGGAAATACCTTTTTGTGACTGGATTTTCACCTCATATTGTGTACTCTAAGATATACAAAGAGAAAATACTCATTTTGGGCCAAATTGAGAAAGACCAATGGTCTAAACTTGACATTAAAGTTCATTACACTTATTCTGTATAGGAATCCTCAGATGTTTTCTTGTTTTTTTAATTGCAAAATTAAATGTTCATTGGCTCTTAGAGGTGAAGCAGAAAATTCAACAATGTTTTTGTGGTTTCAAAATGTGCTATTCAGAAGCTATTATGCATTTTCCCTCCTAGTTTTAATTAAGGTGGGCTCATCTCTGGATGCTTCCAAATGGATTTAAGAGTAATATGCTCCACAGTACTTAGCATACTTTATTTGCTGTTTAATTTCTTAGCAGAGGCTTTTTTGAAGGATGGAAGCATGGTTGTTTTGAGCTAAAATTTCCAGTCTGACCATTAAAAAATTATTAACCATTCAGAGTTAAAAACAGTGCTTTTGAGGAGGAAATCACCCCTTTCCCCATCTCTTTTGAACTTGTCTACCCTGCCAAAATACATCTTTTTGTTACAGTCCAGAGCCGATAATACCTTTGCCATATCTGGGTTTAATTGAAAGCAGTTATCACCTGCCAAAGCTTCTGGAAAGCATAATTTGAAAGCATTAAGCTTACTTTTGATAAATTTAGAAAACCTGAAGTTGATCTTTTCAAATAGTAAACTGTAAAGTAGATAGTACATGATAGAATTTTTGATACATAGAATGTTTTGAGATTCTCCTTTTTGGGTAATGGCTGTGTTTTTATGTGTATGAACAAAATATTTCAGTTTTGTATTCCTTTGTTCTGATTTTCTTGCCTTTTTCCCCCCCCCTCTACAGAATAATGCATATACAGCCATGTCAGACTCTTACCTACCAAGCTACTACAGTCCTTCAATAGGCTTCTCCTATTCATTGGGTGAAGCTGCCTGGTCTACTGGGGGTGACCCACCTATGCCCTACTTAACATCTTATGGACAACTCAGCAATGGAGAGCCCCACTTCCTACCAGATGCAATGTTTGGACAGCCAGGGGCTCTAGGCAGCACTCCATTTCTTGGTCAGCATGGTTTTAATTTTTTTCCCAGTGGGATTGACTTCTCAGCTTGGGGGAATAACAGTTCTCAGGGACAGTCTACTCAAAGCTCTGGATATAGTAGCAATTATGCTTATGCACCTAGCTCCCTAGGTGGAGCCATGATTGATGGACAGTCAGCTTTTGCCAATGAGACCCTGAATAAGGCTCCTGGTATGAATACTATAGACCAAGGGATGGCAGCGCTGAAGCTGGGCAGCACAGATGTTACGAGCAGTGTTCCAAAAGTGGTTGGCTCTGCAGTTGGCAGTGGATCCATTACTAGTAACATAGTGGCATCTAATAGTTTGCCACCGGCCACTATTGCTCCTCCCAAGCCAACATCTTGGGCTGATATTGCTAGTAAGCCTGCAAAACAGCAGCCCAAGCTGAAGACCAAGAATGGCATGGCAGGGTCAAGTCTTCCACCACCCCCAATAAAACATAACATGGATATTGGAACTTGGGATAACAAGGGTCCTGTAGCAAAAGCCCCCTCCCAGGCTTTGGTTCAGAATATTGGTCAGCAGCCAACCCAGGTATCACCTCAGCCCGTAGGTCAGCAGATAAACAATAGCCCACCAGTGGTGCAGGCCGCAGCAGGGCAGCAGCCACAGCCTTTGCCTCCACCACCACCACCACAGCCTACCCAGCTTTCTGTGCAACAACAAGCAGCCCAGCCCACCCGTTGGGTAGCACCCCGGAACCGTGGCAATGGGTTTGGGCATAATGGGGTAGATGGTAATGGAGTGGGGCAGTCTCAGAACAATTCTGGGTCTGCTCCTGCAGAACCCCACCCAGTGTTGGAGAAGCTGAGGTCCATCAATAATTATAACCCCAAGGATTTTGACTGGAATCTGAAACATGGCCGGGTTTTCATCATCAAGAGTTATTCTGAGGACGATATCCACCGTTCCATTAAATATAATATTTGGTGCAGCACAGAACATGGCAATAAGAGACTGGATGCTGCTTATCGCTCCATGAACGGGAAGGGCCCCGTTTACTTACTTTTCAGTGTCAACGGCAGTGGACACTTCTGTGGCGTAGCAGAAATGAAATCTGCTGTGGACTACAACACATGTGCAGGTGTATGGTCCCAGGACAAATGGAAGGGACGATTTGATGTCAGGTGGATTTTTGTGAAGGACGTTCCCAATAGCCAGCTGCGGCACATTCGCCTAGAGAACAACGAGAATAAACCAGTGACCAACTCCAGAGACACTCAGGAAGTGCCCCTGGAAAAGGCAAAGCAGGTGTTGAAAATCATTGCCAGCTACAAGCACACCACCTCCATTTTTGATGACTTCTCACACTATGAGAAACGCCAAGAGGAGGAGGAAAATGTTAAAAAGGTAATGTGCTTCTCTACTAAGATTTTTAGGGGAGAAGAAATCAGTGGAAAAAGGTGAAGCAATCTGTAACAATTCTGTAAATAAAATATCTTAGTTTTGGGCCCCCACGGTTTTTAGGTTTTTGTGTGGTCACTGTCAAGGAATGTGAAGATTTGAGCACTGGAAGATGTTTTGGGCTCCTCAGGTGGTAATTCAGTCAGACCAAAGGAAAGGAGCTTAGTGGAAGCATTAGAAATAAAAATGAGAGAGCTGAAACTCAGCTAGTTGGGAAGAATGAGTTTCAAACAAAAGTACTGAACATTTAGGGAGAGAGAGAACCACAGTGTTGAAAAAACAATTTTGAAGGCCTTAAAGGTGAATTGATATATGTTGGGGAGACATTACTTTCCATGATGTTCCTTTGAACTTGTTGGAAGTAGGTCCACACAAAACTCTATAGGGGTCCTGACCTTGTGGCCCTCCACCCTTTGTCCCCTCTTTCCCCAGTAATGATAGCATTGTAAAGAATTTTCCTAACTGCTCTGTTGTCACTTTTTTTTTCTTCATGGTGTTCTAATGATTTTTTAAAGGAAGCTTTTTTCCCCTCTGAACTTTCCTAGTTTCAGAAGTAGGAAAAAGGGTTACACTAACCAAAAAAATTTTCTGAAGCAAGCAACCAAAATATGACAAGGAGAATTTATGGTGCAATATCCACGTTAGATATTTAGTAAATGACTAAGTGAAGGAACTTGAATATGAAGGTGAGAAAGTGATAAGAAAAGAGGAAGGAGGTGTTAGGTTAGATGGCAAGGAATCTATGTAGCAAGGAATTGGCTATTTTTTCATATAATATGGAATCAGCCATATGTGAGAGATGATTAAGAAAATTGCAGTTTGAAAGAGGTATGCATTTAGCAATAGGGTGGCTTAAGGAAGTTTGAACTGCTTGTCAGACCAAATGAAAAAAACCTTCCCTAAACTGAGTAAAAGCTTTTACAGAATAGTCATTTTCATAGACCTAGAAATGCTTAGTTGTGCCTCTGGGCACAACTTGTTTCTTCTTTCTCTCCTACCCATTCCTGTTTTGGGTGCAGCATTCTGAGAGAGCTCTTGACTGAATACCACTCTCAAGTGCTGAAAGAAAAAAACTCTTACAACATAATTGCTGAAGTAAAAGCAGGATGATTGTTGTCTTAACTTCAGTCTGTGTAGATAAATACCACTGTTAGATACAGAAATATTTGGACTAGAAAGTTGAGGAAAAACAGAAAAATACTAGTTTTCAGGTCTTGTACTTATTGTCTACTTCATTTTAAATTTACATTACAGACTTGCAGGGATATTGGAGATTTTCAATTTAGGTAAATTGATTGAATCTGGTAACCTAAGCATTTCTTGAGTGTTTTGCAAAGCACACTTCTTGTTTCAGAAGAGTTTGGGGAAACATTTTAAGGCCAAAATGTTGTAGGCTGTAGCTTTTTTGTGAATAGAATTTAGGGACTTCAGAGTATACCTGTAACAATTCCCTGCTACAACTACAATCTTTTATGACATGACAAGTGGTCATTTAACCTTTGAAGTATTACCTCCTTAGATACATAATATAGCGTGTGCTAGTTTGGATAACTCTGGTTGTTAAGATTAAGTCATGAGTGTGCTTGTGTGTGTGTGTGAACTTTTTGTGCTTTGTTCTTTTGCATACTAGGGCCAAAATGAACAATCCTTTTCCCACAGTGCAGCTCTTCAGCTTATGAAAATATATTTGTGTTGTGTATTAAGGTTGTTAAAGTTGTTTACTTGCATTATCATTTATACTTCCCAACAATTTTGTGAAGGATGTGTGATTATTTGCCCATTTTACAGATGAATTTAGGCTTATAATTCTTCCTAAAGTGTTATCACCCATAACTGAACATGTTAGAGCAGAGTAGGTAGACCTGCCACCCTCTAGCCTTGAAGACTCAGAGCAGCATAAAGATTACCTTGGGTATGATTCATACTGAGTTTGAAGAACTCCCGAGTCCTCAAAACTTTTGTGTTAATCACAGTCTCCATATGACTTCTATCTATCATTTTGGTGAAAATGATTTTATAAAACCTTTATAAAAACTTATAAAACCTTGGTAAGACTATATGTAACTGTTAGATTTAGCCCAAGGTTGCAGTATTAAAGATCTTTTTGAATTCTATCAAACAGTATGTTAACTTGCATTCTCAGCTTTGTGTCATCTATAAATTTTGAGAAACTTGCAGTCCAAAACTATTGCTGGAAATGTTGGGGGACATCATAGACTTTAAAAGTTGACATTGAACTCTTGATAAGTCCATATAGCTTGTGCAGTTCAGCCTGCATCTCTACACATGTTTTATATATCTTGCACATCCTTTCCTTGCTCTTAAAAATAATTTTAGTTTACTTTGTGCCTTGAGGTCAAAATTAAAGGGGGAAACTAGAGTTGAATGTAAAGGAGCAGGGAGGATGGGAGGGAAGGAAGAGAGGGGAGAGGGAGAGATCTGTTGGTAAATTTGGGTCTTATTCACACCTATCAATTTGTTTTTATTTATATTATTATGGGCAGTAGTGGATAAATTAATGCTTGGGTTTCAGTGACTAGTGCATTTTACTCTGGTAGTTACCAGTCAGCCAAACACAATGGTTTTAAGTTAGCTAATGATTGTCCTTTACAAAAAAGCAAGTTTAAAAGATCCCACTGGACACCTAATTATTCTTTGTTAACTAGAATCCAAAAATAAATTTTCTCATTACTTTCTTATAGTAAGAAAATGCAGGATTTCAAGAAGGTCCTTAAGATTATCCTAGATATCACTTACTGTGTACTGCACACTATTATTATCCTTTATATCTTTATGTAACTTATCTCAAACTTCATTTTGTACTTTTCACTAGGGTTTCTAAAACAGTTTATTTAAATTGTTTAAATGTTATATTACCTGTTTGTCATAAAGATTTAATGAAACTATCTTAATGAGCAGGAAAAAGTCATAAGAAAATTTCATCTCACCTATGATGCCATTGCCTTGTGTGTGTGTGTGCATTTCTTGTGCACTGCTTATTACTGACTTCTGCTTCATGAGTTATGTAGTTTAAATCTATAGCCTTATATCAGTAATGCAATGAGTAATTTGGAGTAGTGGATCCCTCCATTTCTGGCTCTTCAGTAATTTTCAGGGTAGTAAATTTTGGATTGCTATAAGTTTGTTTTTAGTCATTTTTTTCACAATCCTTTTTGTAATAGGATGACCTGATTTTTCATTTTTGGGGACCAAAGGAACAAAAAAGCCATAAGTTTCTTTCCTTTTTGATAAGTTTATGCAGTTAAAGCAAAGATAGAATTGAAAGAGTTAAGAACAGGTCTGCTTTTCAGAGTCAATCTTTAGCTTGTCTGTGGTCAGGTAAAGTGCCCACATAGTTGGAATGTGGTTATTCTTTCTCCAGGACTGCTTTTTAAAATTGTCTACTTTTGTCTTCCCTTATAATTATTGCACATAAAAAATGAAGGGAAACAGAAGGGACAGGACTGTAATTCTCTTGTGTAGTATCTACCATCATCCTCCAGTAACTGATATTTGGTTTAGAAAATGCCTTCACTTTCTGTAATAGCTATTTGACTCTAATAGAGTGTATGGGGGTGGTAGGAGTGCTGGATTTCTTCTTTAAAAACTAATGCTTCAATTTGGATTTTTTACCCATTAAATGGAAACAAAGTAGAATTTGCTAAAATTCTAAACAGATCTTTTCCAATCTCTTAAAGGTCAGTGAATCCTAGACTTGAGTTCCTGACAGTTTTGAAAAGCACTTTATGTATATATATATGTATGTATAACCCAGAAAACAAGAAAACAATAAATGAATGAAAAACACTTAGTATTTATGGTGTTTTAGTCACAAATTGTGGATATAGTGGAAAGAATATTGGATTTGGAGTCAGAGATTCTGATTTTGAATCCTGGTTCTGATATTTTACCTGTGTGGTCTTGGGCAAGTTACTTCTGGCAAGTGATTAATTTTTAAAATGAAAATGTGACCTAAGATGACTTTTGCTAAGAACTCTTTCCAGATTCTGAGCTCTAAGATCTTACAGGGTATGTGCTCTTGGTGGGTTCCATTGTAGTGCTTAGGCTATGCCTTGGCTTTAGAAGGAGCCTGAAAGTTGTTAATCTCACAATTTGTTAAGAGAGGAGAGCAGTCCTCCTTAGTAGTGGTGAGAGCTATGTCTTCAAATACAAATAGAACTTAAAAATTCCTATGTGAAAAGACAATCTATGAATTAAAAATAAAGAAGTGTTGTAGATTTATAATTTGGGAAAATCAGCAAGGAGATGACTGTCTAAAAAGCCCTGAATGTTCAGAATGAGATTATGGATAAAGTGAATTCTACAGAGAATCCAGGAGAAAGGACTTGGAAATAGGTAAATTGAACAGACTATTTCTGGCACACAGATTAAGGAAGATGGGGGTGAAAAGAAAAACACAAGGATGACAGAATCTAATGTTTGACTAGAAAGAAGAGCAGGCAATAAATAGGGCTTTGAGAAAGCAAATGGTAAGGCAAAATATGGTATGGAAGGTGATAAAGAAACTTGCATGGCTATAAATATATTTCCATATTTCTTTACTGTGTGCTTGTGAGATAGGAAAGAATAGTAATTATCTGTTGAGACCCTGGATATCTTAGAATCAGCTGGAGTCAGGATAAGCAAAAGTTTTTATTCTTGGTCTTTTGGGGTCACTCAGGGGATTAGATAGAGGAATCTCCATACCTCCTTCCCCTCTCTACCGACAAAGAATGACCCTCCTCCTCCTACTCCCCCCACTGATATCACTTCCCCTTCTTTGTCCACACCCAGCACAGAATAGTTAAGTAGAGTCATCATCTAAACATGTTTATAGAGAATTGTCCAATAGGTAATTAGCTTCACGGGCCAGGTTACCTTGCATCTGCTCATTTGTAGCCCTTTACAATTATTTTCATTTTATAAATGGAGAAACTGAGTTTGTGTGATTAACACCTTAAGTTACTGGGGGAAAAGAGAATTAAGTGCTAATCACTTTAAGACGGGTACTCACAATTTCTTCTGTATTGTAAAAATATAACACATAAGTCATTGAGTTTGACTTACAGTAGTTATTCTTTACCTTTACTTAGGTTTTTAGATTTCAGGACTTGGGGGTTCAGGTGAAGGATAGAAGGAAAGGAGTCATGCAACCTGACAGAAAGGGTTGGTGGATTGGAAGACTTAGTTGAGACAATATTACCTGTTATTAACCATAAGATCTTGGTTCTTTTTCCAGGTATGACATTTACTCTAACTATTGATGAATGAATCTTTGGATCTGTTTTTTCAATCTCAGTAGAAAGTCTTGGGCTAGATGATCTCTCAGTCAACAGTATTTGATACAGTATATAAGTGCACCTCAATTTGTACAATATATATGTAACTGAAAATTGTATTTATTTCAATTCTGTAAAATGAGTAACTTAAAAATGCACTAGAAGTTATTTTAAAGAATGCTTTACTTCTGAAAGGTGAAAACTTGCTAGTTTAAAATTTAGATTTATAAAACAGTAAAGTTTTTGTTTTCATCTTTTTCCCCTTTTTCTAAAGAATCATTAAATTCAAGTTGTATGCAGTGCTCCTATGCTAATTGATGCTTTTCCCTGTTTGGCTTTTTGGTATTTAAAAAAATTGCATTTTGCTTTAAAAATAAATGAAGTTATTGAGGCAGGTAAACTTAAAGGTATTTAGTTTATTTTCTATCCTGTAACAAACTGAATCCAAATTCTAGGGTGGATATTTCTGATGGAGAGAGTAATAACATTTCTGTTTCATTGTGCCACCTTCATTACCATTTGAGGACTTTTCTGAGCATGTGTTGTGGTGATAGTTTTGGGAATATATCATTCAGACTTCAGGGTGTAAATTTCTATTTATACTTCAATCACAGTGCCTACCCATTTCATTGTTTAAACATTTCATTTAGTCTTTTATCATACTATGTTTCATTTTTTAAAGTCACTTCATTGACACTGCTGAATGAACATTCTCTTGACTAAGGGTCAAGGTCTTTTGACCTTTTAAATATACAAAATTTTATATATATATATGTGTGTGCATATATATGTATATACACACACATACACAGACACACAAAATTATAATAGTTTCTTTAGATAATGGAAAGTATTGTTTGGTAGTGCATTCTTAACTACCTTATCACCTTCATTTGCAAAGTGAATAAATTAGATTGGGTTTCTCTCCTATAGTAAAACTAGTATGTCTTAGAAGACTTTTTTTTGGGGGGGGTGATAGAGGTAATTTAGAATATTTAGAATAAAAATTATAGGTTCCATAGTCTTTGACTGGACTCTGTAGTTAGCCCTCCCTCCTTATTCAGTCTCAGGACCTTGAGAACAGGGTCACAAGTGTGAAATTGTGCAACCTATAGTCAGCTCTGATTTCATGCTTGCTTTGTATATTTTTAGATTTTTTTAGCTAATTAGAAATCTGAAAATTTCAAAGAATATTTTATTGGCTATCAAAAATGCTCATTGTTTTTGTTAAAGCCAGAAGTAAGTCTTAAAGAGCTTACCTGTTGAATGGTTTGAAGAATTTTTTTCTCCCTACCTTGCTTGATAGATTTTTAGTGCAGACCTGTTCTACTCTGTTGTCTCCTCCCGTCCTCTTAAATCTTTTAACTTTGGCCTCAAAGATACAGATTAGTCCATTTAGATTTTTCATTTGAGTAACTTTGGAAGGAAGAGAATGCTGTGTCTGTGGCTTGGAACTGAATAGGAAGATTAAGTTCTCCAGGGAGAAAGATCTAGTGTAGCTATCTCAATTTTGGATTATGTGGAGCTAAATGGGGAGATGGGGGATATAGCATTCTCTCATTTAGCTACTCTCATTTAAAGGACAGTGTTAGAAGTATCACATATAGCACACATAACTTTCTTCTAGTGAAGGAAGTTTGCTTAAGGTAAATGGGTGAACCCTTACTGTCCCTGTCTGATTATTTTCCACTTTACCCATACTTCCTGTATAGATGGAAATCTACACATAGCTTAGGAACAAGGAAGAAGCTTTAGTTGCTGTAGCTCTTTACCAATTTTTTTCTTTTCAGTTCCACTGAGGGGATAAAAGTAATTCAACTGCTACCTTTTCACTCCCCTGTTACAGCCTGCAGGGAAAATGAAGGAATATGAGGGATAAAACTGTTTATGCTTCCTTGCTTGGAACCACTACCAAACAATCAGATGGCAGCTACCTTCCCTCCATAGTCAGTTAACATATTTGAGTTCCCTGTTACATCTCTAAGCAGTATGCAGGACATAAAGAAAATATATTTTGTAATAAAACAACTAAATCTAGTTGGAGAAACAAGCTTGCCAAGAAAGTTTAAGGCTGGCTGTTTTTACACAACAAGGTGTTATTTGCACATTATAAGACTAAATTTAGGTCGTAGTTATCAGGAACTCAATGGAGAAGTTGAGACTTTATACAAGGCATTAACTATTGCTAAGATAGTTATTGCAGGCTAGTAATGTTTAAGGAAGGAAATGGCTCAGCTCCTGATGGTCTCCCCTTCTGTCTAGGAAGGGAGAAGAAGAGAATTGTTAGTCCTTGTTCCCTAGAATGGGCTGTACTTTACAATTGCTGATTTGTCAAAAACAGTGTTGCTGGTTTTGGGTTGGGTTTTGGACTAAATGCCACCTGTGGTTGTGGTACAGAGCAAGACGTACCTATAGAACATAATATAATGATTAACACTCTATAATATAAAGTTGTATGCTAAAGTTTACATTGTAAAATTTCACAATAGTATACTTTTTCAAATTATTAGTTTGTTGAGCAAAGGTAGACCATTGAAAATTGAAGTCCAGTTATTTGTATAAAAGTTTTTATTTAAGCTATTATCTTCAATTGTTACAAGCTTCCAAATTGACTATTTTGAGTTAGAACTACTCTTTCTCCAATTTTCTTTCTCATGGATTAGTGAAAAGACTAAATGCAGGGTGTAAGAAGAGGAAGAGAAGGAAGACCATGAATGATTAAGGTGTTTTATTTGTATTCTGTGAATTGATCTGGCAGTGAGATGTTGAATATTACTTTTGGGATAAGAAGAAATGAGGGTTGACTTAGTTTGGCCTTTACTATAGACAACTGTTGGTTCCTTCATTTCTGTAGATCTTAGTTATATCATTTGTGAATGGTGGTTGTGAGGAAAGCAAATTGAGGCCTGCAGGTGCTATGATTTACCTCATTTATAGTTTTTAGAGTTAGAATCCTTATTATTGGGAATAATTGGAAAAATTTAGCAGATTTAGATTCACATTTTAATGTATAGCTGACAGAAGTGAAAAGATGCTTATCACATGGGAATGTTAGGAATTGGGTTTTCTGTGAGATTTAAAACTACCCCAAACAAACCCTCTTAATATTTGTTTTTTTCATTACATTATAATTACATTTTAATGTATGTTTCATCCCATCTTCTACAATTTTGTGCACCAGTGAAGTACAGTTAAACACATTTGACCAAGGGTATTTAACAGATACATGTCTGATAACTGATAACTATTTTGTTCCTCCCCCATAACTTATCACTTCTTTGTTGAGAGGAAAGATAAATTTAGGATCATAGTTTAGAGTTGAAAGAAACTTTGGTGGATTTTTAAAAATTTTTTTAATTTTTTTTTTTTTTTTTTTTTTTTTTTTTTGTAGCTGAGGAGTCTGAGGCCCAAAGATTATCCTGACCCAAAGTTACTTGGGAACTCACTAGCCAAAAATGAATTTAAACCTAGGTGCTTGACTGATCTTACCTTTGTGGCATATTGCAGTGTTATCTCAGATCAGATTTTTAATTAAAATGTTTATATTAAAATCTTTTCTCTTTATACAGACAATAAAGGATCTGTTTTGTGTTAGGTCCTGTGCCTGGGGCCTGGGTTTTTCATGTATGTTCTTGAGCTGGTTTTTTCCTTCATATTCCCCCTCAGAGGTTCCTAGGCTATTTCTAAGCCCTTCTGTTAACCTGCTGTTGTTAGATGGGCTAACATTAAACAGGTAAATAGGAGCCAAATTCTGCTTTGCTTCTGGATCTTCTCCATGGAGAAGAAACAAGCTGGAATTTAAGGATGCGTCTGGTGTATCTTGAAAGTATAGTGTATTTTCTTAGTGCCAAGAACATCTTAAATAGCTTGAGCTATCCATTTTTATTTGGTAGATTATAGCAGCAACTTTCTCTGAATTGAAGTAAAATAGGAAGTAACATCATTAAGTGCTTAATTTACTTATGTCTGTAAGCTTCCAAAATTCCCAAAGATAAACATCTTTGACAGAATGATGCTTTTCTACTTCTTTGTCTCTATAGAGAATAGAATGAACTCTTTGATTTTGTCAAATGCTTCTCCTGCATCTATTGAGATAATCATATGATTTGTTAGTTTGGTTATTGATAGTCACTTATGCTAATAGTTTTCCTAATATTGAACTAATTCTGCATTACTTGTGGTCACAGTTAACTCCTTGAAAGCAAAGATTGTCACAGTGCTTAGTATATAAGTGCTTAATAAATGTTTTACTATTAAGATCTGTTTTTTCAATTACTGTTAAAATCTAGTACTGTTTTTTTCTATTTTTCCTCTATAATCACTTTAAAACACAAAGAATACTTCAGAACTTTACCTAAAAGATCTTTTAGGTAATAAGCTTTCAATATCTAGAGTTAGGCTATCCTTTGAAGGTATTAAAACTTTCTTTGAAGCTAGTTGCCAGTTGCGTTTTAGAGTAATAGTGCTTTTTTTTAACCTCATTTGCTCCCAAGAACAGTCTTCTATTCTCATCTTACAGATCAGGCAGTTGAGGCTGAGAGAGGGAAGTGATTTGCCTAGAGTCACACAGCTAGTTGTAAGTGTTTGAGACAGGATTCAAATTTGGATCTTCCTGATTGCAACTTGGTATGCCATCTGAGTTTTTAGTTTCTCATAAAACAATAGCAAAAATCACTTAATAGCTGTATGATCCTGGACAACAATGTTCTCCATCCTTCCCCCCATTTTTTTTAAACCTAAGGTAGTATATAGGATCAGAATGTCTTAGGTTTTTTCTTTTTTCCAACCATCCAGTTTTCAATAGTGATATGTAAATTTGTTCTTTCAGGATAGCTCCATCATAACCTTTGGGAGTTGTTTGGGTAACTAAGAGGTTAAGGCTGGAATTTAAACTTCAGGAATTACCATAAAATAAGACTGAGAGATAGTTTGCAATTAGTTTGTGGCTAGACCTTTGGTTTTGGGATAAGGAATAGCTGACATTTAAGTTAGATTCAAAAGAAAAATCTCACTTTAAGTAGTAGTATCTTTCTTCCCAATGACACCCACCCATCTATCTGTCCATCCATCTGTCCAGCTATCTATCCATCTTTATTTATATTACATTACCAGCACAACTGTTATTTTGGTGTTTACTTTTTCTCAGAATAGTGATGAGGAGTAATTGGTAAAAGAAATCTGAATAATACAGAAATATGATAACCCAATTTGATATTCTTACATTTATTATAAACGTATATATCTCTTGTATTTGTCCCTCTTTTTTCCCATTCAAAATGCTACCAGTTGAATTAAGGCCCTTTCTCTTTCCTGGATTATTTTAATGGACCAAAAATTGGTCTTTCAGCTTAGTTTTCCTCTTTCTCCATCTGTCCTATAGTTGCCAAATTTTCCTAATGCCCAAGTTTGACCATGCGATTTCCCCTTGCTCCAACATCTTTGGCTTGTTTTTCAGTCAATTTTTCGTCATGTCCAATTCTTTATGACCCTATTTGGGGTTATCTTAGCAAAGCTATCCAAATGATTTGCCATTTTCTTCAGCTCATTTTATGTATGTCAAACTGAGGCAAATAGGGCCACATCACTTAGTCAGGGTCACCCAGCTAAATCTGAGACCAGATTTGAACTCAGGAAGATGAGATCTGGACTCTATCCACTAGTTGCCATAATTTTTAACTCCCTAGTTGTATATGGTTTAAATATATATATGAAGACCCTAGACTGATGTTTATAGACCATCACAATCTAGCTTTATTTCATATTATTAAGAATAATACACACCTGAGTTCAAGCTTTGGCTCTTGACATGTACTAGCTGTGTAAGTCACTTAACTTTTCCAAGCCTCAAAATAACTCCATAACTAACTATTCAGTTAGAAATGGCTTGCCAATCTGCATTGATAGAGGGTTTTTTTTTGTACTTGGAATTAGTAATAGTATTTGTGCTACATTCTCAGGAGACAAAAAAATTTTTTTCTCCTCAAGGAACTTTTGTCAGGAGAAACAATATGCATAAGTATATACCAAATACAGAATGTCACAGGGTAAATAAATTTTTTTTTTTTTGGGGGGGGGGAAGGACTTCAATGTTAGGAAGGAACTAGCAGCTAGAAGGATCAAGAAAGACTTCATATAGAAACTGGTGTAGGGATTCTAAAAGGACAGACTAGAGGGAAAGCTTTCTAGCCATAGGGATGGCCACAGCCTATGAAAGGATGCCGACATGGGAATGGAATGTTATGCCTTAGGGCCAGGCCCTTTGACTAAGCTTGAGGGTATGAGCATGAATATGATTGGGAAAATAGCTTTGGAGCCAGGTTAGAAAGGGCCACTTGCCAGTGAAGGAGTATTGTATCTTAGAGGTAATTGGGGTTCCTTGGTGTTGAGTGGGGAAATGATTGGTAATAATTAAGCTGTAGGAAAATCACTTTGGCACCTTTATAAAAAGATTTGCAATGTAAGGGATTGTCTTGTCTAGTCAGAGATTCATCAGTGTCCAACTGGTGATAGGGGCTTAAGGTAGGCTGTGCTATTACCTGTTTTACTGAGAGAAGAAAGATCAATGAAATCTCAGGTATTAAAAAATAGTATTAGAACTAGAAAGGGATATTAGAGACCAAGAATTCTTATCCTGGGAGTCATGTATCTTTTTTATTTTTTAATTATTTAATTAATTAATTTTTATTAAAGCTTTTTACTTGCAAAACATGCATGGGCAATTCTTCAACACTGACCCTTGTAAAATCATGCACCTGTTCTAAGAAAATACTTTAATAACTTAAAATAATTAGATTTTTTTGATAATTCTTATATTTGAAAGGTGATCCCTATACTTCAGGAGTCTGTCTAAGGGGTCTAGGAAATAAGAGGTTAAGAATATTTGATCTAGTACATCTCATTTTGCAAATGAAATAGAGATCCAAAGAGATTAGTACAAAGCCATTGAGGTATTAGATGGTAGAACTTGGATTCAAAAACCCAGTTCCTTTGACTTCTGCTTCTGAGCTTTCATCTAGTGACAACCCAAACTACATCTTTTATTTCCTGATTTTGTTTTGTATCTTTCTATCTCTATGCATTCCTATAGGCCAAAAGCACATTCCTACTTTCTCTACCTGTTGAACCAGCATAGATGCCTTTGCAAGAAAATTTCCATTGGCTTCCTCATTGCCCCCCAACAGAAACTGATCTTCCTTTCCTATTCAAATTTTTCTTAAATTACAGTTGGACTTGAACTTCACTTTGTTATTTTTCAATGTGTCTTTTCTCCGTCCTTCAGTATAGAAAATTATTTTTATACCCAGTGCCTAGAACAGCTTAGAACAGGCTTTCCTCAAAATAAGTAATCAAAATAAGAATTGAGATGCTAGTGATAGATTTTTTAAGGTGATATATAGGGTAAGATAGCAATCGCAGGTTCTATTACTTATAGCCTCAGGCAACAGCTCATGTTTAAAAGATTAAATTATGATTTACCAAGCATTTAATCTGTGATTAGATAGTATGTGAAATGACTTGCTTAAGATATGTAGAGTCAAAACTTCTGAATCCAGGTTTTTACCTCCCCCTCCCCAACCTAATAATGCTTTTCCCACTATCCCAATTACACATGATCTCATCTATTTTTCTGCATTCTGGTTCATTTTCCAAGCTCTTCCTATCATAGTAATAGTTCATTTGAAGTAGGAAGTTGAAGCCCTTTTCATTTTAAGCTTGCTTCACTTGTGAAACTTTTTCCAGACAACATTAAAACAATTTTAGAAAATACTTAATCCATTTATTTATTGATGACTTCCCAGTTTTCTTCTTAGTAAAGCATACTCATTCTTTTTGCTGAGGCAATTGGGGTTAAGAGACATGCCCAAGATCACACTGTTAGGTAGGAAGTGTTAAGTATCTGAGGACCGGGCTGGTGCTTTATCTACTGCCCCACCTAGCAGTCCCCATATTCATTATTCTTATCAAACTCATTTAGGGTAAACTGTCTAAGCACTGTGCTTTCAAGAATACAAAGATGTAGAAATGTCTGTTGTTTATAGTTTACTAATACTACTTAAAAATATTCCATGTTGTGTGACTTATTTTCATCTTCTATATTTAGTACAGGAGTTCTAAATACCTTCATTACTGACCCTGCAGTGGAAGTGGAGAAAATGAACATTTTGCTATGGAAAAGGAGATTAGTTTGTCTACTTTACAAAAATCAGCATATCACTAACACTTAAGTACTGTTTTAGTGAAACTGTGGGACAAGAAATACAAATTTTGTTTTTAGTATTTTTTTCTTCAGAATATTTTATAAATGAATATTAATTTAAGTTCTAAATTTTTTCTTTTTATTTCTCCCTCTCTCCAAGACAGCAAGCAAGTTATATGTGTGCAGTCATTTTAAACATGTCTCCATATTAGTCATTGGGAAAGAATAATCAGGACAAAAAGGAAAAAGCACGAAAAAGAAAACACACTTGAATGTTGGAGACTGAATGTGGATCTAAATATGCAATTTTTTTTTTTTTTTCTATCACAAGTCTGTTTGAATTGTCTTGGACCAATGTATTGCTGAGAAGACTTAAAGCTATCATAGTTCTATCTTCACATAGTCTTGCTATTACATTGTATAATGTTCTGGTTCTGTTCATTTCATTTAGCATCAATTCATCAGTTCATGTTAAGTCTTTTCAGGTTTTTTTTTTAAATCAGTCCTCATTTATTTTTGCTCCTGATCTCCTTTCCCCCCCCCCCCCTTCCCCCTGAGGCTGGGGTTAAGTGACTTGTCCAGGGTCACACAGCTAGGAAGTATTAAATGTCTAAGAGCAGATTTGAACTCAGTCCTCCCTATCCACTGCGCCACCTAGCTGCCCTCTCATTTATTATAGAACAATAGTATTCCATTACATTTACATACCATAATTTATTCAGCTATTTCCCTGTTGTTGGGCATCCACTCAATTTCCAATTTCTGAGCTAATCACTTAACCTTCTGTGAGCCTCAATTTCTTTATCTGCAAATGGGAATGATAACTTGTTTATCAGAGACTGGTTGTGAGGGTCAAATAATAATTAATTATAAAGCACAATATAAATGTGAGGTATTATGACCTTGCTGGGGGGAGTGGAGGATTAGGAGAAGTTAGAAGTAGACACCTTTGTCACTCAATCTAGCATAAAATATCACTCAAAGCTTTAGTGGTGGTGTTTTTTTTTTTTTTTTTTAATTTATTTTTTTAATTTTATAATTATAATTTTTTTGACAGTATATATGCATGAGTAATTTTTTTTATAACATTATCCCTTGTATTCATTTTTCCAAATTATCCCCTCCCTCCCCTAGATGACAGGCAATCCCATACATTTTACATGTTACAATATAACCTAGATACAATATATGTGTGTAAATCCCATTTTCTTGTTGCACGTTAAATATTAGATTTCGAAGGTGTAAGTATCCTGGGTAGATAGACAGCAGTGCTAAGAATTTACATTCACTTCCCAGTGTTCCTTCTCTGGGTGTAATTGTTTCTGTCCATCATTGATCAATTGGAAGTGAGTTGGATCTTCTTTATGTTGAAGATATCCACTTCGATCAGAATACACCTTCATACAGCATTGTTGTTGAAGTGTACAGTGATCTTCTGGTTCTGTTCATTTCACTCAGCATCAGTTCATGTAAGTCTTTCCAAACCTGAATTCATCCTGCTGGTCATTTCTTACAGAGCAATAATATTCCATAACCTTCATATACCATAATTTACCCAACCATTCTCCAATTGATGGACATCCATTCATCTTCCAGTTTCTGGCTAGTGGGTTTTTTTAAATAGCTCTTTATCTTTCCAAATATATGCAAAGATAGTTTTCACTATTTACTTTTGCAAAACATGTGTTCAAAATATTTTTGCCTCCCTCTTCCTTCCCCTAGACAGCAAGCAATCCAGTAAAAGTCAAATGTGCAATTCTGCTAAACATTTCAATTCAGATCAAAGTGGAGGGGGGGTGGAGGAAGATGAGAAAAAGCAAAAGGATGAAAATATTGTGCTTTGATTATACATTCAGTTTCCATAATTCTCTCTGGATGCTGATGGCTCTTTCACAAGTCTATTGCCTTGAATCATCTTATTCTTGAAAAGAGCCAACCCCATCACAGTTTATCATCATAATGTTCTCTTGGTTCTTCACTTAGCATCCATTCATGTAAGTTTTTTCAGGTCTTTCTGAAATCAAGTTTTAGTGTTCTTTTCTAGCTTACTCCCTGTCGGATTAAATTAAACCTTTCCAGGCAGTGACAATTTTTTTTAACCTTAGTAGCTGAACATTATCATTTTGAATCATGAAATTGAGTAAGCAAGGCAGTTATCTAGGATCTTAGACTTGGAAAGGGAAAGATTAAACATTTATTCTGTGCCCAGTATGATTAGACATGATCCTAAGTACAAATATCTCACTTGATCCTAACAAGAACCTTGTGAGGCAGGTGCTATTTTTATCATCATCATCTCTACTTTTCAGTTGAGAAAACTTGAGACAAATAGGTTAAGTGAATTGACTAGGATCACAGAACTATTTAAGTGGCTCCAGCAGAATTTGAGTTCATCCTGACTCCAGGCCCACACATTAGTGTGCCATCTGGCTGCCTAGAATGTTAGAAGTCATTTTATAAATGAGAAAATTGGGGCTCACTGACATGAAACTAATAAGTAGCAGAACTTGGCCTACAACATTAAACCTCCCTTTATTGCTCTAAACTTTGCCTTTTAAAAGATGACAGTGTCTATAGGTCTGTTCTTGTAGATCAATAAAAAGATGGTTTTCTTGCAGTGAAGAGAAGGAAATTTTAAGTAATATGGCAGGAGATTTTGTCTGATTAATATGAGGTAAAAATGCCAGATACTGTATTGAAAAAAATTTACATATTTTTTTCATGTCCTAATTTTTTTCCTGTATCCTAATTCCTCTTTGTCCTCCTCACAGAGAACTATATTAGCTGAGAATATTCTTGTATTTGATTTAGTTAATATTTTTCCCCAGTTAAATTCAAAAGATTTTTTACACTAAAAATTTTTTTTTGAGTTCCAGGTTTTCTTCCTTATCCCCATTCACAATTAAGAAACCACATATTGATTTATGTAGAACATTTCCATAAAAGTCAAGTTGTGGGAGAAAACGTAGATTTCCCACCCCATCCTAATGAAAATAAAAACCCTCAAGAAAAGTTTAAAAAAAAAAAAAAAGGAATGCTTCCATCTGTTTTCAGACACAATTAGTTTCTTCTCTGGGTATGGATAGGATTTTTAGTTCTTCAGAGTAGTTTTGAATGTATTCCCAGAACATTGCAGTACACACTTTGTTGTATACTTTTTTTGGTATTAAAAAACTACATATATGTGCATGTGTGTGTAAAAACTTCATTTTTCTTGAGTGGAGGACTTTCCAGGGCTTTTCCCCCTTATTACCATCACACACACTGCAGTTTATTGAATTATTTCCCAATTGATGGCTATTCTCTCAATTTACAAATTTTCCATTTTTCTGTCCTGAGATTATTGCTATAAACATTTTTAGTACATAAAGGTCATTCCTTCCCCCCCTCCCCTTTTTTTAAAAAAATTTTTATTATTATTATTATTTTTTAATCTTTTGGTATTCATGATTAGTAGTAGTGTTAGGTCAAAAGATATGCAAAAATTTTATAATATTGTGTGTGTGTATATGTGTGTGTGTGTGTGTGTGTGTGTGTGTATAGGCACATATATCTCTTGATCATTTCTTTTTTGATTTTTTTTTTTCCCCTGAGGCATTTGGGGTTAAGTGATTTGTGAGGGTCAAGCTAGGTATCTGAGATAATATTTGAAATCAGGTCCTCCTGACTTCAAGGCTGGTATTTATCCACTGCGCAACCTAGCAGCCCCTCCTGATCATTTAAATTAGGGCTCTTTTTATAAATCTGATTCAGTTCCCTCTGAGAAATGAAGCCTTGTTTTGAAATTCTTTTTACAATTACTATTGTTAATTTCCCTCCATTTATTTTCTCTTTTCAATTCTTTTCCCCAATATATGCCCTCTTTTATCACTTTCTTCCCTTTCCCCCCTGATATCTTATTCCCTTTCTGTTTTCCTGCAGGGTAAGATAGATTTTTATACCCATATTGAGTGTGTTAACAAATACATTGAAAAATATTTGGCAGCTTATGCAGTGCTCCATATTCAGAGACACTGTATAGGGATAGGGTGGTTTTTTTTTTTTTTTTTTTTTTTTTTTTTTTTTTTTTTTAATATCTCTGGTAATTTTACTACATTAATTTTTGATTATCTTGCAATTCTTTTTTCTTATGTTGTCTCCATCATGTGTATTGTCTTCTTGGATTTGCTTACTTTACATCAGTTTCTGGAATTTTTGTGCTTCTTTATATTCATTTTACTTGATATTTCTTATAAGCATAATGGCATTACTTTAGTTTAGACATTCCTCAATTGAGGAATTTCTTTCTTTTTCTTTTCTAATTTTCTAATTCTAGTTTCTAGTTTTCTAATTCTTTATCACAAAAAATGTGACTACATATTTTGGTTTGAGTCTGCTGCCCATGACCTTTTTGGAGTATATGGGGTGAAACCAGTTTGGGGAGTGTGGGATAGAGGATATATAGTGGTGATATGTTTGCGTCAAAGAGTGTGGACATCTTATTCGTTTTTAAAATAGTGTTTTATTTTTCCAAATATATACATAAATATTTTTATATTTAAATAAATATATTCAATATTTACATATAAATATATACATAGTTTTAACATTTCACATTATAAAATCCTTCTCTTCCAAATTTTTCTCCCTCTACTTCCCTCTGCTTCTTCATACCCCCTTCCCAAAGACAGCAAGCAATCTAAGTTAAATGTGCAGTTCTTCTATATATTTAGTGTGCAATAATTGTGTAATTCCAAAATGACTTTTCTTAATGGCTGTACTGATTTAATTTCCAACAATTCATTTATGTACCTGACTGTAACCATGCTATTTACCCCATTTTATTTTATTTTATTTTTATTTACCCCAGTTATATGTAAAAACATTTTTTTAGTTACACATATATCTACTATTTTTTTTTTTTTAACCTATTTCCTTATGAATCATGTTGGGAGAGAAAAAGCAGAACAAAAGGGAAAAGCTATGAGGGGAGAAAGAAGGAAAAAAAAAAGTGATGTTGATTTATATTATCTCCATAATTGCCTCAGGATGCAGATGGTACTTTCCATCCAAAGTTTATTGGGATTTCCTTGGATCACTGAACTGATGATATGATCATAGTCTTATAGCCCTTTGGCATAGTTCCAAATTGCTCTCCAGAATGGTTGGATCATTTCACAGCTCCACCAGTAATGTATTGGTGTCCTAGTTTTCCCACATTCCCTCCAATTGACCTTTCCTTTGACACGTTTTCTGGATGTGTGGTCGAAAACCTCTTCTGATTTTGGAAGGTTCACGTTCTGCCTCTGGAACAGGAGCTGAAACATGACCCTAAACATGATCTTGAGCAAATCACTTAACTACTTTGTTCCTTAGGCCACTCTTAAGATAGAAATTGCAGAAAATGGCTGATCTACATTGGTAGAAGGAATGCAGTCCTTTACCACAAGTCCAGTCCGTAACCCTTTATTATAGAGTTACATTTGTCAAACTTAGAAAACCTTGCTTTGTGTCCCATTCATGAGAAGCTTCGTGATGTGCAGGCAAATAATTTTAACTCTCTGAATTTCAGTTTTTTCTTCTGTTAAAGGAGGATTATAGATGGAAATGTTTCCTAGCTTGTGAGGATCAAATGAGTTTATATGGAGAGTTTTATAAATAATAATAAATGTATAATAATAATAAATAATATTAATAATAAATAAATAATAATAATAAATAAATAATAATAAATGTAAAAGATTTTTGGGACTAGTGGGTCAAAGTGCTTGTATTTGGAATCAGGAAAAAACTTGGATTAAATTCTCTGAAACACTTATTCTGTGCTTCTATTCAAGTCACTCATCTTTTGTGTGCCTCATGTATTAAGTCTCTTCCTTTTACAAACCAATTGAATAACCAATGCATTTCAAACTTTGCAGTATGAGCATTAGCCCCACTGTGCAGTTGAAGAAAGATCATAGTCCTGTGAAGGCAGTTCTTTATTACATCTCTTTGATTTAGACCTATAGTATCCCCCGGTACTTGACATTCTTTGTAGTTACTTACACATATCAAGAGTTTTGTCTTCTGCCACAATTTTATAATGCCCTCACAAAGATAGCAAATGCTACAATTCATTTAGGGTGATAGGAAAGAAAGCATAGTTGGTTCAATGTGATTTTTCCACATTTCCTCACCTCCTGGTGAGTTTACTATTTTGCTGGATGTGTTGTGCTGGCTGTTGTGATGCTAAAGCCTTAGCTTAAGCATCTTTGTTGTCCACTTTTCCTCCTTCCTTCATATCCTTTTTTGTTTATCTCCTTTCTTGGATTTTGATAATTTTAACAATTTTCATAAAGAATGACAAATCAAAAATTTAGGCAAACTTGGGACATCTACTTTTAGTTAGTAGCTCATTGTTAAGCACTTAGAGAATACTTAGCTCCTAAGCAGATAGCATTGTCTAGTGAAAAGTTACTTGATGTGTCCTGGAGAGGGAGAGATAAGACCAGAGGGAGAAAAAAAATTGGAACTCAATCTTTTTTTTTCTCAATAGTACTTTATTTTTCCAAATATATGTTTTCATTGTAAGACTTCCAGATTTTTTTCTCCCCTCCCCTTTTCCAAGATAGCAAGCAATCTGATATGTTAATAAATAAGTGCAATACTTTTAAACATGTTTCCATAGATTATGTGAGAAAAATTGGCCCAAAAGGGGAAAAAAAAACATGAGAAGGAAAAGAAAAAACAAAAAAGTTGAAAATACTATGCTTTCTTTGATCCACAGTTCTCTCTGGATGTGAATGGTTCTTTCCATCCTAAGTCTGTTGGAATTGTTTGAGGTCACCTCATTGTAGTTCATCATCACAGCTATGTACAATGTTTTCCTGGTGGAAGTCAAAGTCTTAGAAAAATGAATGTTGAAAACTATCTTTTCATGTATTGAAAAGTCAAAGGACTTGTATTTGAATGTTGACTTTGCAACTGAATGAACAAATAAGTTCTTTCTTTTGCTAAAATGAGTTAGCCTATATCCATTGTAAGATTCCTTCTAATTCTTATTTCTGATGTTTCACCTATGAGTGAGGTACTGGTGTGTTTATTTCTTCAGCTGTATGGTGAGGCTAATGTTCCTACTTCATATCTCCCATTATTGGAGGGAGGGAGAAGAAAGGGTTCCTAAATTGCAATGCTCCACAGAAATATGAATTGGAGTTAGTGGAATCTCTTATCCAGCTAAGTAGAAAGGGACCACTATGGAAAAGGAAACTCCCCCCAAAACTTTTCAAATGAAAAGGATTCCATAGAAATGTAACTCTATATTTGAAGGTGATTAAGGATAATGATTAGGCTAGAACTAGATTAAAAGATACTGTATTTAAATAATACTAAGAGACTTGCTTCTATTTGCCCCTAGCTACTAGGCAAGAATTGTGCTTATTGTCCAAAGTATATTACATCTCCATAACAGAGTTTGATCTTATTCAAGAAGGCTCTAAATCTGATTGTCAAATAATGTATCTTGGGTTTTGAAAGTAGCTAAGTTGTCTGTAGAGATTTAGTAAGAACTGCCATCATATCTGCCATCATACCAACTGTTTAAAGTGGAGTGGGTGTTATTGAAGAGAGTTGCAGAGCTATGAGTAGTTTTATCAGCAGCAGTTTCTTTGGATGATTTTCAAACCTCTTAAAGCAATCATGAAAGGAATTGTAAAGAGCTTATCTTTCAAGCTTATTTTATACATGAGGGAACATGGGCCAAGGCCCATGAGATCCATGGACTTACTCAAGGTCATATAGCTGGTTAGCTACAAAGATAGAGTATTAAGACTTGTGCCCTGTATTGAAATATAATGGTTTTTTTTTTTTTTTTTTACTATATAGCCTGAATTAAACACTGTTTTGAGCTTCAGGATTCTTTAGAAGACAGTATTGTATGTAATACTAATGTGTGAATTAAACAGCAATAGTGAAGTCCTAGGGTGCCCAGTGTCATCATTTAATTGTCAGAGATAAAATTTGACTCTTCCTAGACTTTGCACTTCTATTCAAGAACATTTCAAGAACACACTGGCTTAGTATTGGCCAGGATTTTATACTATGCTTTTATTAAGGTAAATTGGAGTTATTCTATAATCAGCTTCTTCTGCAATCAGGATTTGACTGAACTGCAAATTGCCATGACCCCATTTTTTTATTAGCATATTCTTTATGCCTATCTTACTATTTAAAATCCTATCATGAGAACTCCTAACTGAAGGTCTGAAAGATTACTTGGTTCTCTTTTAAGTAGATATAGGCTACTGGTCTAGCAAATGAATATCTTTTTATGTTAATATTGTGATGAGAATAAACTGTGCAGATACTGTTTTGCAGAAAAAACATTGGGATTGCCCCATTTTTATCCCTTGTTCTCATTATCTATCTGACCTGCCGTCTTTTCCAGCCATATGTATCTTTTCTATATTTTATGTCACTTGTTTGTGCATGTTTGGCAATATTCTGTGAACTCTTTTAAGATATTATCATTGCTCTTTGAGTTACCTATTAGTTTGAATCTTATCTATGATTTCTGTTCTTTTACAGCGTCACTCAAAGATTATCAGTGCTTTAAGAAGTGTACTTTTATGATAGAGATGAGTTTGGTCAATAGTTGAAAGTGTTCTGCTGTTTTTAAAGGTATTAAGGTCCATTCTCTTGCCATTCACTTCTGGGCCCAGCTCATTGTGGCCATCTACAGGTCTTGTATGTATACACATGCATCCAAATATATGTCATGCATTTTTTCTGCTTGCTTTTTCCTGTAAACCTCACAAAGGGTTTTATATAAGCATGGTAGGTGTTTAAAGCTTATTGATTTGCCTCTGACTATATCTGCTTGGGAAGATTGATGTTCACTGAAGTAATCAGTTCAATGTCGCGCAAACAGAAGCATTTAAAGAATTTTTCAGTCTATAAGGAATCTTATAAACATACAGGATCACCTAGATAATTTTACTTTAAAGGAATAATATTTTGACATTGTTAAACACATTGTTGGGAGAGAATACTTTTCTGAGTTTTTGTATTCTTCAAAAACATGGACAGGAAGAATTCATATATATGCTTTAAGGATTTGACTTAGTAGGGACAGTGTGTTTGTTGTTCTTTTGAGATAGTACTAGATTTGATTCTGACCTCAGACATTTTATCTTTGTGGCCCTGAAAAAGACATTTATTCTATTTGAGTTTAAATTTCCACAATGCAGATAAAAAGGGTCACTTTCTTTATAGGGCTGGTATGAAGAGTAAATGAAGTAGTATAAAGCATTTCACAAACCTTAAGATACAAAAAATTGAGATTTTCAAAGTAGTAATTATTGCATTTTAGCTTTTTGCAGGTTCATTATCATTATGCTTTTTATTGTTTTGTGAGGTGATGCAGAGATAGGTGCTGGTGATGCAAAGACAATAATATAGCCCTACTCTTTAGGGGCAGGGATATATTTGTACATAGTTTTGCACAGCACATGGAGCACTAGGATGAAAGAAAAGAGGTTGAGACAAGAAAATTGTTTCATAATGGAGAACACTTCTGTGACCAAGGGTGACTCCATGGAAGAACTGGGAACCTGGGTAGAGGCTTTAAGGAAAACAAAAATTCTGGTAGTAATTATTAAACACAAGTAATGGTCTAATGGTCCATTTTGGATGTAATGAGAAGTCTTTGTAGGGATAGAATAAAATAAATAAGGTGAGTAGCAAAGAACAAAATAATTTACAAGAAAGAAAAGATGGACAGTCTTGAATATAATTTCTTCTAACAACATATACACACTTAAATTGATATTATGTATTTTGAATCCTTTCTGATATTCTACTGGGCACATGATAATGTTTTCTTGTTTCATTGTTTTGCATTTTTGTTTTTGCTTATTCCATTTCTTCAAATAAAATTTGGGAAAAACCAATTATAGATAGCATTTGCCCATATAAGAAAAAACTTTTCTTGTATCACATCATGCTTTCTGTCTAAATTGAGCTTATTATACGCTAAATTGAGCTTATCTTGGTGACTAGTCTTTTGCCAGATTACTTTCCAGTTTTCTCAGTGGTTTTTGCAGCTAGTAAGTTCTTGTCCCCCAGCTGGAGTTTATCATGTGAACAGTAAGCTAGTGTGCTCATTTGCTTCTGTATGTTGTATATATGATTTGTTCCTATCAATCACCATTTCTTATTTAGTACCAAATTCTTTAGATGATTACAGTTTTGTGGTGTGTTTTGATATCTGGCATAGGGTTCCCTTTCCTGCACTTTTATTCTTCCCCATTGAATTCCTTGACCTCTTATTCCTTCAGATGAATTTTATTATCTTTTCTAACTTTATAAAGACATTTTTTGGCATTTTGATAGGACACTGAATAAGTAAATAAACTCATTGTCATTATGTTGACTTGGCCTACTCTTGGTAGTTATTTACATCTATTTGTATGAAAAGTATTTTGTTTTGTTCATTCAGTTCTGTGTGGCTTAAGAACTGTTTAATATACTGTCTGCAGTTTTTTGTTATTTTTTTTATTATACCTTTTAATTTATGAGATATATGCATGGGTAATTTCACAGCACTGACAATTGCCAAGCCTTTTGTTCCAATTTTTCCCCTCCTTCCTCCCACTCTTCTCCCCCAGATGGCAGGTTGACCAATACGTGTTACATATGTTAAAGTATAAATTAAATACAATATATGCATACATGTCCAAACAGTTATTGGTCTGCAGTTATTTTAGGTGAAATTTCTTTATCTCTTCCTGCTAGGATTAGTTGGTAAAAATAATGATTTGTGTGTACATGTAAAAACAATTTTTATGGTTACAGATGTACATTTTAAAAAACATTTCTTTATGAATCATGTTGAGAAAAATCGGAATAAAAGGGAAACCACAAGATGGGGGGGGGGAAAGGAAAAAGGAAAAAAAGTGAACATAGTATGTGTTGATTTACATTCAGTGTCTATAGTGTCTATCAATCACTGAGCTGCTGAGAAGAACCAAGTCTGTCTTAAGTTGATCATCATACAATTTTTTCTGTGTCCAATATTTTTCTTGTTCTGCTTGGCTTTGCTCAGCATCAGTTCAGGTAAATCAATCTTTCTAATTTAGCCTGTATGTCATTTTTATATAGAACAATAATCTATTTCATATACCATAATTTATTTAGCAGTTTCCCGATTGGGCATCCATTCATTTTCCAATTTTTTGTCACCTCACAGAGCTGCTACAAACATTTTTGCCCATATTAATCCTTTCTCTTTTATGGTTTTTGTGATGGTGGTATGCAGTTTTATAGCTGTTTGGGCATAGTTCCAAATTGCTCTCTAGAATAGTTGGACATAGTTCCAAAATACTCTCTAGAATAATTGGATCAGTTCACAACTCCACCAATGATGTATTAGTGTCCTAATTTTCCCACATCCTTCCAACATTTATCAACATTTATCTTTCTGTCATTTTAGCTAATCAGAGATGTGAGATGGTAAATTAGTTGTCTTAATTTACATTTTTCTAATCAATAGTGATTTAGAGCATTTTTTCATATGATTTAATTTTAATTTCTTCATCTGAAAATTGTTGGTATTGTTTGATCATTTCTCATTTGAGAAATTTTTGGCTCACTTATTTATATATTTTAGAAATGATGCCTTTATCAGAAACATTGTAAAAATTCTTCCCCAGCTTTGTACTTCCCTTTAATCTTGGCTGCATTGGGTTTTGTTTTTGCAAAAAGTTTTTATTTAATGTAATCAAAGTTGTTCATTTTGTATTTGTATCTACCCTTAATGAGTCATTTGCACCTAGATTTTCCCTGTGAATTAGCTCTAGCCAATACCTAGTACTGAAAAAGACTGAATACTGTTCATCTTTCCGTCTGTTCAAATTTCCTGCCTGTGTACCAAGCCTGTAGAATCCAAAGCTATATATTTTTCTTCTTTCTTAACATTATTTCAATGTTGGAAAAGAACTTCTGTGCACACAGTGCTAAATCTTATGAGAATGAGATACCTGATATGTCCTCACTTCTGGTAAGTTACTGACATCACCTCTTGATGACCTGTTTTGTGTGATATGCGGCATTTGAACATTTTCCACTTGTATGTTTCGTCTCCTGACTGAAATAACTTCATGTTATTTACAAATGTAAGGATGTTACTATATGTTACTATAAGATATGCCCATCTGTGGAGGATTTCTCTAGAAATGTAGGCAGGAATTAGGAATACTTTGGGCTATTTGAGGGGGATATTCCTGATGAGATCGTAGAGCATTGAAATAGTAGGGCACAACTTGAGAGTTCATGGTGTTGTAAAAAAAATTTCTTGATCTGGAATCAGAAAGCCAAGATTTTAAACTGACGCCTGACGAAAGGCTGAGGTGCATCATTAGATATAGTGCTGTTTTTTTTTTTTTTTTGTTTTTTTTTTTAATTCATAAGGGAAAGAAAGTAAAGATGGAATATATATATATATATATATATATATATATATATATATATATATTTTTTTTTTTTTTTTTTTTTTTTACTTCAGAGAAAGTATGGTGTGGTTTTTTTTTTTGGTTAACCAATATCTTAGTTCTTTTCTGAAATGCATCATATAAACCTGCAGTGATTTTATAGGGTAGTTCGGAATCTAGCATAAAGGTATTCATTTTTACCAAAGACAGAAAAACATTGAATCTGAAGAAGAGACAAAAGGGATCTGAAAAGACTGATCCATTAAAATACCTGGTTGGTCTTTTAGGTAAATTATTATTTAGAAGTACCTCTTTTTTCTGCATCTCATTGCTTTTTTTTTTTTTTTTTCAAATCAAATAATAAAACATTGTATTTATCTCTGATATTTAAAGTTTTTTAAAATAGTATTTTATTTTTCCAAATATATACAAAGATAGTTTTTAACATTCACCTTTGCAAAATCTTGTATTTCAGATTTCTCACTCTCCTACTTCCCCTTCCACAGGACAGCATATATGTTAAGCATGTGCCGTTCTTTTAGCCATATTTCCATATTCATTTTTCTGTCCAAGAAAAAATTATTAAAAAAAAATAATGTTTTTACATCACCTACATTTTCTAATACACCCATTCCTCCTGCACCTTTCAGAGGTAACATTTGTCACAAAAAAATAAGAGAAATAACAATAAGGCAAAATTAATTGACACACAGTGGGGAAAAAAATGACATTTTCATGAGTACTATTCCACACCCGTGTCACTTATATCTACAGTGACAATGGGAAAAAGGGTAGCTTCTTATTTCTTTTCTTTGGGGACAAATTTGGTTACTGTAAACAGTTTAACAGTTTTCAGTTTCAGTTGTTTTTAGTCTTTCCCATTTACATAGTTGTAGTCATTGTGTAATATTTTTTTTCTGGCTCCATTTACTTCAATTCATAAGCATTTCTGTATTCATGTTCAAATAGCACTGCAGTAATTTGTTGCCTTTATTTCATATCCCAATTGATGAACAGATGCTTATTTCATTTCTTATTATCTAGTACAAAAAATGTTGCGATAAATATTTTGGTGTATTTGGGGCTTTTTTTTCATTAATATCTTTGGGCCTATAATCAGAGCTGCGGAGTCAGGGAGTCAAATTTTATGGAATTATTCTGGATTGTTTTTCAAAATGGTTAGATCAATTTAGAGCTCTAATAAACTATGCATTTAGCGCCTTATCTTTCTATTCCTTCAACATTTACTGTACTCATTGTTTTTGATATCTTGTTGACTTTAAGGCAAAATATCAGAATTGTTTTGATACCTATTTCTCTTGGTTATTTGAAGCCTGTGTTCCTATTTATTTGCAAATTATTGACAAATGGCTTTTATGTTTGATTCCTATTAATTTCCTATATATTTTGCATGTAATACTTTGATACAAAAACCTTTCCCCCACTTTTCATTCTAGTTATTCCTCCCCCTCCATGTAATCAGAAATAATATTTTATCTTTTGTGATCATTTCTATCTCCTTAGTTTTAGAATTCATTTCTTAGCCATCACTTTTTATCTGATTTTCTCCCCTCCCCTCTCTTCTCTCTCCATCCTTTCTCCCCTCTTCTCTGTTCTAAGTTGAGTTTGCCATTTTCCCCCCTCAGTTCTTGTCAATTAAATAATGTCTTCTCAGGACAATACTGGGTTTTTCTATTTTTAAATAATTTGCTAATTGTATAGTTTTGAGGTCTGAGAATTTGTATCCTTTCATTTTTATTAAGAATTGTGTATCATTTTGTCTAGCTCTATAAAGATTGCTAGTTGATTAGTTTTATTAGTATAACATTCAGTCTATAAACTAATTTTGTTTTGTTATTATAGTTGATAAGCTGAGTATAATTTCATATAGTTCCAGAAATGCTAGTGATGAGACAAAAGAATTACCCAATTGAAGACATTGGTTTACTTAGAAAACCAGAAAGAATCAGTAAAGAAACCAATTAAGACAAGAGTTTTATTTAATAAAGTAGCAGTGTGTAAAATAAATCCATTTATAGGATTTCTACAAAGGAATAATAAAATCCAGGACAAGAATAATAGAAAGAGAATTTCCATTTAAAATAACTACAAAATGCATATAATCTAGGAATATTCAATACCCATGCACACTGAAGATTTTTGTAAATTTTCGAAGTTAAATAATTAGAGGGATATATTCAGTGCTCATGGCTATGCTGTGCTAATATAATAAACATGATAGTAACACAAAATGAATTTCCATATTGAATATTATGCTAATAAATCCACTAAGGGGAAAATTAATTTGAGGGAACAAAGGTTCTGTAATTATACTGCTGCTCATTTTGCTGTCTTTTGTTAGCTGTGTTTTACAAATATTTGCCATCTTCAAATTTGACGGCACAAATAGAAGTGTGTGTGTAGACACATTCTTTCATTCTGGTGATGAACTTAAAATGTTTTGCACTTGCACTTAATGTTTAAACTTGAAGTTTTGGGTTTTTGGGATTTTTTTCGAATGAAACCAGGATGTTTTAGAGTCTAGAATAGAGCTAGAAATGTATCTTGGAGCAGATCAGCTAATTTCTAATTAATCAAACTTTTTCATACCTTAGATTGTCTTTGGAAAAATAGCGATAATTGTCTTTGAAAAAGGGAATAAACCCAAAGAGTAGTTAACAGTACTCAGCAGAATTACATTTTAGTTGTTAATAAGCCTAACACAGTAAAAAAAAAAAAAAAAAATGAAGCTTGAGCCATAAACAGTGTGGAAATTCAGAAGAAAAATTAAAGGGGGGAGAGTGGTGCCATTCAGTGAAATAATGATGGACCTGGGCCCTTTTCTTCTAGGGTGGTCTTTCGGATATGTTTATTGATTGAAAGTAGGGTTGATAATTTTGCCACATACAGGTATATAATGTGTATAAAAGATTTTATAAACTTGAAAGCATATAAAGATCAGTTAACTGTGAGAGGAGGGATAGTATGATGGTTTTTAAAAGAGGAGTGTCCTGAAGAACAGAGGGAGCCAACAACATTGTCATAGGAAAGAATTAGTATGACTTTTTATGTGACGGTGAATATGTTGGCTTTGCTGGAACCAAAGCTTGGAAATAATGGTGACATTTGGGAAGTAGGGGAAAGAGGCAAAAAAACAATCGATTAACAAACATCAGGTGCCTCTTTATATTCCTGGTATCTAGTAGGCTAAGGACAGAGTATAAAACTTGTAATTTTAAAAAAAATCTCTGTAATTTTGCAGTATTTTCCATTGCATTCTTTTAATTCTACATTTCTCTGCATTTATCATTTATATAAGTATTCTATAAGCAAAGGAATAGGATAGTCTATTACATTCAAGTACCGGTTTTCTTTGCTATTTTGTTGCTGGTGAGATGAAATCTTAAGGTTATTTTGATTTGCATTCTTCCATATAGTTATTAGTAGTTAAGCAATTTTTCTTTTTAGAGCTATTTATATTTTGACCAGTTATCTATTGGAGAATGACTTTTTTTTTCCCCCTGTTATTTTGTCTAGTATACTAAAACATCCAAGAAATTTGCTTCAAAAGATTTTTCTAGTCACTTTTTTTTTGCCCTTTCAATTTTCATGTACTTATTTTAAAATTTGTGATTGATTTCAATCCTTGTTTGATTAAAGTTTTATTTCTGTGTATATCAAGTAAATAATTTGCTCGCTTTTTAATGTATGGTTTTTAATATTCAGAATCACTTCTATTTTGGAATATGTATGACATTCTTCTATATCTCATTTCTTTTGTTGCTTCCCAATTTTCTGAGCAGTTATTATCATTGATTTTCCCCTCAAGTAATTTATGTTGAACCATATAGATTATTGTTTATCAATCTTTTCTAATTTTTTTAAAAACCAATAATAGGAAATGGCTTTGGTTGCTACATAAGTTGTCATAATTGGGTAGTACTACTAATAAACATGACATGGTGTAGATGAGACAAGACTCTTGTGGCTCATGATAGTTCATCATTTAATCAGAGTTTAATCTGTGCCTGGTCTGGTTGGAAGTAGGATAGTTATTCTTTGAAAGAGGTTTTTTTCTTCTCTATTACTCTTTGAAAGTAGGCTTAGATTCTAAGGAAGTTAGAAGACCTATATTATCTAATTTCTGTTCAATAGGTTGTGTATAATGCTCTGCATTTCATACTCCTGTGCTCTAATTTGGCTATTGTTGCTACTGTTACAAGCCACAGAGCTCTCTGCTCCTGTCCTTTTACATCCAAGTTGAAAGAATTATTTTTTTCCATTTGTGGAACAAGAATAATTGAGTTAGGGGGGCAGCTCAGTGGATAGAGCACCAGCCCTGAATTCAGGAGGACCCGAGTTCAAATCTGGTCTCAGACACTTAATACTTCTAGCAGTGTGACCCTGGGCAAGTCACTTAACCCCAACCTCAGGGGGGAAAAAAAATAGAGTCACAAATCTCAAAACTTATGTTTTCGCATCAAGTTTTCTTTTCCCCTAAACTTTGCTCACAATGAACAATTCTTCAGCTACATCAAAAATATTTGTCATTTTGTTGTTATATATGTTCTCCCAAAGTAGATTGCAAGTACAAGTTGGATAGTTTCATCTATTATTCAAGCAAAAATAAAATCATCACTTGATAGCCATTCTTGTTAATAATTAGCCTCTTCAAACTTAAGTAGAATGCTCCTAGGATAAGAAATACTAAAACGTACAGAACTTTTGTTTTTCGTATAGACCCCACTGCAGCTTGTATTCAATTGACATAGCACTTGGAAGACCCAGGTCATGTCCAAATTATTTTCTTCATTATAGCTTTGCTCATCCTTTTTGGGGTGGGTGCGTGAGAAAGGAAGAGAGAACCATAATGATCACTAGGAACCCTGGGCAAATATGTACATGAAGAAAGGATTCTGGATAACCTTTAAATTGAATTGTTGGTTTTAATATCACTGAAATGTTAGTTTGCTGATATGGGGACTCCTTGTGTTAACTCTGCAGACCTATTTCACTTATCTACTCTCCTCCTCTCCCCTACCTTCCCACAAAACCCCTAAAACAAAAATAAAGCTCACCTGGTAAATGAACAAGTCACTAACATAAAGGAAAAATATGGGAGAAGAGGGGAAACCCATGCTTCATGAGATGAGTTTAGTGTTGAAAGAATTTGTCAACTTTTGTTGTTCTCCCTTTTGAATATATAATTATTACCTCTTTCCTGTCTTTTTCTATATAGCAACAAGCCATTCAGATTCTTATCACCTTTGATCTGCACTATTGTCCTGTGTTCTAAGGTGTAATCTTCTAAATTTTCCATATTGTCTCTAACCATTTATGAAAATAATAAATATATTCTTATAACCAAATGAATGAAGTTTGAGTTTGCTAAGAAACCTTGATTCAGGCGGTATTTTTAATTGAAAGATTATTCAACATGTCTCTTTCCTTCTGCAGGAACGCCAAGGTCGTGTGAAATAAAGGCAGCTCTCCTGCAATGACTGCAGCAACGGTTGCATCTGAATATCCTTCTGAAAGAGAGAAGAAGAGAAATGACCTTTGAAAGAATTAGGACTTTTTTTCTTAATTTCATTGACTTCAAAGAGACGATTGCAGACTTGCAGTTAAAAGTATTGGAATTTCACAAAAGACATAGGACTTAACTGGAAAAGAAAAAAAAAAGAAAAAAAAAGAAAAAACTAAACAAAAAATCCCTCTAGGTAGTTTAGGTGAAAAAAAATGTCCCCTTTATTTTTCCTTTGGTTGTGATTTCAGAGCATAATGCTTTGTTTTTTGTCTTTTTACTATGTTTTTCGGATTTTAAGGTCCGTAAATGGCATACAGTTTTTCTCTAATTTTTAAACCCTTTCCTCCCCCCCATTTTGACATTTGCACTTGGAACACCGAGTTGTGAAGGTTTTGGACATCCACCCCAAAAAGTGGAATTGGTTTTTCCTTTCCGAACTGGAAGAACATATTTATGAAGAATTTTTGTCTAGAAGAATTGAGCAGAGTGTTACCCAAGGTTGTGTCTCTGAGGGTGGTTCATTTTTCTCTGATCCTTTGTTACTCAAAGTAAAGTACTAGGAGTCCTAAGAAATGTTCTGTTCTTGTACATTATACAGATTAAGTCAGGATTAATTTGATTTCAAAGCTAAGAACAGTGGTAAAAACTTGTTTACAGAAAATGCATTTTGGAAGAGAAAAATATTGTAAAATGTGTAGTGAATGTTTCTTCAGTTTCTTGTTCAGCCAATGAGGAAAGGGCACTGCCTTTCTTTTTACCATTAATCACTTCTCAATAATAAACGTGAGATCCTGTTGAGCATCACTTCTTGTACCATTTCATATTGAATATTTAAAAGCCTATTTGAATTTGGAGAAAATTGGAGTGTGTACCATGTATGAATTTATTGTGATTTGCAAGGTGAGAAGGAGGCATGTTATTTTAGACTTATAAAGTGGAAGGAACTCAGGTGTGCTTTTACATTCTGGACAAGGTGACCTCTCCACATCAGGGTGGGTAAACATACAGGATAATGTACTTCTACATGCCGAGTTCCCAAGGCACCTTCCATAGGAAAAGGGCTCACAGAGATGATTATCCCACAGCCTGCCCAAAGGCAGTATGTGCCGTTTTAACAGGAACATGAAACAGTATGATTGCCCTATGCTGCACATTGTCAATTCATCTAAAGTACCCCCAGAATGTAAGTATGGGACTTGAGACATGATTCATCTTATGACAGGATTTCATCAAAATTTCTCAGACCCAGGAGCTAGAAATTTCAGTAGGGCTAGGCTTAATCCTTGCAATTACAGCAATATTCCTTTTTGCCTTTCTCCCGTAACCATATAGATTTTATCAATTCAAAATTACAATTCAGTTTTGTGACTAATTTGAGGGTTGTGCAGATTTGTCTGCATCAAAATTGACATCTTTAGTCATCATCCATTAAGAATTAACAAAAATGAGTATCTTCTATCTTATGTTTACGTAATTTAAATGAGTTTTAGTTAAGATTCTTCCACAAGTTAGGGAAAGTTAGGACAAGAAGCAATTTTTGTAAAAGAAAACATTAAAAATGAGTACAGGTAACCTTTCTAATAATCAGTGTTGCCACACTCTTGCATACTTCTGGACAGTCTCAATTTTAAGTGTACTTTTAACAAGCTTTGCAAAAGAGAGCCTTTGTCAGACTGGCCAAATTTTTTTGATGTTGGCAAACTGACTTATTTTCCTATGTTGCAAATAGCCAGCTTGCCTAGAGCAATTGATCTCTAGGTAATGCCTTGTCTCAGATAATTCAGAGGAGGGGAGGAGTGCCTGTAGACATATGTTAATCTCTCAGTTAATTTGGGTCCTCACTTGGCAAGTTTTCTCTACTTACACAGGTAAAATGCAGGCATAATGAAGTATTCCTGTATTTCTCTTATTTCTAGGGATTTTAAAGAGCATATTTTTCTCCTGAGACTAGGGAAGGCTTGATAGATTCCCAAGTCAACTGAAGATTTGAGATAAGTTTATACATTTGGAAATATTAACTGGATACTTGAAGCTCCTATTTTCAGCTAAAAGTTATGTGTACTAGATCCTACTTGTACTTAAATGCAAAATCAACTACTGTACAGCCTTGGTAGCTCTGGTTTGATGTGTAGTCACAGATATATGAAAGTAAATTCAGGAGCAGTTTTATTCTGAATTTTCCTATCTCCTAGTAAAGTTGGATATGAAGTTATCCAACATGCTTTTCAGTTTAATTTGAAATGCTTGCATTACAGAGTAGTTTTGAGTAGTTTGATTTATAACGTTGCACTTCTTTAGCTGTTTTCTAAAAATGTCAGGTTTTTTTTCAGCTGCATCAATAAAAATGCTCTCATCCCATTGTCTTTCTCATAATGTGCTTTTTAGATTTTGAATGATTTTTATGATGTTAAGACTTCCCTTGTATAGTTTCATTGATTCACTATGCAGAAAAAAAGCAAAACCAAAATGTTTTCTAACCAAAGGCAACTTTTCTTCAGGATGTCAACTCAATTTTAGAACTTAAATCTGAATGTCTTATTTAGTTTTCTGAGCTTGTGAATATGATGTTTAATGTCTCACCTCAAGATCTGTCATGTTTATAGCAACTTAAGGTGTATCCAAGACCCTTAAAGAAGTTTCTCATTAGTTTGTAGAATTACATCTTTAAAATGTGATTTAATCAGAAATTTCTGGTTAGCACATTAATAATAGAAGGCACATTTCTAAAATTTTAGCTTGAATTCCATTTTAAATACTGGTGACATTTTGCTTGCTCAATTATTGTTTCATGGCCCTTTTGCATGTTTTAAATGTCAACTCAAGCTTACAATTTCAGAATCTGCTATTTACTTAAGTAAATTTTTGATGTAGAAAATTTTGAGTACAGATATTTCCCATTTTCCTTTTTCACCTAAAAAAATTTCCCATTTTCCTTTTTCACCTAAAAAAAAAAAGTGACGAATGCCTCAAGTTGTATTGTTCTATTGCAACAGCCCTGAAATCATACTATAGGTATTGAGAGTGAGTTAGGGTATAGAGAAGGGTTAATCTTTCTCTGCTTTCCCCAGCCTTCCAAAGAGCTATGATTTTATTGGTATGTGTACCACAGATATGGATCTGTGCTCTCGATCCAGTTTTGTAGATGAAAGTAACTTCTACGGACATGTAGTCTGATGACCGAAGACATTTCCCACTTCCACATACCTGACAAGAACTCACAGACCCTGCTAAAAGAGTACTACTTCATAATGTACTAGAGCAGCATGTGACATTTTTAGGATGACTAAGGAAGTTTTTCCCGAAATCAAATCTAGGTTTGCTTCTCGGCTAATTCTCATTGCCCAATGTAGACTATTTCCTTATTGACATAGCTATCTCAAATTTTAGTCCCCTTTTGAAGACAGTATCATTGGCTTTTTTAGTTCATATTCGTGTAATGGAATCAAGACCTTTCATACTAATTTTCTTCCTCTGGAATCCTTTTCCAGAAACAATGCCCTTCCTGAAACTCAAGGAATGAATGAAATACTAGAAATATGTATATGTATGACCAGGGTGCAGTGCAGCAGAATGATCATTTTTTCCTTTAATAGTCATAATTTACCAAATTTTTCTTCCCCTCATGACAGCAAGCAATATAATATAGGTTAAATATGTGAAGTTTTAAAAAATATATTTCTGTATTTGTCATTATAAGAAAAATACTACCTATGCTTGGATCTACCTTCAGTCTCCATACTTCTTTCTGGATGAAGGTGACATTTTCCATCCCAAGTCTATTGGAACTGCTTTAAATCACCTTGTTGAAGAGCTATGTCCATCACAGTCACATAAACTTGTTACTATGTTATCAGTTCATGCAAGTCATTCTAGGCTTTTCTGAAAAGGATTATTTTTTCCAGAAACTGGAGTATCTATTCTATGCCTACTTTGTGCCTAGGCACTGCTTGCTAGGAATTAGAAGACAAATTATAGTTCCTGTCTTTAGGGAACATTTTATAGAAGGACAATATAATATATGCAAAATATGTGCTAACATATTCATGATAGGGAGTGTGTCCCACTTCTCAGGAACCTCTTCTAAGAAACAGCAGTTGAGATGAGCTTTAAAGGAAACTGGAGACTTTAAAAGAGGTAATAACGAATTATCCTGGATGAAGACAGGAAAAAAATGAAATGAATGTGTAGTTTGAGGCCAGTTTGCTTGTACTGAAGAATTCATGAGGGTGACCAAGTCTAGAAAGGTAGATGGGAATCAGATTATGAAAGGCTTTAAATGACAAGAATTCATATTTTACCATAAAAATAGGGAACCATTAAAGCTTAAGTGGGTAAGTTAGATGGTCTGATAGGTTTTTAAAAATAAGTTTTATTTTTTTTAACACAATAGTCAATAAAAGAATATGGTTCCTTCCCTTTAGGCACTATTGCATAGAATTCAGAAAGACCTAGTTTCAAATTTTACCTTAAACATTGAATTAATTCACAATATGACTGCAAAATTTTTTAAATTCTGAATTCCCAATTCTCTGCTATCCAGCATGTTTCACACCCCTTGAGAAAAAACTAGTTTCTCTGATTATTGTTTTGCCTTGTAGATCATGATTGCTATCCCTGGGTTTTTAAATTTTTTAACCAGCTGAAGCATATTAAATTCTGCTTCAGCTTTTTTTAGTTCTATTTCAGATGTATCTCTTGTAAACACATTATTGGATTCTAGTTTTTAAATCCTTCTGCCATCCACTTCCATTTTGTGATGAGCTCATCTCATTCACATTTAAAGTTATGACTTCATGCCATTTTTTTCTCATTTTATTCTGTCCCTCAAAAATCTATTTTGCTTCAAACCACTGCTGCTGTCTTTTAACATTCCCCCCATTCAAACAGCTCTTTTCCTATTAAGATTTTACTCAACTGAGTGTAGGGTATTTTCCTGTTCGAGCCAATTTTGATGAAAGATTCAATCATTGTCCACCATTCTTTTCCTCTCCAGTATAAAAGCTCCTTGTTTTTGAGAAAAAATTAACCCAGTGCATCCCTCTTCTTTTAGCTCTTCATTTTTTCTGGAGATCATTCCAACATAATTCACATTCATGCCATGCCCTCTGTCTACATAAACTTCTGCTTTAGCGACAAAATTCTTAAGGTTTATATGTGTCATCTTCCTCTATTAAAAGAATGTTAACAATTTAAGTTTATTACTCATATTTTCCTTATGGTTTTTTTGTGTTTTTTAATGTCATATTTTCTGTTTAGCTCTAGATTCATCAGGAATTCTTGAAATTCCTGTATTTCATTTTTTTTTTTTTTTTCCTCTGAAGGATTATACTAAAATTTTCTGGCAAGGTAATAATTTGATTCTTGGTTTAATTCTAGGTTTTTTTGCTTTCTGGAGTATCATTGCAAACATTCTGTTCCTACATGGATGCTGCTAAATCATGTAATTCTGTGGCCTCATTCTATTTGAATTGTTTCTTTGTGGCCTCTTGAAGTATTTTCTCTTTGATCTGAGAATTCTGGAATTTTCATTTTGGGATCTCATTTGGAGATTTTGGATTCTTTCAATTTCTATTTTACTTTCTGAATATATCAGTAGTTTTCCTTCCTTGGTAATTTCTTGAAATAGGATTCCTAGGCCCTTTCTTTGATGATGGCTTTCAGGTAGTGTAATAATTTTTAAAGTATCACTCTTCAATCGGTTTTCTAGGGCCCATGAAATCACACTTTATATTTTTCTTTTAACCTTGTTTCTTATGGAATCATTAGCTTCCACTTGCCCAATTCTAATTTTTTTTCAGTGAGCTTTTGTAACTTCGCCCAATTTGACCAATTTTAAAGGAATTCTCTTTAAATTTTTTGTGCCTCATTTACCATTTGGCCAATTCTGTTTAATTTTAAGGAATTTTCTTCAGTATTTTATGCCTCTTTGGCCTGTTCTCTTAATTTTGTTGCATCACTCTCATTTCTTCCCAATTTTTCCTTTACTGTTTTTAACAGTATTTTAATTTAACATAGAAGTTTTGTGGAGTTTAGGTCTTAGTATTTTCCTTTGAGGCTTTTTTGGAAGCTGTTTTCAAGCTCTCTGCTGAGTTTGTTTTGGCTCTTTGGCCTATCATTTTGCCACTTGTCAAAAATGCTTTTAGAGAGAAGATTTGAGGGAGAAATCAGAACTACCCATTGAAATTGTCCAAATGAAATGTGATGAGAGGAGGATTTAAGGTAGTGGTTACGTGAATTGGGAGAAGGGGATAGATGGGAGATTGGATACAGAGGGTAAGGGTAAGAATAAGAATAATGGATCTTTCTAATGATTGGAAGCATTGTGGAATTCTCAGTAAGGGGCATTAGGCAAAAGGTCTAAATTGATGTATTTATATGCATCTAGTGGACATCCAGTTGGAAATGTACAAGAGGCAGTTGGTGATAATGGGGAACAATACTTGGGAGAGAGTAGGGCTGAATGTATATGGATAAGGTGATTCCCTTAAAATAGCATTGGCTTTTTGGCTGCATTATTACTTTAGTGATTCATTGGACTTGCAGTCCACTGAAACCCTCAAGTCCTTTTCATAAAAACTGCTGTCCTATTTGGGAGACTTTTGTCTTTTGAAATACATCTTCAATTCAGCCCCTTATTGTAGAATGCCAGGATATTTTTGGATCCTGACCCATTCGAAGTATTAGTTATCTAAACTTTTCAACTTGTAGACAGTCTTTCAAGAGTTGCTGTAACTGAAAATTTTAACAAAATTCATGGTGAACCTTTTTGAATTTAGGATACCTGATGTGGTATTGCAAAGCTTATCTACAAATGCCTTTTGGGGTTTCAGAATTTATTCTTTGCTGCCATAGACTTCAGAAACCCAAGGTCTCCCTGCCAGATAGATCCTCCATTTTCGAGGAGGACCATTACATCAGGGATCTGATGCTGAGACATGAGGCTAAATTGGATTTAAATGAGAGCTATGCAAAATCTTTCTCCTCCAGAGCCAGCTGGCACCAGTGGTAGAATACAGATCAGGACAAGTGGAGATGGTTCTGAATGCAGAGGGGAAACCTTGACCTTTAAAAATGCCTGGTAAGGACTATTCCCAAATACTCTCACAAAGCCCTTCAACTACCAAAATGGGAAAATTTCAATTGGGTGTAACATCTTGCCTTTACTTTCGAAGGAGAACATTGGTAAGTGAGGTCTGTTGGTGAGTGAACTTGAGTGTAATCTTTAAAAAAGATTCATCCCATCCACTTTTAATTTTACCTAATTTTTAAAAATTTGTTTCCTTTCTAGGGATATCTTTAGTTCTTCGACTAGAAAGGAAAAATAAGATGCACTATGGGAACTTTGGATTCTATAAGGCTTTCTAGTCCAAATGGTTTTTCAAATAAGGAAACTTCTTTACCAAGAGGGGTAAAGTTCCTTGACCTAGATTACACAGATGAAATTTTAAACTAATTCCAGAGTCTACACTTTCTGATTATGGTTTAAATTTTATTATCAACAGTTTGCCAAATTAAAGATTTTCTTTTGAGAGCTGAAAAATTGATAACCCTGTGGTCTAGCCTCTGGAAAGAATAGACTGGATTTGGAATCAGAAGTTCTATCCAAGCTATGCTATTTCCTGTATTACTTTGGTCAAGCCAAGCAGTCTCTTTGGGCTTAATTTTCCTCATCTAGAAAATTAAAGGAACTAGTGACCTTTAAGATCTCTTCCAGCTATGATCCTCCAATTAGGAGCCAAATTATCTGAATTTAATCTAAATATTAATATTTAATCACAAGAGCAACCTTCACATTTTAGAAATTAGGCCAATTTTTTTTAGTAGAGATATTTAAATACCCTTTTTTTTTCCTGATTGTTTTCTGGTAGAGGAATTTTCTTGCCCAGGGATTTCAGAATTATCCCAGCTAAACAACCTTTCTTACAATTCCAGTATTTAGTGTGGATTACTATTAGACAAAATTTCCTCATTCATCCTAAAGAACAAACATGGAAACATTTAGTCTCTGCTATAGGAGACACAGTGATTTACTGTGATAGTTAAATTCCTGAAGAGTACAGGTCTACCAATCTCAGGGATTCTCTGCAAGCAGCCTCTGCAGACCATTAACCTTAGCTAACAGGGTCAGGCTGTTTTTATTCTGCATCCATTCTATTCTTTCTTCCAAATGGTGCTGTTCCATAATCTTTTGTCTTTCTCCTTTATAAATCATCCCCTGGAACTCCCAATATCCTTGTCTTTAAGGATGTCCTCAACCCTGTTTGACTTCTCTTATTAGACTTAATAATCTTCTTTTATTGTAATTTATGTTTTAGTCCCCTAGTTTATAGTGAATTTAAAAGCAAAAAATGCATTTTGTAGTTTAGAGCAAAGGATTTGGGGTCTGTGAAAAAATTGAATGACGGAAAAAGATCCTTATTTTTACTAGCCCCTAATAGAAATTTAACTTTTTTTTAGTTAAAAATTTTTAAAAAACCTGAGACAGGCGGGCAACTAGAATTTGTTAACCCCTTACTATGTGACTTGATCTATGACCAAATGAAGTATTTGTAAAGCACTTAATACAGTGTCCGGCATATAATGGGCGCATAAATGCTTATTCCTGCCCTTTCTCCCTTATGAGCCAGGGACTGTGCTGAGGGATACAAATAAAATAAAATGAAAACAAAGTGCCTGCTCTCCAGGAAACAGCAAGCAGGCCTGTCGTAGCCAGCTCCCACTTCACCTCTCTCGCCCTGCCCAGCTGGCTGGGGAGGCAAGCACTTGGCAAACCTTAGGGTGACCGCTTTGTGAGATACCATCACCTCACTTTACAGGGGAGGAAACTATGCAGTGCCACAGCACGGGCTCTTGCCATTCATTGCTGCCTTGGCGCTGCCAGTGCGCAGCGGGTAGTCAGATCTCGGGTTTCTGAGTTCAAATATGACACTTCCCCCCGTTTGTCAGTTTCCCCGTCTGCCAAACTACTCCAGTATCTTCCGGGAAAGCCCTAAATGGGGCCACGGAGAGTTGGAGGGCACCTCTAAACTTAACAAATCGAGAAAAGCACGTTGCCTGAGGCCACGCTGCAAATGGTAGGCAGAGTGGGATTCGAACTCAGGACCTCTCCCCTCCCAGACGGCTTTCCTCCCAGGTTCACGCAGGCGCCCGCAGCCCTTCCCTTCTCCCTCCGGTGAAGTCAAGGCCCTTCCCTTCCACACGTCAGAGCCCAACGTCCTGGGCGTCCTCCGTAGTCCGAGGTCCGTACGTTTCCGCTGATGGCTGCTGCAGCCTTCTAGCCTGGAGGAGGCCGCTGACCCAGACCGCTCTGTCGCACCCCACTTCGCCTTACCCCAGCTCCGTTATTGCGAGCTCCTCACCACCCTCCCACCCCCACAACACTCGAGAAACACAGTAACTGAATTTTGCGCAAAATGGCGGGGACTGCACTGGGAACGCCGGAGCCCTCCCCCTACCACGCGACGGCCACTGCGTCTGCGCAGAGGCGGGACTTCCACTCCTACTCCCCTCCCCCCGACCACGTGCGAACTCCTCGCCCGCTCTGGGGGCGGGGCGTAAGATGCGCTGTTCCGGAGTTCAGCTAGGGCGTCTGCGGGTGTAACCAAACGAAACTAATCTTAAATTTGAACTCATTTTAAAGTGTAATAAAATTCGTGATTCTGGGCTAGTTACTTAACCTCCACCTGCCTCGGAGTCTTCATCTGCAAAATGGGGATAACAATGACATGTCGCCAGGTTGTGGTGACGATAAAATGGCATAATTTTTGTAAAATGTTGGGCAAACCTTAGAGAGCCATAGAAATGCTCATTATTCATCGTTTGTAGAAAGTGATTTGGAAAGTGGGAGGGCGCCACCTCCTGGCTTGTGGATCTGCTGCAGATTGAGGAAAGAGGCTGGAGCGTCGGGAGGACTGGCCGCCAGGGGCAGTGCCTCCTCGTGCGGGGCGTCACCACAGCTGCGTCCTGGGAGGCTGGAGATGGGAGCACCCTCCCTAGCTTTGAAGTCTGTTACCCAGGAAAAGCTGGTTTTCCCCAAAGTGTCAGTGTCAGACCCGAAAGGGGCTTTGAAGCCTTTCCACCTTAAAACACAACAATAATGAACATTTACTCCATTGTACAGAGAAGATTGCACTGCTAAAAGGAAGTGATTTCTTTATGCAGTTGATTCTTAGAAATACTTAGCACTAAAGTCTTTCCTGACTTCCAGTCTGGAATTTATAACTTTCTAAAATTAAATTTTGTTTTTTTTTACATTTTATTTAATATTAATTAGTATTAATTAATATCATTACATTTATTATTCATTCATTTATATATTATTATTTATTATTAATGTTAACATTTTTATTAAATTTTTTCCCTCTGAGGCTGGGGTTAAGTGACGTGCCCAGGGTCACACAGCTAGGAAGTGTTAAGTGTCTGAGACCAGATTTGAACTCGGGTCCTCCTGAATTCAGGGCTGGTGCTCTATCCACTGCGCCCCCTAGCTGCCTCTATTTAATATTAAAAACTTTTTTTTTTTTCATTTCTTTAAAAAATTTTTGAGTTCTAGGTTCTCTTCCTTGCCCCTACTCAATTAAGAAACCACATGTGAAGTTATGTGAAGTTATGTAAAACATTTCCTTAAAAGTAAGTTGTGAAAGAAAACATCTCCTACCCTAATAAAAATAACCCTCAAGAAAAGTTCAGTTAAAGAGAAATAAGGAGATCTGTATTTAGGCTCCATCAGTTCCTTCTCTGGAAAGCGTAGTCAAGGATCATGACTGCTGAGAGTTTGTAGACAGTATATTTCACTTTATTCACGAAGGATTTTCTAGCTTTTTTTTTTTTTTTTTCTGAGAGCATCCTGCTCATCATTTCCCAGAGAACAATAATATTGCATCAGAGAAACTTGCTTCAAAAACTTTTTACAATTACTATTGCTAATTGTATCCCCTGTCCCCATTTATTCTCTCTCTCCTTTCACCCTATCCCTCCTCAAAAGTGTTTTCCTACTAACCATTCCCTCCTCCAGTATCCCCCATACCTCCTTCCCATATCTCATTCCCTTCCCGTTCTCCTTTAGGATGATGGATTTCTGTATCTCTATTAGTATGTATGTTATTTCCTATTTGTAATCTCTAACTTCTTAGTGCACATTGAGAACTCGAGAAGGGAGAAGTGTCCAAAACTCAAATCATTATCTTTTCCCTTAACCTCCCCTCTTCCAATTTTCTGTCCAGGAAACTCAGCACCCTCCCAGTCATCCCAAACTGCAGACTCAGCCGTTGTCCTAGCTTCTCAGTCTCAGCCCTTCTCCCCACAGCCAGTCTATTGCCAAAATCCTTTTGATTGTGCCTTTGCACTGTCTCATGGAATTTTCCTTTCTTTCTGCACATAGCCACCATCCGGGAACAGGCTCTTATAATTTCAAAGAAGTTGGTTAGTTATTCTGCTTTCTGCCTCCCCATTCCAATCTATCCCCCCATGCAGCTGCCTTCAGCGGTGATCCTTCCTCCAGGGTTAAATATAAATCCACTTCTTGGCTTTTAAGCCCTTCACTGGCTTTCAAAATATTTCATAACATGGCTCCTTCCTACTTTTCCAGTTTTCTTACACACTTTTTTTCCTCTTTGGATCCCCTAGGCACATAGTAGGTGCTTAATAGTTTTCTTTTTTAGCACAATATCTGGCAGAAAGTGGGGGTTGAGTATTGTGTCTGGCACATAGTAGGAGTTTAATAAATGCTTATTCCTCACTGTCCTCATACCTGGAATGCTTGTACTCTCCTCTCCCTCCCCCTCCTTCCGGCTCTCTCCTTTCTTCCTTCCAAATGTAGCTCAAATCCCCCTTCTGCCAATAGATGGCTTATCCTTTTTTCTTCTGCTACTACTGTTTCCCCTTGTAAGAGTGCCTTCTATCTAGTCTGCAAATATCTTGTCTGTTCATAGTGGTTTGCATGTAATCTCCCCCAACAGACAGACCTTGAGAGAAGTAACTGGTTCTTGTTTTTCTTTGTAACCCCAGAATTAATAGTCTCTGTCACATAGTAGGCTTCTAATAAATGTTTGCTGATTCACTACAAAGTGGCAAAGCTTCAGGTTTCCCAACTCCATTTCCAACTCTCTTTACACATTGCTATGTTGCAGGCAACAGAGCTAGTACTCTTTTGCCTTATTCTCCTTCCAAAAAAAGTCCCATGTGTTTAGGTTTGAATGTAAAAACACTGCTCATGGTCTCTATTGCCTCTGACCATTCATTCAAGATATCTTTCTTTCTCTTCTCCACAGATCCCTCCCTCCCTCCCTTCCTTCCTTCCTTCCTTCCTTCCTTCCTTCCTTCCTTCCTTCCTTCCTTCCTTCCTTCCTTCCTTCCTTCCTTCCTTCCTTCCTTCCTTCCTTCCTTCCTTCCTTCCTTCCTTCCTTCCTTCCTCCCACCTATCCTCCCTCCCTTTCTTCCCTTCCTTCCTTCTTTCTCCTCTCTCTCTCTCTCTCTCTCTCTCTCTCTCTCTCTCTCTCTCTCTCTCTCTCTCTCTCTCTCTCTCTCTGAGTAATTTAGGAGGGAATCACACAGCTAGTAAATGTTAAGTGTCCAAGGCAGGAATTTGAATTCAAATCCTCCTAACTCTAGATGCTCTATCCACTGCTGCCCCTCTTATTTTCTTTCTTTAAATTTTTTTAAATATCTTTTTTTACATCACTTATATTTCCCAGTATTCCCTTTCCCTCTTCCCCTCTTAGAGAGCTACCCCATATAAGAGAAAAGATAGAAAAAAATCAGGCAAACTAACATATTTTAAAAGTCTGATACTCTATGTAATGTTCCACAGTCATAATCCTTCATCTCTCTTCTTGGGGGCCAAGCTTAGTCATTTTAAATTTATACCATTCAGTTTGGGTTTTCTTATCATTATTGTTCTTTCCATTTATATTGTTTTAGGCATTATGTATATTGTTTTCTTAAATATTTCCATGCTCCTTTGAAGACATCAAATTTTGTGATATTCCATTACATTCATGATGTAATCAGTATATATTATATATGCCTCTCATATTGTCTCTCCCATTCAAATGTAAGTTTTTAGACAAGAGCAATGGTTTTTTGTTTTTTTGTTTTCCTTTCCCCAGACCTTAGCATTGATTCTGACACATAATATGCACTTAATAAATTCTTGTTGTCTTGTTATTGAACTCCTATTATATGCCAGGCTTATGTTAAGATCTGGGGATATAAAGAAGAGAAAAACAGCCCTCTCAGTCTAACAAGGAAGACATCATGGCAAACAACAATGGATAAACAGATTATAGACAGGATAAGTTGAAGGACTGAGCAATGCTTGTAGCAGAGGGTGGGAAATTTGAGACTTGGAAGGAGCCAGGGAAGCAGAGTTAAGGAAGTGGAAGATAAGATAAGAGTGGAAGTCCTGGGGAACACTCAGTGAAAATATTTGGAATCAAGATATTAGAATGTCTCATGTGAGAAAGAGCAGAGGCCATTGTCATTGGAGGGTAGAGAAGGTAGAAGAGAATAAGAGATATAAGAAGACTGGAAAATTGGAAAGAGTTGCGTTAGGAAGGACTTTAAAAACCAAAAAATGGATTTTATTTTTGAGCTTGGAGGTAATGCTTACTGACCAAGTAATTGATCAATTCTAGATAGAAAGTTGTAGAGATGGATTTCTTCCAGGTCTTGTTACTTCAGATCCATGACTTTCTACTATGTTAGTCTTTTTTTTTTTTTTTTTTTAATTTAAGTTTTTTTTTTTTTTTATTTTCAACATATGCATGGATAATTTTTCAACATTGACTCCTGTAAAACCAATTTTCCCCCTTTTCCTCCCACTCCCTCCCCTAGATGGCAAGCAGTCCAATATATACTAAACATGTTAAAAACATATGTTGAATCCAATAAACGTATATCTATTTTTACAATTATCTTGCTGCACAAGAAAAATCAAGTCAAAAAGGAAAAAAAAATGAGAAAAAACAAATGTAAGCAAACAACAACAAAAAGAGTGAACATTTTATGTTGTCATCCACATTCAGTCCCCACAGTCCTCTTTCAGGGTGTATATGGCTTTCTTCATCACAAGATCATTGGAACTGACCTGAATTGCCTTTTTGTTGAAAACACCTAAGTCTATCACAGTTGATCACTTAATCTTGTTGTTGCCATGTGTACAATGATCTCCTGGTTCTGCTCATTTCACTCAGCATCAGTTCATGTAGGTCTCTCCAGACCTCTCTGAATCATCCTGCTGGTCGTTTGTTACAGAACAATAATATGCCATGATATTCATATACCATAATTTATTCAGCCATTCTCCAATTGATGGGCATCCACTCAGTTTCCAATTTCTGGTCATTACAAAAAGGGCTGCCACAAACATTTTTGCACATGTGGTCCCTTTCCCTCCTTTAAAATCTCTTTAGGAGATCAGCCCAGTAGAAATACTGTTGGGTCAAAGATATGTACTTTCTGAGCATAGTACCAAATTGCTCTCCAGAAGGGCTGGATCTTTCCACAGTTCCACCAACAATGCATCAGTGTCCCAGTTTTCCTGCATCTCCTCCAAAATTCATCATTATCTTTTCCTGTCACCTTAGCCAATCTGGGAGGTGTATAGTGGTATCTCAAAGTTATCTGAATTTGCATTTCTCTGATCAATAGTAAATATAAGTTATCGTCTCTCAGAGGTTAGCCATTGGGTGATAAATCCTTTGGTTTATGAAAACTATGCAATAGGTTTGGAAAACATCAATGATGTCACTGGTTCTCATTTTGGAGAGACACACTAGACTCACAGAATGGAAAAACTTAGAAGGGCTTTAAACTGTGAGCTGGTCCAAATGGTTCTAGAGAACAATCTGATATTCCCAAAGGGCTATAAAACCGTGCATGTCCTTTGTCCCAGAAATACCTACATGAAATACTAGGTCACTACTACAAAGAGATTAAAAAAAAAAAAAGGAAAAGGACCTATATGTGCAAAAATATTTATAGCAGCTCTTTTTTGTGGTGACAAAGAATTAGAAACTGAAAGGATGTCCATCTAAAGAATGGCTGAAGAAGCTCCATTTTATGATTGTGGTGGAATCATATTATGCTACAAGAAATGACGGGGAGGGGGTTCAGAAATCATGGCAAGACCTATATAAACTGATCCAAAATGAAGTGAGAAGAACTGGGAGGCTGTTGTACATAGGAATGGCGATGTTGTAATTATGATCAACTGTGAAAGACTTGGTAATTTGATCAAGACAGTGATCCAAGACAATTCCAAAGGGCTCATGATTAAAAATGCTATCTATTTTCAGCAAGAGAACTGATGAGCTCTGAGTGCAGACTGAAGCATATTGTTTTTCACTTTATATTTCTTGCTTTTTTTTTTTTTAAACAAGATGGCTAATGAGGAAATAAGTTTTGCATGACTTCACATTTATAATGGGTATCAAATTGCTTGTCCTCTCAATGGCTGAGGGAGGGCCTGAAATGAGGGAAAGAATTTGAAGCTGAAAATTAAAAAATGTTTTAAATATTTTTTTAAAAGAAGCCTTAAAGATTCAGCACAACACATTTTCCAAACTGTCTCCCTACCCTTTCATATACATAAGGCAATTGAACTCCAAGCATCCAAAGTGATAGCAACATACTAAGAGCTCTTTGTAATAGAATTGTACACTGTGCTAAGTGCTGAGATGTAAAGAAAAGCTAAAGAAACCAGTGTTACTAGATGGAAGACTAAATTGCAGGGAGCAAAATGTAAGATTGGAAAATTAGAAAAAGAAGAGCAGCCAGGTGGCTCAGTAGATATAGCACCAGCCCTGAAGTCAAGAGGACCTGAGTTCAAATCTTAATACTTCCTAGCTGTGTGACCCTGGCAAGTCACTTAACCCCATCCCCCCCAAAATTAGAAAAAGATGAGTTTAAGAAGGATTTTGAGTGTCAAACAGAAGATTTTATATTAGATACTGGAGATATAGGGAGCCATTGAATGGTGTGGTGGTACTGCTGGGGCAACTTTTTAATAAAATCACTTTATGATTTTCTTGAATTTCATCAAATTACTTTGTGATTTTCTTTTTTCTTTCTTCTTTTTACTTTGTGATTTTTAAATGTGAGTTGAAATGGTTGTGAATATTTCAACCTTCTGAAGACTAATTAGGAACTAAATTAGAAACCAAAGTGCTATAAAATTGTGTTATACCCTTTGAATCAGAGATACCACTACCAGCTCTGTACTTGCTCTAACCTACTATTTATTTACTGGTATGCTATGTTGAGAACAGGGGGCTAACTGGTTTATAATAATAGCAAGAAATGTTACATAAACACAGATGAAGAATTGGTAGTTTCTAGTCCTTCTAATTTAGTAAAAGGCATCTATCTTCCACATGGCTGCCAACTCCCAAAACACAATTATTCCAAAAACACAAGTTACTACCCAATTATCCACAGGAAATTTCCCTATTGCTTTGATTGGAATCCCTTCATAGGCTCATTTCCAACCTGCATTTCCAGACTTAATTCACATTACTCCCTGTCATGCACTCCCAGTTCCAGTCAAACTGGACTCTTTGTTCACCATATGGGACATTCAGAATTTTTTACATTTGGAAATATTTTTTGAATTTACTTTTTATTTTGGTCTTAGCACCAAATAAAACAAACATTTCTCTATATATAGCAGAAGAAAAAATAGAAAACTACATAAAACTAATTTTCTTATACATATAAAATATTTTTCTTTATTTATATTTATATATGTATAGAAGAAAATAAATTCAACATGTTACTTTTATCCTTGACCTGATTATCTGTGATTCCTTTTGGATTTCTTTTTGGTACATTTAATGCTTTAATGATCCTCTATTCCCCCCTCCCCCTGCTTTTGGGGAAGCAACCCTCTTTTTAGCCTTCTTTTTCTTCTCCTTTTCTTACTCCCAAATGGACAAAAAGAGAAAAATATTAACAAACTTTATCATAAATATTCATACTCAAAACAAATGACTACTTTGGCTATGTCTGAAAATTCATGCTTTAATGCTCTTAATGAGTCCATCACCTATGTGGTAAAGCACATAAAATGCTTTATTATCCATCTTCTGGAACTGTGGCAATAGAAAATTCATTTCCCACTTCTCCAACTGAGTCCCATGTCCAGAATACTAAACTTTCTCACTTCTACTTCTTAAATCCCTATCTCCTTTCAAGGCTCAATTTTGGTGTTGCCTACTACATGAAGTCTATGTAGATTCCCTCAATTCGTGTTCTTTTCCATCTTTGAAAATACTTTGTATGGAAGCATAAATCTCCTTTTCAGTTTCTCCCCCAATATTAGGAAATTGTGTTTTTCTCTAAAGCCCTTTTCCAGACTTCTGTGAAAAGTTCTTTGGAAAGATGAGTGGGATAGATCTAGATGAGAAGAAGAACTCTTCTCCTGGACCACAAAATAGACTATCTTCAGTCAATCTCCTCCCTCTATCCCTTATAAGGATTAGATTAAGGTCTACCCCATGAGAATTATCTTTTTCCATTCAGTAGGAGGCACTCATATCACCTCCTGTTCAATTTGGATTCTCAGTATAGATCTGTGGGAGGAACTCCATGTATTCTTGGTGCAGAGTAGTACAAAAGGAAAGGGTTAGGTTGCTTAATTCTGGAATCTTAACCCAAGCTATATCTTCTGATATATCTATATCTTTTCTTTGTTCATGATTCCTATAAATGATATCTGAAATCTTTTTGGAGCAAAGAGTCTTATCGGAAGATATATCAGATTAGGCCAATTTGGACATCTTTCCTCTCCAAGCCAGACATGACTTGAATATAGATTAATTTTTTTTCCAAGACAACTTTCTCTCTTTTATCTTAAAATTTTTTAATATTTTATTTTTTCCCAAATACATGCAAAGATAGTTTTCATCATTCATCTTTTTTTTTTTTTTCCTTTTTCTTTTCTTTTTTTTTTTTTTTTTTTCCTGAGGCTGAGGTTAAGTGACTTTCCCAGGGTCACACAGCCAGGAAGTGTTAAGTGTCTGAGACCAGATTTGAACTCAGATCCTGGTGCTGTATCCACTGCACCACCTAGCTGCCCCCATCATTCAGCTTTGCAAGGTGAATGTAGGTTAAACATATGCACTTCTTCTAAACTTGTTTCCATATTCATCATGATGTGAAAGAAAAGTCCTGTCAAACAGATCATCAAAAAGGAATTAAAAAAAAATGATAAAGGAAAAAAATCCCACAAACAACAACAAAGTGAAAATGCTATGCTTTGATACACATTCAGTCTCCATTAGTTCTTTCTCTGGATGCTGATGGCACTTTCCATCATAAGTCTGTTGGAATAAGCCTGAAATCACCTCATTGTTGAAAAGAGCCAAGTTCATCATAGTTGATCATCACATAAACTTCTTGTTGCTATGTACAATATTCATTTGGTTCTGCTCAATTCACTTAGCATCAGTTCATGTAAATCTTTCTAGGCTTTTCTGAAATCAACCTGATTTAGATTAATGTTTTATTAAATAAAAACAAATAAACCACGCAACTTTGACAGATTGATGCCTAAATGATATAAAATAAATATTCATATTTTCCTTAATATTTTTATTTACTTTGTGTACTCCCAAACAGAAAGTTTATCATTCTCTCTTTTAATTTTCTCCTTTCTCAAAAGTCTTTTGTTTGTGACCACTGCTTCTCTTAATCTACCCTCCCTTTTATAGTTCTCTATCTTCTCTCCATATCTTTTATCTCTCTCCTCATTTTCCTATTGGCTAAGACAAATTTCTATACTCAACTGAAGTATGTATGTATATTCTTCTCTCTTTGAAACAATTCTAATGAGAGTGAGGTTCAAGCACTGCCCACCCCTTCTCTTTCCGTCCACTGTAAAAACTTTTTTTTTGTTACTCCTCTTTTATGTATGAAAGTTTTCCTATTCTACTTCTTCCTTCCTCCTCCCGGTGCATTGCTCTTTCTCACCCCTTCATTTTATTTTTGGAGATCATCCCAACACTCATGTCCTTTGTCTATATAGTCTTCTTTTACCTGCTCTTATAATGATAAAGTTCTTAAGAATTAGATGTATCATCTTTCCACATAGGAATGTAAACAGTTTAATTTTATTGATTCCCTTATGATTATTCTTTCATGTTTCCCTTTTTATGTTTCACTTGAGTCTTGTGCTTGAATGTCATATTTTGAATCAGTTCTGTGTTTTTCATGAAAAATGCTTGAAATCTCTCTATTTCACTAAATGTCTATTCCCCCCCCCCCCCCCCCCCCCGAAGCACTACATTCATGCTACATTTCTGGATGGGATATTCTTGATTGTAATCTCAGCTCCTTTGCTTTCTGGAATATCATAATCTAAGCCCTCCGCTCCTTTGATTTGGAAGCTGCTAAATCTTGTGAGCCTGTAGCTCCATGGTATTTGAATTAATTCTGGCTGCTTAAAATATTTTCTCTTTGACTTGGAAGTTTTGTTATTTGGCTGTAATATTCCTGGGAGTTTTCATTTTGGAATCTCATTCAGGAGGTGATTGATGGATTTTCAATTTTTATTTTATCCTCTCAATCTAAGATAGCAGAGCAGTTTTTCTTGATTATTTCTTGAAATATGTTATTTTAAAAATTTATCTCCTGAATCTATTTCCCAGGTCAGTTGTTTTTTCTAATGAAATAGTTCACATTTTCTTCTATTTTTTTTTACTTTGATTGTTTTTGATGTTTTATGAGTTATTAGTTTTCACTTGTAATTTTTAAGTAATTATTTTCTTTAGTGAGTATCTCTGTAATATCTTTCCCTAAAGTGTAATGTTCTCTGGGAGCAGGTTCCTTGCGGGGCTTCTGGGAGCAGCTTTCCTTTCAGTTTAGTGTAATCACCCCAAATGCAGCCAGGAGTTAAAGTTCAAATCCTTTATTGTTTCCGTCAAAATCTTATCTCCTTCACTTGGGGCTCGGCTAATTTTCTGGAGGCCTTCTGGATCTTGCCTCTAGTCCTTTGCCTCTGCCAGCTTCTGCCTCTGAACCCAAAGCCTCTAGCCAGCACAAAGGTGGAAAATGGAATGAATCTGACTCCGTCTCTGAGAGTCCTTCCTGGCCCAGACAGCTCCTTCTTATATGCCCCACACTGAGTATACTCCAATCATTAATTACATCACTAGGAAATCATTATTTGTTGCAGGATTAAATCAGTGCTAAACTATATTTAACCATTGTCTCCTCAATTCCACTCAGTACCTTGTTTCAAGTTCTGGCCCATAACTTCTCCTTGTAGGATCAGATCAATCATACTGAACCATGCTAAATTAGATAATTATTGTCTCTATCAATTCCACTGTCTTAGTACCTTGTAAGAAACATAACATATCTCTTTTTTTCATTTGCTTAATTATGTTATTTTAAAAGGAGTACTTTTCTTCACTATTTTTGCGGGTCTCTTTAACCAAACTGCTAATTCTAGTTTCCCTTGCACCATGCTCATATCTTTTTCTAATTTTCCATGATTCCTCTTACATCTTTCGTTAGCTCATTTGGGAATTCTTGTTGGGCTTGGATCCAGTTAACATTTTTCCTTTGAGGATTATTATTAACTGTTTTCGTCTCTGAGTTTATCTTGATCTTTCCTGCCAACCTTGTAGCTTTTTATAATCAAGTTCTTTGTTGTTATTTGCTTCTATTTCTTGATGATGAACTTTCTAGATTCGGCTTACCAAGGGGTGGGAAGGCATTTTTTCAAACTTCTATGCTTCTGTTTTCAGAGCTAGTTTTGGGGTTCTGCAAGTTTTCAGGGTTTCCAGGATAGCATGATCCACAGAGGGGTTTAGTCACTGTTCTCCCCAGTGTTTATTCTTGGCTCTCCCCTGCAGGAGCTAATACTCTTCTTGGCTCTGGAATTACAAATAGGTTTCTGCTCTCCTGAAGCCATAAGTGTTAGTGCTCCTTGGAACTACATCCTGGGCTCCTGTTCCTTTATGAGTGACCACAAGCACTCTTCTCAGCCCCAGAACTGCAGAAGTAGGGGTAATAGAATTACCAGCTGTCCTCAGTGCCAGTAAAGGTTCCCTATAATCTCTTTCTGACTGTTATCTGACCTCCTTATCATCTCTGGGCTAGAAACTCCCAGAGCTTTTGGGTCTGCTTCCAAGGCCCATCACTGGTTCACTTTGGGCTGGCCCCCATCCTGGTATCAGATATCTCTCCTACTTAAGAACCCCCTACACTTTTGATACTGCCTTCCCAATCCAGGAATCCTCCCCAAATCTGTTGTGAGGATTCAGTGAAATAATATTTAAGAGTGAGAGGCATAAATGCTAATTATTATTATATTATCATTAATACTCTACCTGTTTCACAGGACTATTGGAAGAAAAGCACTTCAAATCTTAAGGGTATGTGGAAATATGAACTATTATTACTGATTCAATAACATTTTTAATGTAATTAAACATTTGGAGCAAGTACTTGGCTACTGACTCCATTTTATTTATTTATTTTTTTGTTTCATTCTTTTTTTTTATTAAAGATTTTTATTTTCAAAACATATGGATGGATAATTTTCAGCAATGACACTTGCAACATTTCGAGTTCTCATTTCCCCCTCTTCTCCCCACTCCCTCCCCTAGATGGCAAGTAATCTAATATATATTAAATATGGTAAAATATATGTTAAATCCAATATAAGCATACATATTTATACAATTATCTTGCTGCACAAGAAAAATCAAATCAAAAAAAAAGAGAGAAAGAAAATAAAATGCAAGCAAACAATAACAAAAAGTATAAAAATACTATGTTGTGATCCACACACACTCAGTTCCCACAGTCCTCTTTCTAGGTGTAGATGGCTCTTTTCATCACAAGATCATTGTAACTGGCCTGAATTTTCTCATTGTTGAAAAATATTGGCTCCATTTTAGAGATACCGATAGGTCCCCATTCCTACAGGCATTGCCCAGGACCTCAAGGAAACTTGGTCTGCAGTTTCAGTTTCATGGCCCTGCAAGAAAGCCAATCTCATTACCTTCTAATTGCACCCCTTTTCCAGATCAACATAGCTTTAATTAATTTAATCTTTAGCATTGGCTCCAAATAATTTTTGGTCCTTTTTAGAAATGAAATTAATGCTTAAAGAAAAAAAAAATTACCGTCATAGTAAACAACCAAAAGACACAGGTTTTAAGGGCAATTCCCCAAAAAAGAGTCAAAAAAATGTTTTGAGGAATGAGATCATCATTGGCAAAGGAGTTGACAATACAGTACTCTCCTACCCAGATCCTACAAGGCATTTTTTGGGGTCTGCTTTAGGAATTTCTGAATCTAATGATTAGAACCCAATATGTATGAATGAACTGTGTATTGATGCTGAGAGCAGACTAAGGGACTGCAGGAGAGTCAAGGAAGCCAAAAGGCAAAAGTTGCTTTCTAAATTTAAATAGAAACCTTAGTTTAGAAAATTAAGTTTTGAAATATATGAAGCCCCAGTTTACTCACATTGAATACATAGGTAGGTAGGTATATAGGTAGAAAAGCATTTAAATGCTCATTATGCACTAGCCAGTGTGCATGAGGCACTTAATAAATGTTTATTTTATTGAATTGCATTGTACTACTTTGAAGGAGACCATAGGTTTCAGATGCATGTGTTTATTTAAAAATAAGTTCTGATTACTAGGTTTTTGTTTACTTAGCTTTTAATAATATGTCCTTCTTTATCCTCTAAGCAGAAGATCCTGTCTCATATATTACTTAAAAAATTGAGATCATCCACAACTAGCTCCTTCTTCTCTACTATTAAACAATTCAACATTATTTTCTATTTTCTTTTTTCCTTTGGTGTTAGAGGGAAAAGTTAGCATGTTGTATACACCTACTTTCCCAGCCATCCTTATCTGTTATTTATTATCTTGATGCCGACAACTGGAAAAGATCATTTGACAGAGGGACAATGAATATTTATATATATATAAATCCTTAAAAAAGCTCTCCTTCCCTTGAACATCCCATTCATTCTCTGGGAAATGGGGAAATCAATCAATCAGTTGTTCAATCAATAAGCAATGACTACAATGTGCCTGCCACAAGAATTAAAATCGTGGCACTTGGGGAACTTCCATGCTATCGTCTCTACATTCTTATATCATCTTGATTTCTTGCACTTTAGTTCCCATCCATACAAAGAGCATCTTCCTCAAGAGCATCTAAGAGCTCTTTATTGACAGTTTCAATGGCCTTTTCCCAGGCTCAGCCTTCCTGAGCTCTCTGCAGGACAGCTACATCTTTTGTCTGGATACTCTTTCTTGTTTCCTCTCTGTGTTTTTATGTTGTTGCTTTCTTGGTTCTTCTCTGAACACTCCTCATTAGCTTCTCTGCTGGGTCATTCCCTTCTCCAGGATCATTCTCTTGTTTTGGGGTAGAGGCTTTTGTAGCTCAAAACTAAAAACATGTAAGTCATAATGGGGGGTTTTGATCAAGGTGATCCACTGGGAAAGGAAATGGCAAAGCACTTTGGTATCTCTGCCAAGAAAACCCCTTGGGCAGTATTAAAATGACAAAAGAAGATTGGAAGGTGTCCAACATATTACTGGGAGAGAATGGAGGACAATACAAGTAGCTCCAGAGAGAATGAAGCCAAAAGGAATCAGCTGAGGATTTGTCAGGTGATAAAAAGAAAGTCTGCAAAGATCAATATTGCGTAGGAGCCTGGAATAGAAGATCCATGAATCAAAGTAAGCTGGAGTGTTCAAACAGGAGATGAAAAGATAAAACAGACATCTTTGGTGTTAGTAAGCTTAAATGGATGGGAATAGGTGAATTTAATTCAGGTGATCATTACATATTCTGCTAAGGGACAAGAATCCAGAAGAAAAGCCCTCATAGTCAAGAAAAAGGTGAGAAGAGCAATGCTGGGGTATGAACTAAAAAATAACAGAATGATACTTATAAAGTGGCTCAGTTCTCTCAAGACCGAAGATACCTTATAGAAATATCACATAAAAAAGATGTCACGTTCATCATAGGGGATTGAAATGCTAAAGTAGGAAATCAAAAAATAACTGGAATAACAGGAAAATTTGTCCATGGAGTACAAAATGAAGCAGGGCAGAGACTGATGGAGTTTTGTCAAGATTACTCACTGGTCAAAGCAAACATTTCTTTTCACCAACTCAAAGGGTGCCTCTATACATGGACATCACCGGATGGAGAATACTGAAACCAGACTGACTATAAACTTTGCAGCCAAAGGTGGAAGAGCTCTATGTGGTTAAAACACCTGGAGATGGCTATGGCTCAGATCATGACCTTCTTATTGCAAAATTCAGATTTACTTTGAAGAAAGTAGAGAAAAACAGCAGACCATAGAGGTATGATCTAAATTTCATCCCTTATGCATATGAAGCAGCAATGATGAATAGATTTAAGAGATTAGATCTAGTAGATGGAGTCCTTACAGAATTATGGCCAGAGGTTTGCAATATTGTACAGGAGGCAGCAACAACAACAACAACAACAAAATATTCCCCAAAAAAAGAAGAGCAAAAAAGCAAAATGATTGTTTGATGAGGCTTTTCAGATAGTTGAGGAAAGAAGAAAAGTGAAAGAGAAAGGAGAAAGGAAAAGATATGCTCAACTCTTTTTCTTTATTAAAGCTTTTTATTTTTCAAAACATGTGTGGACAATTCTTCAACATTAACCCTTGCAAAACCTTGTGTTCCAATTTTCCTTCCCTTTCCTGAAATATGCCCTTCCCTAGATGGCAAGTAGTCCAATATATGTTAAACATGGTAGAAATATATACTAAATTCAATATATGTATACTTATAAATGTTTTTTATCGTACCACACAAAAAATCATATCAAACCAGTAAAAAAAAAGAGAGAAGCAAAATGAAATGTAAGCAAACAACAACAGAAGAGTGAAAATGTTATGTAATGTTCTACACTTTGTTCCCATGGTTCTCTCTCTGGGTGTAGATGGCTCTCTCATCACTGGACAAGTGGAACTGGTTTGAAACATCTCAATGTTGAAGAGAGCCATGTCCCATCAGAATTGATGGTCCTATAATGATCTGCAGTTCTGCATCAATTCATGTAAGTCTCTCCAAGTCTCTCTAAAATCATCTTCCTGATCATTTCTTACAGAACAATAATATTCCATAACATTAATTTACCACAATTTATTCAGCCATTCTCCAATTTATGGACATCCACTCAGTTTCCAGTTTCTGGCCACTACAAAGAGGGCTGGCACAAGTCCCTTTTTCTCCTTTAAGACCTCTCTGTGATATAAGCCCACATTCTTATACAGCTGGATCAAAAATTATTTTATGGAGAACTCACATAAGCACTCACAAAGTGGTCAGAAGAATCAATACAAGGACACTCTCAAGGTCTCTCTTTCTCTTTTTATTAATAGTTTTTATTTACCAGATATATGCATGGGTAATTTTACAACATTGATAATTTCCAAACCTTTTGTTCTAATTTTTCCCCTCCTTCCTGCTCCCCCAGATGGCAGGTTGACCAATGCATGTTAAATATGTTAAAGTATAAATTAAATATAATATATGTATACATATGTAAACAGTTGTTTGGCTGTACAAAAGAATCGGACTTTGAAATAGTGTACAATTAGCCTGTGAAGGAAATCCAAAATGCAGGCGGACAAAATTAGAGGAATTGGGAATTCTATGTAGCGGTTCATAGTCATCTCCCAGAGTTCTTTTGCTGGGTGTAGCTGGTTCAGTTCATTACTGCTCTATTGGAACTGATTCGGTTCATCTCATTGTTGGAGAGGGCCACATCCATCAGAATATATCCTCATACAGTATTGTTGTTGAAGTATACAACGATCTCCTGGTCCTGCTCATTTCACTCAGCATCAGATCATGTAAGTCTCTCCAGGCCTTTCTGAAATCATCCTGTTGGTCATTTCTTACAAAACAATAATATTCCATAACATTCATATACCACAATTTATTCTGCCATTCTCCAATTGATGGGCATCCACTCATTTTCCAGTTTCTAGCCATTACAAAAAGGGCTGCCACAAACATTTTGGCACTACAGGTCCCTTTCCCTTCCTTAGTATCTCTTTGGGATAGAACCCCATTAGTAGCACTGCTGGATCAAAGGGTATGCACAGTTTGATAACTTTTTGATCATAATTCCAAATCATTCTCCAGAATGGCTGGATGTATTCACAATTCCACCAACAATGTATCAGTGTCCCCGTTTTCCCACATCCCCTCCAACATTGCGCATTATCTTTCCCTGTCATTCTAGCCAATCTGACAGGTGTGTAGTGATATCTGAGAATTGTCTTAATTAGCATTTTTCTGATTAATAATGACTTGGAGCATCTTTTCATATGGCTAGAAATAGTTTCAATTTCTTCATCTGAGAATTGTCTGTTCATATCCTTTGACCATTTATCAATTGGAGAATGGCTTGATTTCTTATAAATTAGAGTCAATTCTCTATATATTTTGGAAATGAGGCCTTTATCGGAACCTTTGACTGTAAAAATGTTTCCCCAGTTTATTGTTTCCCTTCTAATCTTATCTGCACTTTTCAATTTGATATAATCAAAGTTTTCTACTTTGTGATCAATAATGATCTCTAGTTCTTCTTTAGACATAAATTCATTCCTCTTCCATAGGTCTGAGAGGTAAACTATCCTATGTTCCTCTAATTTATTTATAATTCCATTCTTTATGCCTAGGCCATGAACCCATTTTGACCTGACCTTGGTGTACGGTGTTAAGTGTGGGTCAATGCCTAGTTTCTCCCATATTAATTTCCAATTTTCCCAGCAATTTTTATCCAACATTGAGTTCTTATCCCAAAAGCTGGGTCCTTGGGGTTTGTCAAACACTTGCCCTTTGGACCTAACTATTCCACTGATTAACTAGTCTATTTCTTAGCCAATACCAAATGGTTTTGGTAACCGCTGCTTTATAGTATAATTTTAGATCTGGTACAGCTAGGCCACCTTCATTTGATTTTTTTCCCCCAATAATTCCCTTCTCAAGGTCTCTTTTAAGAGCTTTAGAATAAATTGTATGACATAGGAGATCCTGCCAGCATGGCATACCCTCATCAGAGAAGGTGCTGTGCTCTATGAGCAAAGCAGAATTGAATTAGCCCAAAGGAAATGTGAAATACATAGAATAAGAGAATCCACCCCCAAAGTTCATGTGGATTATTTGTATCTGTGGTAGAGCATTCTGAGCTCGTATTGGTCCAATCAGCCACAATCAGACACACCATAACTTGATTCTAACACAGTAATATCATTTTGGTTTTCTTCAGAAACGAAAGACTGCAACATATTTGCATATATATTGGATCCCATTGGCCATTACCTTCTTTCTCTGAAAGATCCAAGCAATTAGCTCTTCTTATACTATTTGGAGACATGATCAAGAGTTTCCTAAACTTGGAAAGAAGTTTTATATTTAACATTAAACTTCCATTATTATTATTATTAATATTATTATTATTTTGGCAAGACAATAGGGGCTTAATTCACTCCATTATTGTTATTATTTTGGGAAGACAATAAGGGCTTAATTGACTTGCCCAGGATTATACAGCTAGTAAATGTCTAGTGTCTGAGGGCAGATTTGAATTCAGGTTCTTCTGACTCCAGGACCACTTCTCTATCAATTTGTGTCACTAATTGCCCCACTCCATTGACTTTAATAAATCCTAGCACTTCCAATGAGCTCTTGGGATTTTACCATCCCCTCAATAAGCCTCTTTCCCCTCACTGAGTCCTTGAATATTCATTGACTCCCTCATTCCATGCTATGTGCCCCCACTCAATAATCAGCTTCCATAAAGCTCACACTGTCTGCTACATACTGAGTTTGGGGATTAAAAAAAAACATTGTGTCTGCCTCATTTTATAGGGGTTTGCAATATTGACACAAGTAAGCAATCATAAGGTAATTGAAGTAGGAAAAAACAAAACAAAACAAAACACTGTCAGGGACAGAGATAAGGGAAGTCTTCACCTAGAATGTGTTTACGAAGCTGAAATCCACTCATCCCCACCTTGCTGACCATACACATCCTCTCCTGAATTCCTCTGACTGACTTTATTAACCCCTCCATCTCCCCATCCAACCACTTCATGGAGACTTCATTTCCTTCACTGAACTTCTCCATTCGTTCCCTGAGCTGCCATTCCCCTGCTGCAGGTCCCACAATGGCCAGAAGTTTGGGCTCGGAGCCTGGAAGACCTGAATTCAAATCCTGCCTCATAGACTTCCTAGCAGGGGCATGCTGCTTTATTTCTCTGGGTCTCAGTTTCCTCATCTATACAATAAGGGGGTTGAATCAAAGGACAGATAAGATTCCTTTTGGCTCTAAATCTGTAACTCTGTGAAACCCTAGTTCCTGTCAGTGAACCTCTGGTCCTATCATTTCCTGGCAAATAGAGAAGAAGAAATGGTCAAATTTGATATTTTTGGGCTCAAAGATCATTATAAACCATGACTGTCACCATGACATTAAAAGATGCTTGTTTCTTGGAAGGAAAGACATAGCAAATCTGGATAGTGTAGTAAAAAATAGAGATATCACCTTCCTGACAAAGATCTGTACAGTCAAAATTATGGTTTTTCTGATAATAACCACGTTTGACTGAAAGAATTGGACTTTAAGGAAAGCTGAACTCTGCAGAATCAATGCTTTTGAATTATGGTGATGGAAAAGACTTTTGAGACTCCCTTGGACAGCAAGGAGATCAAATCAGTCAAGATTTAAAAAAAAAAACAAAAAAACTAATTCCAACTATTCACTGGAAAGTCAAATACTGAGGCTTAAGCTTAAATACTCTGGCCACATAATGAGAAGACCTTCTTTGGAAAAGACCTCAATGTTGGGAAAGATTGAAAGCAAAAGAAGAAAGGGCTGGTAGAGTCTGAGATGGACAAATAGTTTCATAGAAGCAATGAACAAGAGCTTGGACAGATTTTGGGAGAAGCTAAAGGATAAAAGGGCTTGCTGCCAAAGTCTATGGGATCATGAAAAGTTGGTGTTTTGTGATTTTAATACATATAGTTCGGATTCACTCCTATAAATGATGCTCTCACACAATAATCAAAAGTGAAAGTAAAATTTAATCATACAATGCAAGGAATAGATTGCTTACAGTAACAGTTCATACAACATAAAACACAGAAGATTACTAATATAATAATAATAGTAGCGAAGGATAAAGAAAACATCACCAATTCGAGGGAGCACCAACTCTCTTACAATCTCGGCTGAGGAACCCCGATTTCAGCAGCCTTTGAGTCTTGAATAGGGAATCCCAGGCAGATGGTCATCTCCGTGGGTGAGATTCTGAGGAGACTTAGGGCTTGCTAGCTTATATAGAACTTTAAACAAAGAAGGCACTCAGCTAACTGATTTAACAATAGAATTCTGCACATACAGCAGTTACGTGACTTAGGATGCAAGACAAGTCAATTCATCAAATGTTTACGTGAAAGGTTTATGAGTTGGAGCAAGGAAACAGACTGTTTTAGATCATATTTTGACAGTGTTATGCAGAAAGAGAGTAGCCATGTCTCTTCGAGCATAAGCAGTTCCAGAAGGGGCTAGTTCCTGGAATTATTATCCAGATCTGTTAGCTTGAGCCCGGTCACAAAGTTCACAGAGCAGTTACATTCTCACGGGCCTATATCTTAGTTCTTAGTCCTCATATATTGGAGTGAACTTACTTTATATAAAGAAGTCTCAATTCTTTATTTAGCTGGACATGACTGAATGAATGAACTGGGTCATTATACTGAATCATCACCCATTTGTGTACCATCCTTTTGTGCTGCTCTTTTCCTTTTTCTATACACTCCCTCTTGGTTATCTCATCAGCTCCCATTGTTTTGTTTTGTTTTATTTTTTCCTTTCTAATTTTTTTTTATTATAGCTTTTTATTTACAAGATATATGCATCCCATTGGGTTTAATTAGCATCTCCATGCAGGTGTTTGAAAAAGCTACATATCCAGTCCTCCTTGCTTTTCTGAGCTTCAGTCACTTATTGCCTTTCAGTATTTTGAACTGGATGTCCTATGGATACCTTGAACTTAACTTGTCCAAAACAGAACTCAATATCTTTCTCCCTAAACCCATCCCTTTTAAATTTCTAATTTTTTTGGGGGGGCACCATAATTCTTTTAGTCACCCAGGAAGTTACTTCTATCATGCTACATTCATGGAAACCTGGCTCACCGTTGTAAACTTTATATCCCTGGGTCCCTCTCTATTACTAGAAGAAGCTTTCTTTCCTGAAAAAAGTTGCAAATTATAAATCATAGTATGGAGGTTAACAACTATTAATAGAAGAAATAAAAATCATAATTACTTGAAGGTTTTAAGTTACCTTTAGTAAATTGGCAAAGATAAAAGGTATGGTGGAGTTTGGAGGGGTTTGGGAGAGAAAAACCAGAACAAAAGGGAAAAACCATCAGAGAGGGGAAAAAAACAGAAGAAAAAGAAAAAAAAAATGAACATAGCATGTGTTGCTTTACATTCATTCTCCATAGTTCTCTCTCTCCCTTAAAGTTTATTGGGATTGCCTTGCATCACTGAACTGCTGAGAAGAACCAAGTCTGTCATAGCTGATCATCACAAAGACTTATTGCTGTGTACAGTGTTTTCCTATTTCTGCTTGTTTTGCTCAGCATTAGTTCATGTAAATCTTTCCAGAACTTTCTAAAACCAGTCTAGTCATCATTTTTTATAGAAACAATAATATTCCATTTCATATACTATAATTTATTCAGCCATTCCCCAACTGATGGGCATCTGGTTATTTTCCAATTCTTTGCCACCACAAAAAAGAATTTCTGCAAACATTTTTGCTCATGCGGGTCCCTCTTTTATGATTTTTTTCAGGATTCAGATCCAGTAGTGTCATTGCTGATCAAAGTTTTTCACAGTTTTATATCCCTTTGGGTATATGCACTCCTTTTCTTTCAAAGAACACTAACAATAGCTGAGTAGTGACATCAGCAAATTCTCTCAGTATCCTAGGCTGTAGGTCATATGGACCTGGAGACTTGAACTCATCAAGAACTGCTCAGTGTTTTCTTATTATCTCCAAATTTATCTTCAGTATTGACTTCCTTTGAGTTATTTTGTCCTTTGAGATCATTTTTAGTTGCAGGTAAAGCAAAAGCAAGGTAAGAGTTAGGTAGCCCTAGCTCCTCTCACTTGTCAATTACCATTGCTTCATCTATCCAAGCACTACTGGAGCTTGGAGGACTTATTTTTATAGATTAATCAGTTTGTCCTGTGCATTTGTCTACCATTGAATAGTAATTCCTCTCTAAATGGGTAGTTATATGGTAAAAAACAAACAAACAAACAAAAATAAAACAAAAGATAAAAAAAGACACTCCACATTTTTAAAAAATCCTAGTGAAATTTATTGAAGAATAAAGATTTTAATGGGTATCTAACTAGAAGAATGCAACTTGAAGTTGCGAGTACTTTTCTTCCAGGGATTCCCTTTCATTCCTCCCCCACCTAAAACTGTACTTCTAGAAGCAAGAATATGTCTTTGTCTAGATTTTGTTCATGTCAAATATCATGTTAATTGCCCAAGTCACCAGTACTGGGATTTCTAGGTAAGTACATGAGATCATAGGATCATTGATTTAGAGTTTGAAGGAATTTGAGAGGTTCTTGATTTTCCCATTTTATAGATGAGCAAACAGAGAAGCTGAGTGATTTTCCCAGATTTACACAGATAATATATATCTGAGGCAGGATTTGAACAGGTTTTCCTCATTTCAAATCTAGTACTTTATCCACTCACTATACTTTGCTTCCTCTTAGTAGAGATATACCCACACAAAATGACATTCCAGCTTTCCCCTTATATATAGAAAAGGTCCCATCTCTGATTGGTTTGGTGATGCCTTATTTTTTGTCTCCTAAAGCAAAACAGGTCTTACTTCTCTTCTTTCTGATAATCTTTCGGGTACCTGATAATTCGTGATAGGTCCATTATTGAACAGTTTATTTATACCTACTTGAATTAATTTATGCTTTTAAAACTCTTCCCAGGATAATGAATTCCACATTTTATTGTTCATCCTGAAATGTTTTGTGCAGAAGGACTTTGAAGTAAGGGAGAGTCTTTGAAGTGGAAGCGTATTCTTTTATTCATTTATCCCTTGACATTTATAGAGTGTCTACAATGTATAAGGGACTATGCTAAAGAGGTAATAGCTAAAGCTTTTATTAAGTACTTACTATATGTCAAGTACCATGCAAAGCAATAAGAGAATATAAATACAATGAAAAAGAAAGTCCCTTCACTTGAGCTACTGTAAAACGGAGGGGAGACAGCATTGAAAGGAAAATCTACCTTTGTGAAGGTGAAATAGAAAAATATGAAAAGTGAGGAGAAAAGTGAGCCTGACTGGCCTCTGGCATGTCCTCCAATAAGAGGTTCCCTAGGGAAGAATTAATCAGTCTCAGAAGGCGGTCACATGGGTAAAGGCATCTCCAGAGCAGGAACCTGCTGTAGGTACATGGGTAGAAGGGGAGCTGAGAGAGAAATGACATAAATATGGGGAAAAAATGAGACACTTCTAAGCTTCAGACTAACAATATATCAGGGGAATGAATATATAAAACTATACCATAATATTTAAAAACTATTTATTATTAATTTATGTCCCTAATATAATAATTTACACACACAATTCACAATTAAATAATTAATTTACAATAAAGGAATTTCAATGAATAAAACGTCAAATTTTTTCAGTGATCCCCTTAAGGTCATTCTTATTTATTATTCATTTCACATGGATATAAGATATTCCTTCTTCTTTAGTTTTTTAAAAATTTGCATTATTTATGTTTTTAAATTTATTGAGTATTTTGTTTTTGCCTAGTTATCTGTAAAACAAATTTTAGCATTCGTTTTCAAAACTTTGAGTTCCCAAATCAGTTGCATTTGTTCAATAATGAAGAGAATCAGCTATACCTAGCAAAAGAACTGTGTGTGAATCACAACATAACATTTCCACTCCTGTTTTTGTCCGCTTGCATTTTTGATTTCCTTCTCAGGTTATTTTTACTTTATTTCTAAGTCCGATTTTTCTTGTGCAGCAAAATAACTGTATGGATATATATATATATATATATATATATATATATATATATATATATTGTGTTTAACATATACTTTTAACATATTTAACATGTATTGGTCTACCTGCCATCTAGGGGAGGAGGTGGGGAAAAGGAGGGGAAAAGTTAGAACAGAGGGTTTTGCAATTGCCAATGCTGAAAAATTACCCATACATATATCTTATAAATAAAAAGCTATAATAAAAAATTAAAACAAACAAAAAACCACTCTAAGTTCCAAGTTTTCTCTCTTCCTACTTTTTCTTTCCTCTTCCCCATTGGTAAGGTAAGCAATTTGATATAGGTTGTACATGTGTAGTCATGCAAAACACTTCCATATTAATCATATTGTGAAAGAAATCATAGACCAAAAAGAGTTTGATTCAATCTATACTCAGACATCATCAGCTCTTTCTCTGGGCATAGATAGCACTTTTCATAATAAGTTCTTCAGAGTTGTCTTGGATCATTGTATTGCTGAGAATAGCATTAAATTATTTCTTAAAGTTCCTTTACCATTTTCTTTATATTTTTTATACTTCTACATCTTGTCTGCATTTTTAAATTCTATGACATTAATGGTCCACAATTCCAACATTTCACCTATTGTTGAACATTAAGGCTGCTTCCAGTTTTTCACTGTTATAAATAATCATGCTATGAAGATATTGGAATGGATAGCTTTTTAGTTTGGTTTTGGTAACATTCTTAGCATATATGCTAGACAATAGAATTATCAGGTCACAAGTCATTGCTACTTAGTACAAATAGTCATATTTCCTTCTAAAAAGATTCTACTCTTTTTCAATTTCATTGGCAATGAATGAGCACAGCCCTTTTCCTACAAATCATGCAGTTTAATTAGATCAGATGTTTTCACATGGATGGGGATATGCAGATAGAGACATCCTAAGCACCGATGAGTTTCTTACTGTAGTGCTTATTCCAAAGGAATTCTTCTGGCCCTGTTCTTCATCTTGTCTGATTACTTAAGATTGGTATATGCAGAAATGGTTCTAGCTCTTGGTGCCTATTCTAATATAAAATCTCACAGCCCTTTAAACCCCCATGTTAACCAAATGGATCATTTGGTTGCTTGAAAAGTATCTGAACTTGATGCTTGAGACTCAGCTACCTGATCTCTACAGGCATTAGTACTCCTCTCCTTCCAGCATTTATCTTGTATTTTTAAAGTATTCTGCACATACTTAAATATGCAATTGTTATCTCCCTGTTAGAATGTCAGGTCCTTGGATCAGGAACTGTTTGATTTTTTGCCTTTGTATTCCCTAAAGTCTATCATTGTACCTGGTACATAGTCGATGTCTAAAAAACTGCTTGTTGATTGGCTAACTATCCTATATGGCAACAAAGAAGGAAACTCAGTGACGGCAATGAGGTGGAATATGCATACATTTTATATGTGCCAAGGTTGTTTCCCTACGTGATTGGTATACCAGAAAGCTAAAGTTATGCTCATGCATTCCGATTAGATTTTGAGACTAAGTTCCTGCCATTTTCCTTCTAACCAAGAGATGGCAGCAGTTAGGCTTCTTCTCAGCTGTCTGCCAGTGACCAACGAATTGGTTGGCCTGACTGCATAGGATTTGTAGAATTGTGGGGGAGTGGGGAAGAGGGAAAGGAAGTATTTATATAAGTTACTTTGTATCAGGTACAGGGAAAAAGAAAGAGAAAAAAGAGGAAAAGCTATTAACTCAGTACCTCTTTTCCTCTTTTTTCTCTTTCTTTTTCCCTCCCTCCCTCCCTCCCTCCCTTCCTTCCTTCCTTCGGCTTCCTTCCTTCGGCTTCCTTCCTTCCTTCCTTCCTTCCTTCCTTCCTTCCTTCCTTCCTTCCTTCCTTCCTTCCTTCCTTCCTTCCTTCCTTCCTTCCTTCCTTCCTTCCTTCCTTCCTTCCTTCCTTCCTTCCTTCCTTCCTTCCTTCCTTCCTTCCTTCCTTCCTTCTTTCCTTCTTTCTTTCTTTCCTTCTTTCTTTCTTTCTTTCTTTCTTTCCTTCTTTCTTTCTTTCTTTCTTTCCTTCTTTCTTTCTTTCCTTCTTTCTTTCTTTCTTTCTTTCTTTCTTTCTTTCTTTCTTTCTTTCTTTCTTTCTTTCTTTCTTTCTTTCTTTCTTTCTTTCTTTCTTTCTTTCTTTCTTTCTTTCTTTCTCTTTCTTTCTTTCTTTCTTTCTCTCCTTTCCCTTCTTTCCTTTTTCTTTCTTTTTTCTTTCTTTTTTTTTCTTAAAACATCTAATTTGATTTTCACAACAAGGTAGGCATTATTATTATCACCTCCATTTTACAGTTTAGGGACCTGAGACAAACAGAATTTAAATGACTTGCCCAGGATCTCTTAACTAGTCAGTTCCTGATGTAGATTTGAATTTAGATGTTCAAGACTCCAGGATCCACTGTACATTAGCTTTTTGTAAAAACTATTAGGGATCATATAGCTCAATTCCTTCATTTTACAGAGGTAAAAGGAAGTATAGGGAATTGAAGTGACTTGCTCACAACTGCAGTTTATAAATAGCAGAGCTGGGCTTTGACTCTAAATCTAGCATTTTCTCCTTACTCAGCCTCTCTTATCTTGTCTGGCCCCTTCTCAGAGTATTGATTCCCTTGCTCTGACCATAGAGCTTCCACTTAACACTTCCAGTGATGGAGAACTTACTCTTAGCACTTAAACAGCTCTTGCAGAGAGGAAGTTTTCCCTTCTGTCAAGATGAAGTCTTTTCCCCTGTAATTTCTAGCCCCTGATCCCAGTTCTCCACTCTATAGTCATGTGTAATACTCTCTCTTCCATGTTATGATCTTCAGATAATTGAAGACATCAATTTTGCTTTGCCCTCTGTGAAGTGGGGTGGGTGGACAAAATGGCCTCATAGGCCTCTTCCAAGGGACCCAAGATCTATGGTCTTAGGATGTTGTATCTGTGAAATCTACTCATCAGACTCAACATCCTCCCTTTATAGAATGAACCTTAGTGGATGAGGCTATAGAAATGACAAAAATTTTATAGATTCTTTATAATTTTGCAGTTTATAAAGTTATTTTATGTGAATTCGTTCAAACTTATAGGCTCAAGAAATTCTCACATCCTTATGTTTTGGAAGCTTCATAGGATCTAAAGCTTAGAAATCATCTAAAGAATTCATAATGTTTTTCCCCCTTTTTTAAAAAAATAAACTTTTAATAATGTATTTTTTACATTACCATTATTTCCTGTAGGATCCTTCTCCCTTTACTCCCCAAGAACATCACATATAACAAATAATATTTGTTAACGATTAAAAAAGAAAAAGAAGAGAAAAAATAAACATACCTGATAAATACGTTAAGAAAGTCTGAAAAGATACTCAGTGTGCAAGACTTACCTACCTCCCACTTTTGTAAAGGTATATGGTGGGAATGTCTTCTCATATTTCTTTTTTCAAGCCATGCTTGTTCATTATAATTTTGCAACATTCCCTTTTTTTGTAATAGATAAAATATTTTATTAGTATCATTTTATTTTTTTAAAATAAGTTTTTATTGATATATTCAATTCAATATATTTTATTATATAGATTCTGGCATCATTGTGGTTATATTAATTATCCTTTTCCTTTATCACAAGCACTATTCCCTATAACAAATAATATATATATATATATATATATATATATATATATATATACATGTATGTATGTATGTGTATATCTGTATATGAGGGACCTGTTCCACCCCCAACACAACTTATGATTACATTGAAAAAGTCTGAATATGCATAATATGTAATACCTGTGTGCCTCCCATCTCCATGAAGAGGAAACTTGGAGGTGTTTTCTCATGTCTCTTAATTCTAGCTATCCTTGTTCTCTATAATTTTATTAATTAATTTGATTTTTGGTCTGTGGTTGTTCTTTTTATCTACATTATTGTAATTATAGTAATTAATTATTGTGTATATTGTAGTCTTGTGACTCAGCTCTCTTCACTTTATATCAACTCATATGGAACTTTCCATGCTTCTTGGTTATCACATATATCATTTCTTACAGTAGAGGAATATTCCATTATATTCATATACCATTATTTCTTTAGCTATTTTCCAATTGGTGGGCATCTACTTTGTTTCCAGTTCTTTACTATCAGAAAAAAAGTACTGTTATAAATATTTTAATACACAAGGAACTTTCTTCTTATGATAGATTCCTTGGGGCATAAGCCCCAGCAATAGACTCTCTGGTTCTAAGGATATGGAGATTTTAGTCACTTTATTTGCATAACTCCAAATTGCTTTTCTGAATGGTTCTATGTTTTGGAGAATACATCTCCATAACTGTGAGAAGTAAATGATTTACTTCTTTTCCATTTTTAAAAATAGCATGATCTTTAATATTAAAGTTACATATCCATTATGGTGTAAAAAGGTATTAGGTATTGATCTAAGATGGACAGATAAGTGGTACAATTCCTTCTCAATTGCTAATTGTGTGATCCTGGGCAAGCCTTAGTTTCCTCATCTATAAAATGAGCTGGTGAAGTAAATGGCAAATCACTGCAGTGTCTTTGATAAGAAAACTCCAAATTGGATCATGAAGAGTTGGACTTGACTGTAATCACTAAACAGCAATAACAATTAGTCTAGTGTATTTTTCCACACTGTTTTCTAATTTTCCTGCCATTTTAATAATTCTCCTCAGGTATTTTACATTTTTCACTTATCGGACATTGGGTTCTATTATTTCTGATTCTCCCCATCTTTTCTTTTCCCATTGAGTTTGCTATTATTTAATTAATTCCAGATTGTGTTGGTAATTATGGCTTTATCACATAGTTTGAAGTATGGAAGTGTTATTTTTCCCTTCATCTCCCCCCCCCCCCTTTTTTTTTTTTTATAATTTCCTTTGACATTCTAGATCTTTTATTTTTTCAAATAAATTTTCTTATTTTATTAAATTCTGTAAAATATCCCATTGGTGATTTGGTTGCCATAACATTAATGAAATTTAAATTAACTTTGAAAATATTGCTATTTTACTATCTTAGCATGGCCTAACTATGAGCACTGAATATTCTTTCAGTTATTTAAGTTCTTTATTTCTTTAAGGAGCACTTTGTAATTGGCTCTATTGAAGTCTTTTGTGTGCTTTGGTAGGTTGATTCCAAATACTTTATTTTATAGTTATTAGTCCTGGGATTTTCCTATTTATTTTAGCTTCTTGGGTTTTGTAATTTTTATGCTATTGATTTTTAAGGATTTATTTTTTTTTTTTTGGCCTGCAATTGTGTTGAAATTATTGTCTCAATTAGTATCTTCATTGATTCCCTATGATTTTCTAACTATACCATTATATTATCAACAAATGGAGATGATTTTATCTTTTCTTTATTTGTCTATATCTTTAATAATATCTAGAGCTATATAAATAATAGTGGGAAGAATGGGCATCCTTGCTTTACTACTATAGTTTATTAGAAAAAGTTCACTCATCATTGCATATTATGCTTGCTTTTGGTTTTAGATATATGCTTTTCATAATTTTTTTTTTTTTGGTGGGGAGCTTTAGCATAGAAGAATCTGTGCTTTATCAAAGGTTTTTCTGCTTCTATTGAGATGATCAGGTAATTTTTAATGTTTTGGTTTTCAATATGATTATCTTGATTATTTTTCTAATGGTGAACCATCCTTGTATCCCTGATATAAATCCCATTTGATCATAATGAAAGATTTCTTGGATAAATCATTGTAATCTGTTTGATGGGATTTTATTTAAAAGTTGTGAGTCAATATTCATTAATGACACTGATCTATAATTTTATTGTTGTGTTTTATATTTCCCTGACTTAGTTATTAGGACTATATATGTCTCGAAGAGTGATTCTTGTAGTATGCTTTATTTCTCATTTTTGAGAATAATTTGTTAAATATGGGTGTTAACTGCTCTTTAAAAGTTTGCTAAAAACTCTTTTATGAACCTATCAGAACCAAGAATTTTTTCCTTTTGTAGTTTCTTTGCAGCTAGATCTATTTCCTTTTTTGAAACTTAAGATCTTTATTCGATCTCGTAGTTTGGATATTTTATATTTTGAAGGTATTCCTTTATTTCTTTTGTATTCTTAATTTTGTTAGCATATAACTGTACATAATATGTTCTGATTATTCTTTTTATTTCTTCTTATTTTGTTGTGATTTCATCTTGCTCATTTGCTATTTTATTAATTTGATTTTCTGCTCTCTTCTTTTTAATCAGATTAGCTCAAGGCTTATTCACTTTATTAGTCTTCTCAAGGAACCAGTTTTTAATTTTATTTACCATTTCTATGGTTTTTGTTTCTGATTTATCTATTAACCTTCTGATTTTTAATATTTCTTCTGTTGTGCTTACTTTAGGTTTATTTGTTAGCTTTCTATTTTAAAAAAATGCATATTCAATTCATTATTCCTTCTTTTTCTGTTTTGTTAATGAATGCTTTTTAAGGATATAATTTTAACTCTGAGGACTACATTAGCTGTATCCTAGAAATTTTGCTATACTGTTTCATCATTATCAATTTATTTTACATAGTTATTCATTGTTTCTATGATTTCTTTGACCCACCAGTTATGAAGGATTTTCTTATTGTCTCCATTTGCATTCATATCTTTTGTTTGTAGTCCCTGACCATTTTTTATTGCAATATAGTCTGTAAAAGATGTATTAATATTTCTACCTTTTTATATTCATTTGCAATATCTCAGTGTTCTAGTACATGGTAAATTTTTATTTTTAAAATTAAATCTTTTGGGGTTACATTCTAAGTTTCAAACTGTCTCCCTATCTATCTCACTCTGCCCTAGGAAAGACCACCATTTGACCCAGATACACACATATGTATAGTTCTGCTCATATTACTTTTCATTATTTCATGTAAGTCTATGTTTTTCTACATGCTCAATTTTTTTTTTTTGGCTGAGGCAGTTGGGGTTAAATGACTTGCCTAGGGTTACACAGCTAGGAAGTGTTAAATGTATGAGGCCAGATTTGAACTGGGGTTCTCCTGGATTCAGGGCTGGTCCTCTATCTACTGTGCCATATAGCTGCCCTATATGCTCAATTTTTTAAAAGTTCAATGTGGTGTTGAGAAACATATGCGTCCCATTTAGAAGCTTCCATAAGGCTCTAAGTCTAATGTCTCCAGTGAACTCTAATTTGTTCAGTTTTAAAATTTGTTTTGTTTATCTTTCTGTTAGACTTTTCCAAAATGGAGAGGGATACTGAAGTTTTCTGTCATTACTATGTTATTGTCTATGTCTTCCTATAATCCAGATAAGTTTTCCTTTATAAATTTGAAAATGAAGGCATTCAGAATATATAAACTTATTACTGATATTGCTTGGTTGTCCATAAGTCCTTTCAACATAATGTAGTTTTCTTGTTTATCCCTTTTCATTTTTATTTTTTTAATATTTGTTTTTCCTTTGTCAGAAAGCATGATTACAACTTTTAAAAAACTTCTCTTGATGCATAGTAGATTTTTTCTTTTTGCCATTCCTTCAATTTTATTTTATGTGAACCTTTTTAAAGTGTTTCTGGTAGGCAACAGATTGTAAAGTTTTTTTTTTTTTAACCTAATCTGTCACTCCCCACCCCCACCACTTTATTGGATTGTTTAAACCATTCACATTTAAAGTAATGAGAGTTAGGATTATATTTTCCTTCATCTCTCTAATGTTTTTTCAATAACATTTATTTTTTTCTCTTCTTCAGCTGCAAACATGTACTATTTTTCTTCATTACTTTACCTAATTTTTTTTTCCTTAGGATGGCCCACTGTTCCCTTACAATCAATAGATCCCCTTTTCTCATTTAGTATCACTTTTCCATGGTAATTTTGCTTAACAGTTCCTTTTTTCCCCTCTTGCTTTATATCATTCTTCTTCTCCCCCCCCCAATTAGTCAAGTAGATTCTCTTTCCTTCTCCTCTCATTCAAATAGTTCTGTTCATTAGTTTTTTAAATATCATTTTTTTGGGTGTGTTCTCCTTCCCAGAAAGGATTTCTTTCACTCTTCATTATCCATTTTCTCTTACTATCATTCTAGATTCTCATGATTCTCATTCTCATGATCCCATAATTATTTAATTTCTTTTTATTCTCTATTCCTATACAATAAAAGCTTCCAAGGTATCCATTCTAGGCTCTCTCTTCAAGGAGGTTTTTCTCACTACTTTGGAAGGTTTGCCCCATGAATTCCCCTTTTCCATTATGCCCCACTCTTAGAACAATGCCAATTATTACAGGAGACAGAGGGGATATTGCCCCATGGTAGAACCTCTCCTCCAACACATCCCTAATTATGTAGCCCACCACTGATCCATACTTTTTTCCCCCCAATTATCACTTCCCACATCTGCCTCAAAATCTTTTCTCTGAAACCATGCCCTCCCATTCTTCCAAGTGTCAGTTTCCCCCAGGAGATCCAATTTCCCTTTCCTAAGGTAGAATGACTGGACTTTTCAAGTACCAACTTCCTACATCAACACAAGGTCAGCATTTCCCTTCATAGAATTTCTCTCTTCACCATAGGAATATTCACTAGTCATCAGTGGAACCCTCTCCCATCACCAAAGCAAAAACCTTCCTTCTTCAACTTCTCTTTTCTTTTTTTTTAAATTTATTTTTAAATTAATTTTTATAATTATAACATTTTCTTTGACAGTACATATGCATAGGTAATTTTTTTTTATATAACATTATCCCTTGTACTCCCTTCTGTTCTGAGTTTTTCCCCTCCTTTCCTCCACCCCCTCCCCTAGATGGCAGGCATTCCCTTACATATTAAATATCTTATAGTATATCCTAGGTACAATATATATATATATATGTGCAGAACAGAATTTTGTTGTTGTTGTTGCAAAGGAAGGATTGTATTCGCAAGGTAAAAATAATCTGGGAAGAAAAACAAAACAAAACAAAACAAAACCAAAAAAAAAAAATTGCTCACAGTTTACACTCATTTCCCAGTGTTCCTTTTCTGGGTGTAGCTGATTCTGTCCATCATTGATCAGTTGGAATTGGATTAGCTCTTCTCTATTCAACCTCTCTTTTCAATTTTTCCTTCTCTACCCCCCTTTCTCCTCACTCAATTTCCTGCAGATTTTCTCTTTCTGAGTTCAAAAGAATCATCTCACCTGTTTGCTGTCAATTTGATCCCAGAAAACCATACATTCCTCTATTCCTTGCTTCCCTCATTCCTTTTCATATGCTCTCCAGTGTTGTAATATAGTACCACAAAACTCTGAGTCACCTGTAGGCAGATAGAGCCCATAATGCTCCATGCCTGCCTTTTCAATGTCTCCTCCACCAGATTTCCACTTCTACTTCTGTCTCCTTGTGTACATTTAGAAAGGGTTTCCCTGATGCCATTCTTTTACTATAACTGTCTTTGGTTACTGCACTTAATCAGTCTTCCTGCATTTCTGTTATTTGGGGTATTAAAAAAGCAAATAACTTGTTCAATTCTGTTTTTTTTTCTAAAAAGAAAGATTATTACTGATTGTCCATCTTTTTTTTTTTTTCAGTTATGTTAAGTTCAGATTTACAGGGTAGATTAATTTGGGCTTCATTCTTAACTCTATTGCTTTTAGAAACACATTATTCCATTTCCATTGTCTGGTGGCTTCAGAGTACCTTATTTGAGTTTTCTTTCCTTTATATTTGAATATCTTTATCCTTATTGCTCCCAAGCAGAATTGTTGAATTTAACCATTATAAGTCTTGGAATTGTCAGCCTTGATTTTTTTTTTTCTGGAGGTGATCTATGAATTGTTTCAAATGGTATTTTATTTTTAATGTCTAGAAGTACTGGCCAGTTCTCTTCTATTATTTCTTGCATTATGGTGTTGAGGTTTTTTTGATCTGTCATGTTCTACTGGGAGTTATATGACCTTAGATTGTCTTTCACTTCTATATATTTGCATTCCTAATCTATTGCTTTGTCTTTTGTTACTTGGGTGAGACTTGCCATTATAGATTCCAGTTTTTCTATTCTATCCATTACAGATGCAAGGATTGTTTGGTATTAGACAAATGATCAACATAATCAATCATATAAAAACTGAAATATTCCAAACCACACAATTATCTTATTAGATGCAGGAAAAGTTCTTGACAAAGTAAAATACTATGATTTAAAAACCTTCCAAACCTCAACCCCTAGAAAGTATAGGCAAAGGGGGAACCTTTTAAAATATCATAAAAACATTTATCTAAAAACAAAGATAAGCATCACATGCAATGGAGATACACTAGAACCTTTTCTAATAAATATGGGAGTGAAGCAAGGATGACCACTTCCCCCCAGCATTAACTTTTTATTTTTTTTAAATGATTGTTCTTTCCCTTTATATTATTGTACTTACTTAAGTATATTGTTTTTTTAGCTCTGCTTTTTTCAATCTGCATCAGTTTGTGTAAATATTTCTATATTTCCCTGTATTCATTAGGGTCATATTTCTTATAGCACGGTAATATTCTATTATATCAATGTGCCACAATTTGTTTAGCCATTGCTCAAGTGACAGGAATCTGCTTTGTTTCTAATTCTTTGCTACCATAAAAAGTACTTCTATAAATACTTTCATCCATATGGAACTTTCTTCTTGTTAATGATCACTTTGAGGTACAAACCTAGTAATGGAATCTCTGGATCAAAAATTATGGACATTTTTATAACTAATTGCTAATAGTTAACATTTACATAATACCAGGCACTGTGCTAAGTGCTTTATAATTTTTATCTCATTTGAAACTCACAACCCTGGGAGTTAGGTTCTATTATCAGTCCCATTTTTCAGATGAGGAAACTGAGGCAAAAAGAAGGTAAGTGTTTTGCCCAGAGTCACACACAGTAAGTATCTGAGCTCAGATTTGAACTCAGATCTTCTTGACTCCAAACCTGGCATTTTATCCACCAGCTGCCTATATTAATAACTTAATTTGCACAATTCCAAATTGCTTTCCAAAATAGTTTATTGGTTAATCAACAATATTCTAGTGTGCCTATCTTCATATGACCTTAGATTGTCTTTCACTTCTATATATTTGCATTCCTAATCTATTGCTTTGTCTTTTGTTACTTGGGTGAGACTTGCCATTATAGATTCCAGTTTTTCTATTCTATCCATTACAGATGCAAGGATTGTTTGCTATTAGACAAATGGTCAACATAATTAATCATATAAAAACTGAAATATTCCAAACCACACAATTATCTTATTAGATGCAGGAAAAGTTCTTGACAAAGTAAAATACTATGATTAACCCCCCCCCAACACTTCAATATAGATTTTTCCATCTTTTGTTCTTTGATAATTTGTAGCATATAAGCTAAAACATTTCTCCTATTATTAGTGATTTAGAGAATTCTTTCATATAGTTGTTAATAGTTTGCAGTTTTTATTTTGAGAACTTATATAGGCCCATATCTTTTGGTCACATATCTATTGGAGAATGACTTTTGGTTTATGCATACATATATCCATCTCTGTACTTTTATAGATAATTTGTTAACTGTTTATATGTCCTGGATGTCAAACCCTTGTCAGAGAAATTAGATACAAAGATTTTTTTTCCCATTTGATATTTACTTCAACCAAAGATATCTATTTTGCCTTTTCTAATCGCCTCTATCTCTTGTTTGGTTAAGAATACATCACCTACCCATAACTATGAGAGATATGTATGTGAACGGGCTCTCTTCCAATTTTTAAAAAATAGTATGGTCTTTAATATTGAGGTCACATATCTGTATATACATATATATAAAATGAAGAGCTTGAAATTTTCTGACTTATTCCACCATCTTCTCTGAAATTTTATTAAAAAAAAATAGAGATAGTGCTAGGGATGTGTGGAGAGGAGAGAGGAATATTTTCCAGATGGAGAGAATAGTTCAACAGCAAAAGAATGTATGACCAGTATATGTTGTTGCTTATTTTTCAGTCATATCTGACTCTTGACCACATTTGGGGTTTTCTTGGCAAAGATATTGGAGTGGTTTGCCGTAGAAGGCCGGAACTCTGGAGAAGTATACTTGAAACAAGGTGTTAACTCAGTGGAATTGATGAGATAATGGTTTTCTAATTCACAAATATACTTAGTACATGGTATGGTGATGTAACGGTTCTCTAGTTCACACATATTCAGTATGCTGTAATGATGTAATTACAATGAGGTATATAAGGGATAAGAAGGACTGGAAGAGAGACATTCTATCTTTGACCAGCCTTGTGGTGGCTCTCCTGCCTCCCGCACTAAGATCAAGACTGGGCCAGAATAAAGAATCTAGACTCTATTCTTGACCATTCTCTTGGTCCTGTGCTGAGACCAAGGCTTGTTCAAAGGACCTCCAGAAAGCTAGCCCAGACATTACAGTTTGCCATTTTCTGCAGCCTATTTTACAGATGAGGAAACTGAGGCAAACAAGGTTAGGTACTTGCCCAGAGTCACACAGCTCTCCAAATTTTCCCTACCAACGAGACAAAATTGTGTCTCAGAGCAAACGTAGAGTGATTAAAAACTTACTCGTTTTCACTTGTTTTACTTGTTTCTGTGGGGCAGAACAGTGGTTCTCCTGGGACTACTGGAGAAGGTTGGAAGAAAGATTCCAGGACTGAGGTTTGACCTGTGTGAAATGGAAACACCTCTAGGCTAATTCCTCTGAGACAGTAAGCTTCAAATCGTGGGGCTAACTGAGTTGGGGTAGCCTTGACCCCACCCATAGTGGGTAATTGATGTCGGAGTCAAGGGAGATTCAAGGAGCCTCTGCTGAAAGGAACGCTGAGTCCAGCTTTGCTGCCTAGATGTAGCCCTGCCAGGGAAGGACCCAGCACATGCTGGGTGAGTGGGAAGCTGCAGCTACTTACAAGAGGGCAAGTTCTTAGCCTGGGGTTTAGACTAGAGGAGAGACCTGAAGGAAGACCTGGGACCAGAGGGACCATGCCCCAAATCCTGCTCCCCCACACACACTACAAGTGATTGCATCAACAATCTGCTACAAAATGAGCAGGCAAAAGGGAGAAAAACCCAACTATAAAAAGTTAGTATGGAAATAGGAAAGGCCAGAGTTCATCTACAGAGGAGAATACTGATTTTAAAAATCCTTTCCTATCCCAAAAAGTAACATCAAATGGTTACCTTCCCCATAAAGACTTAAAAAAAAACTTTAAAGGGGCAGCTAGGTGGTGCAGTGGAGAGAGCACCAGCCTTGAAGTCAGGAGGACCCTAGTTCAAATCTGATCTGACACTTAACACTTCCTAGCTGCAAGTCACTTAACCCCAGCCTCAGGGAAAAAAAAACAAAACAAAAAAAAAACTTTAAAAATCAAATGAGAGAGACTGAGGAATTTTTTTTTTTTAAATCAGGAAAAATAAAAAGACTATATAAAGATTCAACCAACTAGAAAATGTGAGGATTAAAATTATCCCACCTACAATAAGAGACTGAGCCAGAGTTCTGAGCCAATGGCACTTCATGAAAGGGTCCCTTCTGATGAAGTGGACCTTAGATCTTTCTCACAGTCTGAGATGCCACCTCCCCTTAGGGCTATACTTTTAAAGGATTACAGTTATGTTAAATATAGAATAGCAATTTCACTGGTTAATACATATTATAAAGGCTAAAACATAAATACCAGCAGGGTCACAAGGTGATAGCTTCACCTATCACAGTCAGTGACCTAAGTGATCATAAGATGATCAGTGGTCATAATATAGTTATCTGCTTCTATTGGACAAATGACTGGTCCGGAGGTACAAAAATATTTTGAGGGACTTTCTATGTTGTTGTGATTTCTGTAATGCTGGACTTGGTCACCACTGAAAGGGAAAAACAAGGAAGGCCTTTAATTAACTTTATATAGTTAAGCAAGTAAACTTAGAATCTGCAGGTCACTGCTCTTGTGGGGTATATACAGAACTTTGATATGATTCTATCAAATTGATTAATATTGATTGGAATAGAGAAAGGTTCAAAATGAACTATTTCTCTCAAAAAGAAGATACAGAATCTTCCCCCTCCCAGGCAATTGGGGTTAAGTGACTTGGACAGAGTCACACAGCTGGGAAGTGTTAAGTGTCTGAGACCAGATTTGAACTCAGGTCCTTCTGATTTCAGGGATGGTGCTCTATCCATTGTCTTAAGAAAGAAAATGACTCCTTGAAAATTAGAATTGGGGGGGGGGCAGCTAGATGGCGCAGTGGATAACGCACCACCTTGAATTCAGGAGGACCGGAGCTCAAATCTAGTCTCAGACATTTAACACTTCCTAGCTGAGTGACCCTGGGCAAGTCACTTAACCCCAGCCTCAAAAAAAAAAAAAAAAAAAAAAAAAAAAAAAGAAAAGAAAAAGAAAAAAAAAATTAGAATTGGGCAAAGGAAACAAGAAATAATAAGATACCAAGAAATAATAAAACAAAACAAAGAATGAAAAAGTAGAAGAGAATGTGCAAATAAAAAAGAGAAAATATAAGAATAATCAGACTACCCACAAGCTAAGACCAAAACAAAATGTAAAATAATACAAGAAATAATTTTAAAATTTTGTCCCAAAATTATTAGAACAAGAGGGGAAAGTAGAATGGGAAAAAAATTCTACCAATCATTATTTCAAAGATCCTACAAGGAAATCCTGCAGGAACTTCATAGCTAAATAAACTCCCAGATCAAGGAGAAAATATTAAGAACAACAAGAAAAAAAAAGATTCAAATATGACAGAGCCACAATTAGAATCACACAAGAACTAGAAGTGAGCACATTAAAAGACTGCAGGTCTTGGAATACTTATATTGAAGATCAAAAGAATTGTTTTAGCCACAAATGAGTTGTGGCTAAATTGTCAGACTTTCAGCATTTTGTTGCAAAAAGACCTGGACTTAATAGAAAATTTGACACATAAGATCCAAAAGAAATATCAGGTAAATACTAAAGATTAATATCAAGGGACTTAATAAATTTTGTAAGATTGTCATTAGTGAGTGGGTAGTTCGAAAGAAAGATTGGGGTAGAGTTGAGTATGATGTGATTCTAAAAAGCAAAACTGTGTAGGAAAAAGTAAAAAGAGTAATTAGACTATATGAATGAAATGTGATAGTAAGAACTGACAGACGAATTAGATGGGAGAAGAAGGTTCCCTATTCATATTTGGAAGGGATTAAAAAGAGAACAATATATATATATCTAAAAGGGTATAAAATCTAAATTTATTAAGACATAAGAGGGGGAGGAAATAGGATAAGGATCTGGGATAATAGGGTATGTAGATTAATGGGAATGGTATAAAGAAGGAAGGAAAGGGTGGAAAGAGTGGAAGAATAGGATAAGGGAGGGATTCTTGGAGGAGAGTTAGGTAATAGCAAGGCAAGGGTAGCAACTGGAAATAAAGTAGAGGAGTCACAAGGAAAGGAAATGAAATATATTTTTTTATCTTTTATAAACAAACAAAATAATAATGATTAGGTAGAATTTATTGATCTCAATCATTGATGTCAAAGTTAAAGTTAAAATAGATTCATTCAAAAGAGAAAAAATAGGGAAGCTACATTATCAGCCATATTAATCAATATTGCATCAGTCTCTCTAAAACAGATAGTATAAGGTTGGAATAATCCTGTGGTGTAGGAAATAATGAGTTGATGGATTTAGAAAAATAGGGAAAGACTTGGACCTAAGAAGGATGCTGTTATCTACCTTCAGAGAAACAAAGGACACAACCTTATATAGATGCATATGAATATATATGTGCATATATGTTTATGATTATAGATATCTATATATATGTATGTATATATATAAAAGTATAAAAATATACAAAGAAATAATATATATATATAAATGTATATAGGTATATATACATATGTGTATATATGTGTAGGTAGGTATGTATCTCTGTGTGTGTTTATGTGTATGTATGTATGTATGTATGTATGTATATATATATATATATATATATATATATATATATAAATCCTTAATTATAGACTGCTTGGAGGAGGTGAGGGAGAGCAAAGGGGAAAAAAAGAATAAAATAAAAATTCACAGCAGAGAATAAATCTACAAGGAAGCAAAAATGGACAGTTCTGAATGCAATGGGGAGTATTATTTGCTTTTTTGAAATAGAAATTGATTGCTTCATAGTTTGAATCCTCTCATATTCTGCTGTGCACATGACAGTTTTTTCTTTTTCTATTTTGTATTTAAGTTTTCAATAGATAAATACATAAAAATGAAATGTTTGTCATTTGATATTGTATCATCTCCAGTTCCCTCCCTTTTCCTCTCCCTGACAGCCATTATTTATAAGAAAGATGAAAAAAGTAAAGAAAGATGTTTCACAAAATGAGCCAACACACACACATGTCTACTCTCTCTCTCTCTTTCACACACACACACACACACACACACACACACACACACACACACACACACACACATCTCAAATATACTTGTATGTATTTTAATGTTATGTGCTGGGCTTCACATCCAGCACCTTCCCTCTCTTCAAAGAAGCAGGTAGAAGTGCCTTTTTATATCCCCTCTTTAGGACTAAATTTGATCATTTGAGCAGGGACTGGGACATCCACAGATGCATAAACATGCTCAGCAGGCGCAAATACCCCACAGTCTGAAGCTCCTGCCTCTCTGAGAGTCCTGAAGCTGTAGATAATCTGAGAAAGACTGTGTGTAACAGTTGTAACTAACTATTTGGTGACTGTCAACTAACTGCATGATGAGGAGGATCTTTGTTCATCTGGCTACATAACAGAAATGGAAGGCTTCTCAAAAATTCCTGCATCAGCCTCAGCCTGGTCTCTTTGGTCCCCTTCTTTATCTTCCTTTTGGCAGGTCCTTTGGACTCTTCATTGACAGTCTGGCAAGGGAGTGCTATAAGGGGCAAAGCCTTGAGTCATTTTGACCATTTGTTACTTGTGTGATCCTCACCAAATCATTTAGTCTGTCTCCCCTCACTTCCTCATTTATAAAATGGGGGTAATAATAGCATTTATTACTCAGGATAACATTTGTAAAATGCTTTGCAAACCTTAAAGCACTATATGTAACTAATATCATCATCATCATCATTACCATCATCCAGAATTGATGCTGTATTTGGATGTGAAAATAGGGGCTGATTCTATATAGGCAATATGTTTTGAATGTGCCCCTGGGATGTCTGCAGGAAATACTTGTACTTTTGTTCTTGCTATATTTTAAAAATAAATATCCCTTTGTGAAAACTAACCAATTTTAAGTGGTTACATAAAACTTGGGCTCTGTTCTCTGGGATCTAACAGTGGTGGAAACACGAGTCATGGGTTCAAGCAGGAAAGAAGAGACACCCCCACATCCTTTAGGTTACCCCAAAACCCTGAGGGATAGATGTAAACCTGCCTGGCTTAGGGTGAGTGAACCAGAGCATCCTTATTACATACAGATCTCAGTTTTGATTGCTTTGTCTTATTTTTATTTATATTATTATGATCATGCATATTATTTTCTAGTTTGTTTTGCATCAGTTCATATAAATCTCCTCAAGCTTTTCTGTATTAAAAATATTTCTTATAGCATAGTAACATTCCATTATTTTTATATGTTATGTACCATTTAGCCATTTCCTAATCAATTGATAATCTTTGGTTCCCCTTTTTTGCTAGGTAGCATAATGTATAGTCAGATTTGAGACCAGGAAGACCTAAATTTGGATTGTGCCTCAGATCCTTACTATCTCTATGACCTGGACAAATTACTTAACTTCTAAGCCTTAATTTTCTCATTTCTAAAATGGAGGAACTAGTGACCCTTACTTTACAGGGTTGTGAGAATCAAGTGATAATATACACAGTATGTATACACACACATATATACACAATCACACACACATACACACACATATAGCATATATTATATATACACATATGTATATAATTCCAAATTGCCTTTCAGAATGGTTAATTCAGAGTTCTACCACCAGGTTATTAGGAAGTGTCTCTTCTTACCAGCACTTCAACTTTGATTATTTCAGTATTTTACTATCTTTTCTAATTTGCTGGATACGAGATGACACCTCAGGGTTGTTTAGATTCACATTTTTTTCTTATTATTGGTAAATTGGAACATTCTTTAATAGACATATAAACAATTCTTTTCTTAACTGTATTATGTAGCCTTATCTATTGGGAAATGACTTTTTTTTTTTTTAAAAGATGTTTTATTTATTTATTTATTTTTGGGTAGTTTTATGTCCCTTTCTCTTCCCAGCTTCCTTCCATCCCCTCTATCTTGCCTATGGAACCTTTCCTTACAGCAAAGAAAAGCAGCTAAATAAGACAGATTGTTCCAACAAAAACATCTGATAGTGTATGTAAAATTCCAGCAGTGTATGCAAAATTCTATATCTAGAATCTACCATCTCTCCACCAAAAGAAGGGGAGCATATTTCATCATCAGCTTTCTGGAATTCAAATTGGTCATTGCATTTAATCTGCATTTTAGCATTTTTATTTGCATCAATTTAGTCATGTATATTTTTATATTCATTTTGTCTTCACTGCATTACTTTAATGAGTCATCCAGATTTTCTCTGAATTCTTTATATTCACCACTTCCTTCCATTGCATTCACGTATGACATTTTGTTCAACCATTCTCTAGTGGTTGGGCACCCATTTTGCTTTTAGTTTTCTGCAACTACAAAAAGTGCTGTTAAGAATATTTTAATAGTACATGCTTGTTGATGTGTGGACCTTTCCTCCTTTGTTTTAGGTCACCTTGGTTTATATGTAGATAGGAATAGTTAAATGACTTTTCTCACATAATTGCAAATTGATTTTCAGAATCCTTGATTTTCAGAATGATTGAATCATTTCACAGCCCCAACAGGGTATCATTGTGCCTCCCTTCCTGTAACCCCTCCAGCACTATTTCTGTCATTGATTATCTTTGTCAATCTGATGGCTATGAGATGAAACCCTAGAATTATTTAAATCTTTTCTTTCATATTTAGTGGTTTGAAGCATTTTTATATGATTGTTGACAGGTCCCTTCATTTTCCAAATTCTAATGGAAACTTAACCTTTTTAAGATTAGGAAAAGAGTTACCTTGACTGATCCTGCTTGATAATGCCAAAGCTCTTCTCATCTCTTGTCACCAATGGTATTATTACCCTCAACAACTGCAAGTGCTTTAACCTCCTTACCTCAAATAGGAGATTGAGATCATCTTCTGGGAACTCCTTTGTTACCTCAAACGTAAATCATTAGCCTTTTTTTTTTTTTTTTTTAAAGAAAAAGAGATAGCCACCTTAAGTTTAATCCCTCTAATAATAATGGCTGGTATTTATATAGCACTTTATTCTTTGAAAAAATATACAGACATTATCTTATTTGATTTGTTTTTCCCCCCTGAGGCTGGGTTAAGTGACTTGCCCAGGGTCACACAGCTAGGAAGTGTGAAGTGTCTGAGACCAAATTTGAACTCGGGTCCTCCTGAATTCAAGGCTGGTGTTCTACCCACTGTGCCACCTAGCTGCCCCCTCATTTGATCTTTACAATAGCTCTAGAAGTAGGTATTATTTTTATTATCTCTGCTTTATAGTTGAGAAAACTGAAGCAGATAGAGATTAAGTCACACAAGCTAATAAATGTCTGATGTCACATTTTAACTTGGGTTTGTCTTGATTCTATGCCCAGTGCTCTACTCACTGGACCACCTAGTTGTCTCCTGCTATCCATGGTCTTCATCTTTTCCTTTTCTACTTCCTTCGGGAATATGCTCAAGGAGTTCTCTGACTCTCTCAATCTCTCTGTCTCTCTCTCTCTCTGTCTCCCCCCCTCCCTCCCTCCCACCCTTCCTCACTCTCTGTCTCTGTCTCTCTGAATTTCTCTCTGTCCTCTTTCTCCCTCCCTCCCTCTCTGTCTCTGTTTCTGTCTTTGATTCTCTCTGTCTGTTTCTCATTTATTTTTAGTCTGTCCATCATTGCTTCTTTTCCAACTGCCTATAAATAAGCTTTGTTCTCCCCAATATTATATTTATATTTTATATTGCCTTCACTGACTAGTCAAGCCCATTTAGCCCATCTTATTTTTTTGGCTTTCTCTGTTACACTTCTGAAAAGGTCGTCTATAACTAGAAATCAGATGAAAGACAATGACTAATCATGGCTTCAGAAGACTGATGGTGGAACTCACTTCCCTCATTAGAGAGGTGGTAGACTATGGTGTGATCATTGTAACATGATTTTTCTTAATTTGTTTTCTTTCTTTCAGGGCAGAAATCTATGGAGGTGGTGATGGTACAGATGGTGTGAAAAAGAAAAAAGCATCAATAAAATATTTAAAAGAATTGGCTATACCTAATGGTTCCATTTTCTTGCTACCTTTTAACTCTTGCAACTGAGCTTCCACTCCAGCAATGGTTTTCTAAAGTCATTCATATCACCATCAAATCCAGTAATCTTTTTCTGATCTTTAATCTCCTTACCTCTTATGGCTTTTTTACCCTATTGGTCATTCCCATCAGAATGCATCCTCTTTCTTTCCTTGGTTTCAGAAGCATAACCCTCCTTCCTTTCTCCCATTTCCCTTCTAATGCCTCCCTCACCAGTCCCAATACCCAATACTATACCCAATACCCTCAATGTTGGTTGCCTCAACTCTTCCTTTGCTCTTTCTGCTTCTCTCTTCCCAAACTCCCAGAGTTCATCTATCCATCTTTGTACAGACATCTCTCTGATCTTGGTTTCCAGGCTTCTCTTGCGACTTGATGAATGGACATATCAAGTGCCCCTGTGTGAGGTTTCTGGATTCATGCTTAAGGCACTTCCTCAGCTCTCAGCTCTGAGAACTTCAGCTGAAGACACAGATAAGGAGTCTCCAATCATTTAAGAAACTGGAAGCTTTTAAAAAAATTTATCTTAAAATTTTGATTTGCAAATTTTTCCCCTTCCTCTAGTCGCTCCCCACCCAATGAGAAAGCAAACAATATGATACCCATTATACATGTGAAGTCATGCAAAAAAAGCATACATTTCCATTTTAGCTAAATTGCCACAAAAAGAAGAAAAATAAAGAGAAATTTTAAATTTAAAAAAATATGCTTCAAAATTAAAACCATTTATAGTCATATGAAAAGATGCTCTAAATCACTACTAATCAGAGAAATGCAAATTAAGGCAACTCTGAGATGCCACTACACATTTATCAGATGACAGGAAAAGATAATGAGGAATGTTGGAGGGGATGTGGGAAAACTGTGACACTGATACATTGTTAGTGGAGTTGTGAACAGAGCCAGCCATTCTGGAGAATAACTTGGAACTATGCTCAAAAAAGTTATCAAACTGTGCATACCCTTTGATCCAGCAGTGTCTCTACTGGGCTTATATTCCAAAGAAATTTTTTTTCCCCTAAGGCAATTGGGGTTGTGACTTGCCCACAGTCACTTGTGCAAAAATGTTTGTAGTGGCAAGAAACTGATAACTGAGAGGATGCCCATCAGTTGGGGAATGGCTGAATAAATTATGGTATATGAATGTCATAGAATATTATTGTTCTATATGAAACAATCGGTAGGATGATTTCAGAGAGGCCTGGAGAGACTTACATGAACTAATACTGAGTGAAGTGAGCAGAGCCAGGAGATCATTATATATGGCAACAATATTATGTGACAATCAATTCTGATGGACATGACTCTTTCCAGCAATGAGATGACTGAGGCCAGTTTCAATGCTCTTGTGATGATGAGAGTCATCTGCACCCAGAGAGAGAACTGTGGGAACTGAGTGTGGATCACAATATAACATTCTTACTCTTTTTGTTGTTCGCTTGCATTTTGTTTTCTTACTCAATTTTTTTTCTTTTTGATTTTTCTTGTGCAGCAAGAGAATTGCATAACTATGTGTGCATACATTGGATTTAACATATATTTTGGATTGCTTGCCATTGGGGGAGGGGTTGGGGGGGAAGAAGGGGAAAATTTGGAAGACCTGGTTTTGCAAGGGTCCATGTTGAAAAATTATCCATCCATATGCTTTAAAAATAAAAAGCTTTAATAAAAAATATGCTTCAGACTGCACTCAAAATTCATCAATTCTCTCTCTGAAGCTGGATAGATTTTTTTTTTTATCACGAGCTGAAACTGGAAGTTTCTAGCCCAGAATAGAAGATTCCAGATATGAAGATTTTCAAAGAAGGAAAAGGGGGGAGGCAGAGCATGTCCTGCTTTTGACATTGGACAGAAAAAAAGCTAGTCTACACAAACCAGAGGTTTTCCAGGCTATACTATCACTTCATAGGGTTATTGTGTGAAAACTTATGTGGTCCTACTCTGCTCTCAAATCATTGGACTTTTGAATCTTTTCAGCAGCAGGCTCCTTAACCTGAAGATGCTTCTACCTCTTTGGTTCACTGCTCTAATTGATGGATCTCTGGCTGGGATTGGGAGGTGCTCAGATCATCCACTTTCACTACTCTTGAATTCACTCCTGACTTTCCCCTTCCTTGCCCCTGGGAATCCTTCCTTCTCTTCCCCTCCTCCTCCATTTTTCTGGCTCTCTTTTTATGCATTGTTTCTTCAACCGTCTTTAGAATAGAAGTTCTTTGAGAGCAAGGACTGACTTTTTTGGTTGTATTTCTGTTCCTAGTATTTAGCATAGTTCCTGGCACATAGTAAATGCTTAATGAATGTGTGTCATCTCACTCTGTCTCTCTCTCTCTGTCTCTCTCTCTCTCTCTTTCTCTCTCCATCCATTCATGTTTTTCTCTTTCTGTTATCTATATAATCTTTCTCTCTGTCTATCTGTCTGTCTCTGTGTGTGTCTCTCCATCCATTCATATGTTTGTCTCTATTATCTATGAAATCTCTCTCTCTCTATGTGTGTGTGTTTGTATATATATATATATATATATATATATATATATATTTGTATTTCCTCTCTATCTCTCATATGTTGGTCTATTTCAATCTCTCTCTCCTTTTATCTATATCTAGATTTATGTCTATCTCTATCCATCTATCAGTTATCCATGTAATCACTTTCAATCTTTCGTTTATCTTTCTATCTCCTGGTCTCTTTATATTTATCCTTCTATAAGTATCTCTTTCTGCTCCATATGAATGCAAGTTATTTGTATTGAGAGTTATTTATCTCTCCAATCCACGTCTTGCCTGAAATCTCCTTAATATAGCCTTGATAAGTGGCTACCCAGCTTGAATGCCTCCATTGATGGGGAGCTTATTTGTTCACCAGAACATCTCATTCTACTCACTATTAGACAATTCTCACTAGTAGAAAGTTTTAGATGTGATAAGAAAATAGAATTCCAGATCTTAGAGCTGGAAGACGTGACTTCAAATCCCAGCTAGCTCTGCTACTCACTGTCTGTGTTCCTTATCTCTAAAATAAAAGGGTTTGATTATGTCTGGAGTCCCTTCAAGCTTGACATTTAAGTTCTTCCTTACCTTGAGTCAAAATCTGGTATCTTGTAGTTTCAATCCATTGGTCCTAACTCTTTTGCTAGCTGTGGGATTTTGCGTGGGGGGGGGGAAGGGAAGCTGCACCCAGGATGCCACATGGAAAGGAAGCATGAAGCAAGAGTTTATGGGGTCCCAGGACAAGAAAGCAACAATAGGTGATGTCATAGATCTCTGTAGTTGTTTTCAGTCACATTTGATTCTGGGATTTGGATTTCCACACTGGGATTTCCTTGGTAAAGATACTGGAGTGTTTTGCCATTTCCTTCCCCAGCTTATTTTACAGATGAGGAAACTGAGGCAGACAGGGTGAAGTGACTTGTCTAGGATCACACAGCTGAGTCTACCCAGCTCCAAGCCAGGTGCTTCATGCGCTATGGCTGCTCCCTTAGCTCTCTGAGGGACTTTCAAGGATCTTCAAGCCTTAGAGCTCCCCTCAAAATTGGCCAGGGAACAGGGAGTGGCTACATTTATAGAAGCTGGTTGGTAGACAACCTAAGCCAGAAAGATCTGGGTTCGAGTCCTACCTCTGACACAAATAGACTATGTGACTCTGGATAAGTTTCTTAACCCCTCAGTTCTCCAGGTAGCTCTCTGATACTATGAGAAGATGCCAACCTGTTTTTGTAAAAGGATTCTTTCATACGAGAGTTCCCCTATACCAGTAACATCACTGGTCCAGAGCTTGTCTCCTGTGACTGTCATGTTAGTGTGGATGAATAAATGGTAGTCCTCATCTGCCAGGAATGAACATTCCATTGAGGAAAGGGAAAGGAAGTTCAGAATTCTAGATGTGGTGGCCATAGAGGACTTCTTTTTTTTTTTTTTTCCTGAGACTGAGGTTAAGTGACTTGCCCAGGGTCACACAGCTAGAAAGTGTTAAGTGTCTGAGACCAGATTTGAACTGGGGTCCTCCTGAATTCAAGGCTGGTGCTCTCTCCACTGCGCCCCCTAGCTGCCCCAAGGACTTCTTTTTTATACTGTATCTTGTAAATTCCTCTTTCATACCATAAATATACTTTAAACTATAATACAAGTGTCTTTTTTTTGGGTCAAAGGATAAAGGATGAGAAGGATAGGTAGGTAGGTAGATAAAAAGGGGAAATGGGAAAGAAAAATAGATAGAGAAAGAAAGAGAAAAAGAAAGATAGATAGCTAGAAAGAAAGAGAAAGAAAAAGACAGGTAGAAAGAATAAGAAAAAGAAAGACAGATATGCATATAGAAGAGAAAGAAAGAAAGAGAAAAAGAAAGATAGGTAGATAGAAAGAAAAAAAAGACAGAGAAATAGAAAGAAAAAGAGAAAGATAGATAAATAGAAAGCAAAAGAAAGGAAAAGAGAGAAATAGATAAAAAAGAGAAAAATTATGGATAGCTATGTAGAGGAAGAGAAAGAGAAAAAGAAAGATAGGTAGAGAAAGAAAGATAGGTAAATAGAAAGAAAGAAAAAAGACAGAGAAATAGAAAGAAAAAGAGAAAAAGAAAGATAGATAAATAGAAAGAGAAAGAAAGGAAAAGACAAAAATAGATAAAGAGAGAGAAAAATTATGGATAGCTATGTAGAGAGAAAAAAAAGATAGGTAGATTGAAAAAGATAAGAAGAAAGACAAGTAGGTAGAAAAATTAGGTGGATAGAAAGTGAAAAAGACAGCAAGATAGGTAGATAGAAAGAGAAAGAGAAAAGGAAAGGCTGAAAATCTGTCAGCCTTTATAAGTAGGAAATAGGTAATATAGGAAATAGGTAGATAGAGAAATAAATAGAAAGACAGCTAGCTAGCTAGATCCGTAACAGAGGATTTATTAAGTTCTACATTTGGTGCTGTTAGATATTAAGCAAGTTAAAGGGAAATGGGGACACATCTGGGGGTTTTCTCAGAGTATTAAGAGTGTGGAGTTGGATGAGCCAATTTATAATGTTTGTAAAATATTGTGTGCCATTTTGACTTTACATTTTAAAGTCTAGATTGAATTGAGAGGAAGTCAGACCACGGCACTGAGTGGCAGGACTCAGAAGGGTTCCTGAGAACTGCTAGCCACTAATCTGTCCTCCCTTTACCTGTGCCCACATAAGTATATGCCTACATATCCTGGAAACCATCCTGTCCCAGCAGGATCATCCCTTACACCCCGGGGACATTCATTCTTGTATGTGCCAATAGATAGTGCAAGAAGTGTGGTCCTGAGGGCCAAATGAGATAATGGATTTAAAGTCCTCTTCAAATTGTAAAGCTCAGTAAAAATCCCCAGCTCTTGTTATTAGCAATGGTGCATTGCAGTGAGACCTTTATCAGCAGAGCGAGAGCTGGGCCGGAAGTTCTCTTGACTTTTCCATGACAATTAAGTTTGAAATGTCTATACCCTGAGGGAACAAGGTGGGTGGTAGGGTAAGGAGCAGAGAAGTTTGGGATGTGGGAATCAGAGAGATGCAGAAAGGGATCTTCAAGTCATTCATCAGTATAGGACCAGGGAGCACTTTAGAAAATGAAATCTGGGGGGTGAGAAGAAAAAGATGAATTCTATAACCTTTATTAAGTTTCTTAATCACTGGGTCAAATGGAGAAGCTGCTGAGATTTGGTAGGGAAGCAGCATAAAATTATCTCTCTAGAGAAAAAAAGCAGGACAATCTTGCTTTCTTTTTTTATCACTGTGGCTAGAGAGCAAGGGAAAATTGGCAATTTTCTATTCTACCCCAAAGCTTTCTTTTCATTTTCACAGAGACTTTGGAAGGGTGTGTGTGAGTCATGCTTCCAAGAGCTCCAGAGACAGGAGGCAGACTCCAGTAGCCTAGTTTTAGATCACAGGCAGCTACAGTTCTGCCTCCAAACTTACCACCCCTTTTCCTCTCCACCCAGCCCCCATCTCTGCCAAGTGTCTCTACTGGGAGCTTCAGGGATTCACAAGAGAAAAGGATATATAGTCTTTGCCTTTGGTCAGCTCTCGGTATGATGGGGAAAGATTTCTAGCTTCTAGTTATCATTAAGTGACATAGAACAAGTGGAAATGAATATGTAAATGAGCAGGAATAATAAAGAATGCACATATTTTGCTCTTGAAGTAGTTTTGTCTCTACTCCCTGTGAGTTTGATATGATCTGATTTGCACATGTACATGGGGGGAGTCTAGTATTTCATCTCTGAGGCTGCCCCCTCTCCCTTACCTCACACTCAAATATTGGATAAGCCAGATGACCCACCATTACTTCAGATTTGATTATTCTGTGGGTATCTATACTTAAGACTGTAACTGATGAGCGCCCACCCACTGGTTACCTTGAATGGTCAGCCATTTGACACAATTAAATAAAATGGTATAGTATGAACAATGGCACCGAAACATTCCTCCCATAAACCCGAGATACTCTCTGTCACAAACACATATAATGTCAGTAGGAAAAATGGGCACAGACTGCTGCCATTGCTACCGGAGTATAGTAGTTGTAGAAAAGCAAATATAGGAAATGTGTATGATCAGGGCAACTCATACTTTTACTACTATGGGACCCAGATGTTCTTTCTCTCACTGGGGCATATTTATGCTTTTTGCCCTGAGCACAACATTTTTTGCTAGATTGTTCAGGTGGATTCCCTGAACCTCTTCTATTTATAATTCAATTCTTGACTCTCAGGAATAACTCCCTATTTTGCAGTTGAACCCTCTGGATTTGCTGCCTTCTAAGTACAGTATTTCCTGTCCGTCAAACTGCTTGATTGAAAGATATCATTGTTAATGGAGGAGAGTGTGGGGAAGAAAAATCCTTTTCTCCACCTGGACTCTGGAAGAGATGCAAGGGAAAAGACAAAAGATTTCCTCTTAAAGGTGAGTTCTTTCTTCATTTTTAGTTAGTGGAGATGAATTTTTCAATTGAGATGGTCTCTGTGATAGGATCATTTCTCAGAAACCAGGACTAGTGTTTCTTCTTTTTCTTGTTTATTTTTGTTTAAATTTTATAATTATAACATTTTTGACAGTACATATGCATAGGTAATTTTTTACAACATTATTCCTTGTATTCCCTTCTGTTCCGAATTTTTCCCCTCCTTCTCTCCACCCCCTCCCCTAGATGGTAGGCATTCCCATACATATTAAATATCTTATAGAATATCCTAGGTACAATATATATGTGCAGAACCGAATTTTGTTGTTGTTTTTGTTGCAAAGGAAGAATTGGATTCGGAAGGTAAAAATAGCCTGGGGAGAAAAACAAAAAATGCTCACAGTTTACATTCATTTCCCAGTGTTCCTTTTCTGGGTGTAGCTGATTCTGTCCATCATTGATCAATTGGAATTGGATTAGCTCTTCTCTGTGTTGAAGATATCCACTTCCATCAGAATACATCCTCATACAGTATCATTGTTGAAGTGTATAATGATCCCCTAGTTCTGCTCATTTCACTCAGCATCAGTTGATGTAAGTCTCTCCAAGCCTCTCTGTATTCCTCCTGCTGGTCATTTCTTACAGAACAATAATATTCCATAACCTTCATATACCACAATTTACCCAACCATTCTCCAATTGATGGACATCCATTCATTTTCCAGTTTCTAGCCATTACAAAAAGAGCTGCCACAAACATTTTGGCACAAACAGGTCCCTTTCCCTTCTTTAGTATTTTCTTGGGATATAAGCCCAGGAGTAGCGCTGCTGGGTCAAAGGGTATGTGCAGTTTGATAACTTTTTGGTCGTAATTCCAGATTGCTCTCCAGAATGGTTGGATTCTTTCACAACTCCACCAACAATGCATCAGTGCAGGATTAGTGTTTCTTAAAAGGTAACTAAACTGCGCCTGGGACTTGGTTGTCCTGTTTCCCTTCCTAGTCCCCTTAAGGAATAAAAAGTCCTCTTCCTTGCCCTACTAACCAAATAGGTTTCCAGATATAGACAAGGAAGGATTGAAAGCAGAGAAATTAGATGCAGCTATATCCTGCTGAATATCATGAATATTCTAGAGCAAAGTAAACTTTATTTTGTTAATTTTTCAGTGATTTGTGAGGACCTCATTTTGTCCTATAATTGAATCTGAACAGGGTACTAGAGTTAAGACCTTCTTTAATCACCCTTCTTGTCTCAACCAATACTAGAGCTGGAAAGCTTAATTTTTAAAGGCCACAAGGGGTGTGGCTCATCCTTCTGTCAGCCAATTTGAGGACCTTCATAAATCATAAAGGAAAAATGAAAGTATAAGCTCTTCTTTTACAAGCTATGGTACACAACAAATTTTCTTTGTATCTGTGGGACCAATTGTTCAGAGTGACCAATCCCTTACTACCCTAGGAAATTGGAAACAGGGTAGATCTCTTGAATACAGAACACTTATTGAATATTACAATTGGAACAAACCTTATCAACAATCAAGCCCAAACCTCTCTTCTTTACACTTAGGTAATGCTTGACCAAGTCACATTACCTCTCAGAATCTCAGTTTCCTCATCTACAAAAAGGGAATAATAATATACCATTTCACAGCATTTTTTTGTGAGATATTTGGTGTTTAAAACCATTCATAACCTGATCCCTTCCTACCTATCCAGTCTTTTTATACTTTACCCCAACTCCCAACATATCCAGTGGCTAGCTTTTTTGATAATCCTTAAATAAGAGCATAATAATCCTCAAACTCCAATCATTTTCATTGGCTATCATCCCTTGAATGCTCTCCTGGCTTCTTCCTAATCTTTCACGTGCCAAACTGACCCTCCACTTTCTCCCTGAAGTCTTTCCTAATCTCCTTACTGCTAATACATTCCTCAGTTGATTATTTTGAATTTATCCTGCCTAAATTTTTTTTGGTACATGGTTATTTGAATGTTCTCTCTCCCTACAAAGTAAGGACTGTTTTTATTCTTTCTTTGTATCATCAGAGTTTATTATAATCTGGAAAACAGTGGGCTCTTTGCATTCCCAACCTATTATTCTCTCCTTTGTTTCTTTGATGAAGTTTGCCATTGTAGTCAAGTTATTCTATTCTGCTCATTATTTTTGTTGTGCTTGACATTAAGTTTGCTTTCAAAATTCTCATTTCTCTTTTAAACAACTCAGGAAACATCCAAGTATTCTGGAGAGCAATTTGGAACTATGCCTAAAGGACTATCAAACTTTGAATACCCTTTGATCTAGCAGTGTTTCTGCTGGGTTTGTATTCCAAAGAAATCATAAAAAAGGGAAAAGGACCCACATGTGCAAAGATGTGGCAGCTGGTTATGGAGCCCTGAGTCTGGAACTGGGGGCTCCACATGACTGGAAAGAGAGAGGAGGGACTAGGATGTTGGGGCAGATTTAAAAAGTATTTTTATTAACTTAGATATTTTCTAATTAGATTAATTTTTAAACTTTTACTTCAAAATTTTTTGAATTTAGGAGTAGGTTTTCATATGACTGTATTATGTATTATTGCTAGTGCAATCTTAATGCAGGTAGTATGGGAATTTGGAGAGAGGCACTGAGTGAGCTCAGGAGCAAGCTCAGGAGCGAGAAGTATGGACTTCTGTTCTTTTTGTAAATATTTTTTTGGATTATGGGTATCGTAGACCTTGGATGCAGGTGAAGCTTTTTTATCTTTGGTGCGTAATTTCTGTTTTGGAGAAGTTTGAGAGATTGTGGGGATCGGAGAAACTATCTCATTTGCCATCTTGTTGCTCACATGATACAAAATAATAGGTCTTAATAAATGCTTTTTGTTTTGATATGGAATCATAAAACTTTAGGGTTGATAGGAATCTCAAAGAAAATAAAATGCAAGTGAACAACAACAAAAAGAGTGAGAAGTTATGTTATGATTCACACTCAGTTTCCACAGTCCTCTCTCTGGGTGTAGATGGATCTCTTCATCACAAGATCATTGGAATTGGTCTGAATCATCTCATTGTTGGAAAGAATCACACCCATCAGAATTGATCATTGTATAATCTTGTTGTTGCCATGTGTACAATGATCTCTTGGTTCTGCTCACTTCACTCAGCATCAGTTCCTGTAAGTCTCTCCAGGCTTTTCTAAAATCATCCTGTTGGTCATTTCTTACAGAACAATAATATTCCATAATATTCATATACCACAATTTATTCAGCCATTCTCCAATTGATGGACATCCACTCAGTTTCCAGTTTCTAGCCACTACAAAAAGGGCCGCCACAAACATTTTTGCACATGTGGATCTCTTTACTCGCCTTTATGATCTCTTTGAGATATAATCTCAGTAGAAACACTGCTGGATCAAAGGGTATGCATAGTTTTATAGCCCTTTGAGCATAGTTCCAAATTGCTCTCTAGAATGGTTGGATCCATTCACAATCCCACCAATAATGTATTTGTGTCCCAGTTTTCCCACATCTCTTCCAACATTTATCATTATCATTTCCTGTCATTTTAGCCAATCTGAGAAGTTCTCTTACTCATTTTCTTTCTTTTTTGATCTGATTTTTTCTTGTGCAGCAAGATAATTGTATATTTACATATATTGGATTTAACATATATTTTAACATGTATAATATATATCTATATCTATATCTATATCTATATCTATATCTATATCTATATCGATATCGATATAGATATAGATATAGATAGATATATAGGATTGCTTGCCATCTAGGGTAGGGGGTGGGGGAAAGGAGGGGAAAATTTGGAATACAAGGCTATGCAAGGGTCAGTGTTGAAAAATTATCTGTGCATATGTTGTGTTTATCTCTCTTTCTTTTTTTTTTCCTCTGAGGCTGGGGCTAAGTGATTTGCCCAGGGTCACACAGCTAGGAAGTAAGTGTCTGAGACCACATTTGAACTCAGATCCTCCTGATTTCAGGGTTGATGCTCCATCCACTGCGCTACCTAGCTGTCCCTGTGCGTATGTTTTGAAAATAAAAAGCTTTAATTAAAAAAAGAATCTCAAAAAGTAGCTATTCATGCTGTACAATGATCAGAAGAAGGAACAAGGCTGTCCAACCTGGGAAAAAGAAGACTAAGAGGAAACATAGCTGTGTTTAAGTATTTACAGAATTGTCATGTGGTGCTTGAGTCCAGAGGATAGAACCAAGAGAAAGAGATGGAAGTTTCAAAGAACCTGGTTTTGGTTTGGCATGAGGAAACATTTCTTTCTTTCTTTCTTTTTTTTTTTTCCTGAGGCTGGGGTTAAGTGACTTGCCCAGGGTCACACAGCTAGGAAGTGTTAAGTGTCTGAGATCAGATTTGAACTCCCATCCTCCTGAATTCAAGGCTGGTGCTCTATCCACTGCACCACCTGGCTGCCCCGAAACATTTCTTAATAATTAAAGATATCTTGTCACTCATTGGTGATAGGTGCCCCCTCACAGAAGGTAATCAAGCAGAGGATGAATGGCCAATTGTCAGAGAAATTATAAAGGGCATTCAGGTGGAGGATGGACTAGATGCTCATACAAATATATGAAATTCCTTCATCTTTCTGGGTCTCAGTTTTCTAGTTCATAAAATGATAGGATTAGTAGATGGCCTTCTATAGCCTGAAATCTATGATCATGGACTTTATTTTATAAATTTATTTTTAATACACATTGCTGTATGAATCATGTTGGGAGAGAAAAATCAGAGCAAACAGTAACAGCCATGAGAGAGATTAAAAAACAGAAAAAAGAAGTGAACATATTATGTGTTGATTTACATTCAGTCTCTTTAGATCTTTTTCTGGATGCAGATGGCATTTTCTGTTCAAAGTTTATTAGGATTACTTTGGAGCACTAAACCACTTAGAAGAATCAAGCCTTTCATAGTTGATCATCACATATTCTTGCTGTTATTGTGTACAATGTATTCCTGGTTCTTCTCGTTTTGCTCAGGAACAGTTCATGTAAATCTTTCCAGGCTTTTCTATAATCGGCTTGTTCATCGTTTTTAATAGAACAATAATATTCCATTATCTTCATGTACCACAGCTTGTTCAGCCATTTCCCAATTAATGGGCATCCACTTCTTTTACAATTCTTTGTTACTGATTGTAGACTTTATAATATTATATAAAGTATTGTATAGATTGTAACATGCTATGTAAATATGATGAGGGACTAGTCATGGTCCTTAGAGTATGCATATTATCCATGTGTAGTGTCAGAGAACCTGCTTCTGGAAATGTATGATGGAGGGATCTTTTCTTTCCATGACTCAGATTATGCAGAGGTATTCAGCTAACTATATGGAAATTTTAATTGTCTTTTTAGTTGTTCTTTTTATTTTTCTGGAAAGCCACAAATGAGTGTACATACAAGTCTCCAACAAAATCTTTTTCTTTTCTGGTGGCTAATGAGTAGCAGAGATGGAATGGAACCAATTATGATCTTGGGAGCTTCAAAAAAATCAGAAGAGCCAGCAGAATGCATAGCAAAATTTCTTGGTAACTGAAACAGCTAAGAGCAGCCAACTCGGAGCAGACTTCTTGACTCAGTCCAGCAGTGGTTCTATCCAGCAGCCAAGAAAAGCAGGAGAAAGACTCCTCCATCAGCTACATCTCAAAGTAATGTTTTGAAACTGTCAAAGTTTGAGACCACTCTTTCCAGGGATCAATATGATAGAGGAGAATGGGCTATTGGTTTGGGATTTTCTTATATTTTGGCTCTTAATACTTGATGTGAATTAGCTAAGTAATACTGGGGATATATTAACAGGCAATCAGTGAGGGAAAATTGGATGGAGGCTTATTATTTTAGAGATGTGGTCACCCGGGTAATTTGGAGCTGAGTCAATTCCCTGTCCAGTGTTATTCCCTGAGTTATGCTCTCAGAGAGCACCTTAGAGCACTTTAGATACACCAAAGCTAATCTCAGTGAGAGAGCCAGTAATGGTCACTCCAAAGGTAGTCTGGGGCTGAGTTGAGTGTGGACAATCTCAGTTATTGAACAAATTATAACTGAAGGAAACCTGTAAGGCTACTACTGGGGAGATTGGGTAGGAAGCAGGGTTAGGGCTAGCAGGACCTCCCATAGGATGCTATAGGGAGAAAATATGCCATGGGAGGCAGTGTGGGATAGTGGAAAGAATTCCTGTTTAGGAGTTAGAAGACTGGTTCAAATTTTGCCTCTGATGCTTATTACCTGTGTGATCTTGGATAAACCATTTGGCCTCCTTGAGACTTTGTTCCCACATCTGTAAAATTAAGGTATTAAATTAGAATCTTTTTCTTAAAATGCCTCTTAAATTTTTCTTAATTCTAGATTGAGGGACCTGTGATTTAGTGGGTTCTTATCTTAAGTAATTATTCCTGATTATTGGATGTTAAGCTCTATAATTCCTTTCTTGCTTAAGAATGGTCATGAAGATTCAGGCCAATTCCAATGATTTTGTGATGAAGAGAGTCATTTACACCTCCACAGAGAGAGGCCTGTGGGAACTGTGTGTGGATCACGACATAGCATTTTCATGCTTTTTGTTGTTGTTTGCTTGCATTTTATTTTCTTTCTCATATTTTTCCTTTTTGATCTGATTTTTCTTGTGCAGTAAAATAATTGTATAAATATGTATGCATATATTGGATTTAACATATATATGTGTATATATATATAATTTTATTTTTATTGTATAATTATAACATTTTTGACAGTACATATGCATGGGTAAATTTTTACATTATCCCTTGCACTCACTTCTGTTCCGATTTTTCCCTTCCTTCCCTCTACCCCTTCCCCTAGATGGCAGGCAGTCTTATACATGTTAAATATAACATATATTTTTTACCATGTTTAAAATATATAGAATTATTTGCCATCTGGAGGAAGAGGTCAAAGGAAGGAGAGAAAACCAGAACACAAGATTTTGCAAGGGTTAGTGTTGAAAAATTATCCATGCATATATTTGGAAAATACAAAGCTTTAATAAAAATTGGTCATCAAATTGGGTCATTACATTTAGCCTACTTAGCAAAGCTTTCATTGCCTCACTCTCAGTGTGACTGTAGTCACCATAAATCAAGAAAGTTCCTTTACTCTTGCCTTTTCTTCTTTAGGACCAGGATAATGCCCAATAGAAGGTACTTGGTTTTCAGAATGTTTCAAAAGTCTTAAGAAAGATTCAACTGATAAAGTTTATAACTGTCCTAAGACTTTTGAAACATACAGTTATTTGGCATGAGTACAAAATGGATCTGCCAATAACAGCCCTTACTTGGGGAAAAGGGAAGAGAAGAATATCAGTATTTATATAGCACTTACTATGTGCCATTTATACAGCACCTACTACTGTGCTAAGCTGGGAGATAGGTACTATTGTTTTCTCCACTTTGCAGGTGGGAAAATTGAGGCAAGCAGAAGTTAAATGATCACACAGTTAGTAAGTAGCTGAGGCTCAGCACATTATCCATTACACCACCAGCTGCTTCTAAAAAGCAGGTAAATATGTTATTAAAAAAAAAGAATTACAGGTGAATGCCTTGTGAGATCAATTCCTTTGGAAAGATACAAGCCTAAGACTCTCCATCCATATGACAAAGTTTTGTATTTAGTGAGAACCTCCCAGAGAGCCTCTCTGAGCTCTGGATCAGTGATATCACTGAATGGCTCCAGGTGAAGGGATCAGCAAGTTTTCTTTCATTCTCGAGCAATGAGTGACCTTGAGCAAAGAGTCAGCAAAGGCTGACTTGCTGTTTGGCTAAACACATCATAACAAGCCAGGAAAGGCATCAAGAAGGCTCAGTGGTTAGAGAGGTTAAAGATACTAGACTCGGGGAGTTAGTGGTCTATAGTTCCTCTCTTCCTCCATAATATTTTCTATTTCTTTGTCCATGAATTTGGAGAGTAAAGTGCCAGAACCCCAGAGAGACTGACCATATGGTTCCGAGTCCCCCAGATAGAGAACAAACTCTGAATTTTTCCAGCTTTCCTCAGTGGTCTTATCTTTCTGAAATCCAGACATCTCCACAAAGACAGTCTCAATTCCAAATTGTCATTAATTTGGGTGGCATCTCATAGTATCATTAACTTACAACTGAACTTTGAGGGTTATTGAGTCCAATCCCCTCATTTTGCAGAGCAGAAAACTGAGGCACAGAGAATTTAAATGATTTGTTTTAGGTAGGATTCGAAGCCAGGTTAAACCCAAAGCACATCATAATAACTAATATTGATAGAGTACTCTAAAGTTTACTGGGAGATAGTTATTCCAGTCAATCAGTAAGCATTTATTAAGTGCCTACTGGATGCCAGGCACTGAAAGAGGTATTGCAATCAATAGGAAATAAGTCCTGTCCTCAGAGAGCTTATGCTAAGATCTCCCTTGAGCTTCACATGAGGGAAACTATGGCAGCTTTTATTTGTCTCATATTACAGATGAAGAAGTTGGGCTCAGGCACTTGCCCAAAATCACAAAGTAAGGGTCAGAGGCTGGATTTGAACCTTGGTCCTCCCGACTCTGAGATGAGCATTCTGTCCATTTACACGGTTTGCCTTTATTTATCTTTGTCTATGTTGTTTCTTCCTGTCAAGCACCAGAATACAGTGGAACTGGGGGTTATGAATAAACCCTGTCTCTTGATGGAATGTAAGCCCCATGAGTTCAGGCATTTATTTCTATAATTTTGGTACCCATCACAGTGCCAAATACCTTGGGATGTTAGCTTCCTCAAATCTAAATGGAAAAAAAGAGAAAGAAAACAAAATGGAAGCAAACAACAATAAAAAAATGAAAATACGATGTTGTGATCCACACTCAGTTCCCACAGTTCTCTCTCTGAGTGCAGATGGATCTCTTCATCACAAGACCATGGAACTGGCCTAAATCACCTCGCTATTTAAAAGGGCATGTCCATAAGAATTTATCATCGTGTTGTTTTGTTGTTGCTATGTACAATGTTCTCTTGGTTCTACTCACTTAGCATCAGTTCATGTAAATCTTTCCAGGTTTTTTTTTTTTTTTTTTGAAATCCTCCTGCCAATCGTTTCTTATGTAACAACAATATTCCATAACATTCACATACCATAACTTATTCAGCCATTCTACAACTGATGGGCGTTCACTCAGTTTCCAGTTCTTGCCACTATAAAAAGGGCTGTCACAAACAATTTTTGCACATGTGGCTCTTTTCCCCTTTTTTAATCCATCTCTTTGGGATACAGACCCAGTAGTGAGACTGTCGGATCAAAGAGTATGCACAGGTTAATGGTCCTTTGGACATAGATCCATAGTGCTCTCCCTTCTAAGTTCTTGAGCTCCTCCTCTAGTTAATGGGGAAGAAAGAGATCAAGAAAAGGCTTCCCTCATTTGATTCCTTCTAAGAGGTTTATCTGAAACACTCTCTTCCCCACTTTCTAGAATACAAACTGTCTCAGAATTTTAAAAATGTCCCACAGGGGATAATTAATATGAAAACACTTTATGTTCAAAGTTGTTCCAATTACTCAAGTACTTTTCCATACTTAGTCTGAAGCCTATTATTGATTCAATGGAACATTATTTTCACCTGGTGAAGGTATCAGGGCCTAGCATCTTAACATTCACTTTAAATGGGATGGAGAATGACTTAATTGATTTGCTCATTTGGTCTTTGAGGCAGTTTTCATGCAGATGCTAAATGACCACATGCAGGATATATTATAATAGGGATTCCTTTTGTTTGTGGTTTGAACTTAATGGGGCAGCTAAAAAGCTAGGTAGACACAGTTATGTAAAAGGAGAAAGTCTTATCTTCACCGATTCAAATGCAGTTTCAGACACTTCCTAGCAGTGTGTCCCTGGGTAAATCACAATCCTGTCTGCCTCAGTTTCCTCATCTGTCAAATGAGCTGGAGAAGGAAATGGCAATTCACTCCAGTATCTTTGCCAAGAAAACCCACATATAATGATGAGACAGGCATCTGACCAAAGCCCCTGAATTTGTCCCAGAAATGTGTTCTCCACTATTACTATCATAACCTTGCACAAGCAGCCAAAGGAGCATTCCTTTCCCAGATAACCCATACCATGACCATCTAAGAGGTCACAGAGACCAACATGTTGTCTCAGTCATTGCTCATATGTGTACCATCTATCTCCCTATTTCTATTGTAAGCTCTGCTGCATAAAGACATCTTCCTATTTAAGCTCCAACCTTGCCCCCACTCACCCACCCTTTCTAGACCCTGCTAGAACCCTCCTAGGCTTTCCCTTAGGACTAGTCTGTATGCTTTTATGTAAATAAAGCTCCTGATGGCCAAGAGAAAATCTCTCAGATTTCTTTCTGTATTAACCTTGACATCAATAGAGTAACGAAGAGTTTGAAATGATTCACAGAAACAATGAACTCAGTGACTGTTGAGCTCTCTTCCTACTTTCAAATTCTGGCTCTTTAAAGTTCAGTAGAAATGTCATTTGTTGTTACTGTGGTAGGAAGGTTTGTTGCTTGGAATGCCTCTTGTTGGTTACCATCCCAAATCATTCATTCATTATTTCATTATTATTATTAATGTAGTATTAGCTTTTCTGATGACTGTGACAATTGGACATATTATTTTCACCTTCAGCATTTGTTTATTCATCTTTAAGTTAGAGAAATGAGATTAACAATTCATCTCATAGGACCATTGGGAGACTAAAAGGTTATAAAACAGGAATTCATATTTTGAGGTCCGTGGATCTCCTTATCAATAGATTTCAGGGGATCCATAAGACTTTGGGGGAAAAACCTTAACCTTTGATTAAAATTCTGTATTTTCTTCAGTTATCTAAAAAGCTATTCTCATTGGAAAAGACATTGATGTTGGGAAATCTTGAAGGCAAAAAAAAGAGGGATGGCAGAGGATGAGATGAACAGATCATGGAAACAATGAACATGAGCTGGGACAGATTTCCAAAGATAGTAGAGGATAGAAGGGATTTACATATTGGTCTACAGGGTCATGAAGAGTCTGACTAGCCACAACAACAAAATTTTCTAGAGGTGTCCATCACTTTCATCAGCCTGCCAAAGGGGTCTCTGACATGAGCTAGGTGGTACATACATCTCCTAGGAGTCACTCTGTGGACATGTCTGCTGAGAAGCTTCCGCCAGTCTTCTCTCAAGTTTCTATAGGAGGTGAATAACTCAAAAGCAAATAGAGGAATGCAAAATTATTTCACCTGGGCATGCGGATAGCTATCCAACTTTTTCTCCCTGAAGACCTCATCTAGCACCCAATCTTGAACAGCACCTCCTCTCAGTAAGGGAGTACAAATTCAGAATCAGTAGGGGCCTGAGAGATGAATTAAGCTAAGCTTTCCATTTTATAGAAGAGGAAAATGAAGTTTAAAAAATTAACTGACTTATAAAAGGTCATACAGGTAGTAAGTGAAAGAGCTGAGATTTGAACCCAGATTTCCTAGCTCCAGCAAGGTGTTTAGTGCTGGGCCTGAAGTCAGATTTGGCCTGTTACTTAGTAGTTGTATGAGCCCCAGCAAATCACTTATCCTCTGTTATCTCAATTTTCTCTTCTGTAAAGTGATAACCTATGACCCTCAGTCACAGTGCCCAACACATAATAGATACTTAATAATATTTATTGAATGAATGAAGCTAATCCAGTTTCTTTCTGAAGCAAGATTTTGTTCTACAACATAATCATATGCTCATAGACTTGTAGAGATGGAGAACTTACCATCTCTTGAAGTAGCCCATTTTATTGTTGTTTAGGACAAAGAATTACATCATCTTCCTTATTTTGGGCTGAAATCTGGTTCTTCATAAGTTTCTCTTGAAATGAGGAAGGATCAGCAAAATGCTTTTTTGGGTTCTCAGGTAGTGAATTCAAAGGCACCTGATTTAATTCCCTTCTCCCATCTCTGTGCCTTTGTATTAATTAATCAGCTTCTATCAATGGTGATGGCCCCTATGCAATGAACGACCTTTAATGGATGACCAAACACTAAAGTCTTCTTGGAACAATTGTTGTCATTTACCCAGTATCACTAGGGGAAATCTTTACATGCTTGGGGTAGACATCTCCCTAATTCAATGCTGGTTTGGAGGCCTTTCAGTTACCCTCAACCTGGTTTAGCTATCTGCTGAGATGGTTTCCGGGAGGGTCACATTGGCTTCTTCCCATGTATTCACACCCATTCCTTTCTTAAATATTAAGTCCCCCTCAAAAACAAAAAACAAAAAAACCCAATCCTACTACAACAACAAAACCTCCTATCCTTTGACAAGCAGGATGATTTTAGAAAAACCTGGGAAAATTTACATGAATTGATGCAAAAGGAAGTGAGAAAAACCAGGAACAATATATTCAGTAAGTACTATACAATGAAGAATTGTAAATGATTTACCTATTCCAATACAATCCCAAAGTACTCAGGATGAAAAACACTAATCCATCTCCAGAGAAAGAATTGATGTTCAAATACTGACTGAAGCATACTATGTTTCACTTTGTTCATTTGCTCCTCCCTCCCTTCCTTCCTCCATTCTTCCTTTCCTTCCTCTCTTTTTTCTTCCCTCCCTTCCTCCCTTTCTTTCTTCCTCTCTTCTTTTCTTCCTTCCTCCTTCCCTCCCTACTTTCTTCTTTCTTTCCTCCCTCCCTCTGTTCCTCCCTCCCTCTTTCCTTTCCTTTTTCCCTCCTTGCCTCCATCCCTCCTTTCTTTCCTCCCTCCCTCTTTTCTTCCCTTCCTTCTTTCCTCCTGACAGGGGAACCCTGAAACTGTCTCTCTGTAACTTTGGGGGGGAACGCTTGAGAAACTCCTTGAACCCTTGGAGAAGCTCTCTCCTGAGAAAGACCCACCCTAGGGAATCAAGATAAGTAGTTTCATACTGTTATCCTGGAGGAGACAGGCATACCCCCCATTGATGATTACATCCTTTATTGAGTTGAAGATTAGTCTAGGGACTAATTCATTCAATTGAAAATCTTGTATTTGGTCTGATATTGGTCTGATTTCAACTCAAACTGCCCTCAACCCCTAGCCAAAGTTTCAAATTACAAATAGGGGCAACTTAGAGAACTTCTTTGCAGAGGACCAGCAGCAGGAATCATGCCAAAAAACTTCTCTCTCTCCCTTAGCATAGCCTCCTTACCTCTCTGTCGGGATTTCTCTGCTAGGAACTTTATCTCTGTCTGGACTTTGCCATGAGGGAAGTCAGTCTTCCTAGCAAAGGCTGATTTCTCAGTGCCAATAAACTTCTTTTTGCCAGTCTAATTGTTTGGATTCTTAAATTCTTTTATGAAGGACCTGTGCCAACCAGAAGGGATTCCCACAACTCTCTGCCCTGCACCAAACATCATCACTCCCTCCCTCCCTCCCTCCCTCCCTCCCTTCCTCCCTTCCTTCCTTCCTTCCTTCCTTTTTGTCTTTGTTCTGCAAATCTCTAAAATACTTTTCTATATGTGTGGCTTAGGTGCAATCAAGCTCTAGGATGATAACCCAGAATAGTAGTCTAGAATCAGTAAATGTTTGATTTATATAACTATTTTGTTCTCAGGGTCAAGTAAAAAGGGATCATGGGTGGAAAAAGCCTAAGAAACCTTGGTCTGGAAGATAGTCAAGGAGGCAGAGCAGAAGAAGATAGACAGATAATAGACAAGGTCTCTGTCTTAATCTAAACTTGATTATCTCTCACAGAGCTTAACAAAAACAGCCTACACTCTATAGTAAGTCCTTAACAGATGACTGTTGAATTATTTAACTGAGCAGAAGGAGCTCTAATAAGGCTTCGGGCTGTGAATAGTCAGCCTGCTTATACCCTAGATAAATCCTACATGAGCTGGGGTAGGAGTGAATGTGGAGAAAGGAGGAAATGTAGGCACGAATTTTGGGAAGCTCCCATTTTATACCTCTAAAGCCCCATTCTAGTTACTGCCCCAGAAGCAAATTAACTACAGGAGCCAAAAGGGTGGCAGGGAGTAGGCTGAGATCCAAAAGAGCCAAATACTGTTCAGCAGTTACAGAATGACGACCAATTGGAGTTTATGATTAGGGAGTCATTGGGATCATTAAGTGACCCTAGAGATTTTCTAGATGTCATTTAGTACAATCTCATTTCAAAAATATCTTAAAATATTTTTTGTTTTTATATTGCTTACATTTTCCTTTGTACTTTTCTTCCTCCTTACAGAGTATTTTTAAAAGAAAAAAAGAGGAAGAAAAGGGAAAAGTCACTCTCTTCTCCCAAATCTGACAGTACAATACATCTGATATTCCCAGTTGAATGAGATGAGATTGATAAGAGTTAGGTAAGGGGTACCTAGATGAAATTAGAGTTGAGATCTAGTGGCAGGTTTGGGGTACAGGGAGTCAAATAGAGTGCTCCTGCAACCCCTTTGGATTTGGTGCAAGGATACAGAGTTAAATGAGGTCTAGTAGTGGCGCAAGAGTCCCCTATAAAGGAATTTACAGACTCGAAAACCTAGACTGATAAAAGAAGTTTATTTGGGGTTTGGAAGCAAGGGTAAAGGTAGAAAGACTCCAGGGCCAGGCTGGCACTGGATGGACAGAAACCCTTGGCATGGCTGGCATAAGGATGCCATGTTTGGGGCTCCTGCAAAGAGTGGACTCCAGTTTCCCTCTTTTATAATGGGGGGCTTTTGGTGAAGGGACCTGTGGGTGAAGTCCCATGTTGGCTCCTGGCTGGTTTTGGCCAGGGTTAGAATTGAATAGAATTCAATGAGTTTTTAGATAAGGAACTGTTTGTGAGATGTGCGGTTCCCGCAAAACAAGAGAAGGGAATTGTAAGGGCCCTTTAAATGGGCGGCACCACAGCGCAACAGGAGATTGAGTTGCCCAGAAGTAATCTCTGTGGATATAGGACTGCCCTGTGGGTGGGATCTTGGCCATACTGAGATAGCTTCGTAATGGGTGATGACTCTCTCGCTGGTTGGCTGTGTGTGTGACCTCACAGGCCCTTTATAAGCCCACTGCAGACAGCCTGGAGTAGCTGAGCCAAGCTGATGGACAGCGGAGAGGTGAGGAGTTTGGTAGTGAACATGTGGGTCTTCAGACCAGGTGTTCACTAAGGAGTTAACAAGTCAGGGCATTAAGTCAGGGCAGTATGTGAGTAGGTATAATAAAGGCTTTTAAGATTACACGTGGCTGTTCTTGAGCATGCTCCTGGTTATTAAACTATAGATTCAAGAGATCGTGGCCAGAGACCTTTGAAGGCCTCAGAGGAGGCGAGCTGGGTAGAGTTGACACTGCAAAGGTCAGTGGTCAAAGGTACTCTGTTGGGCCTAGGACAGACTAGTAATTGTAACTGCTAGGAGGGCATGTTACAGGTGGGGGTTGGGGAAACCTGAGCACATCATTAGAGTGGGGGCTGGGACAGCCCAAGTTAGCTCAGATCCTGTGGGAGCTGGTAAAGCCAGGATATCTCCCATTGGGATTCATGGGGGCTGAGAATTAGAAAGGAATCTTTAACCCATATCAAGGTGAGATATTTCAAAACAATTGTGAAAATTGAGTAAAACTTCATCTACTTCAGAGTTGGAGTAGGTCTGAAGGTCTTTAAGCATTGATTCAAGGACATACTTAAGTTCCTTTCCTGCTATCCTCCCATGACAGCATTTTCTCCTTATTTCAATCAAATCTGGGCAACTATGTTTAGAATGTAAGATCCTCAGCCAATGAGGATGAGAATCAGTAGTAGGAGGGGTGCTTGCATCAGGGACTATTTAAGTGTAAAACTTGTCCTAAAAGGTGCCTCCCATTGCTTGCTGGACAGGTGGGATGCCAGATCTCACAAGAACATACAATAAATTTTTATTTTGCTCCTAGAAATCTCTCCAGCTTTTTAAAAAATGGTGATCTCTCATCATTTCTGAGCCATATACAGTCTATGGACCTTACAACTTTACAAAGCAGTTAGAGGTGGAGGGTGGTATTTTATCCCTTTTTTGGAGGGGCCAAGGGTTTTTTTGTTTGTTTGTAATTTTGCAACATTCACTCTTAATTATTTTGTGATTGTCTTTTTCCATTAACTTTGTGATGGTCTTTTTCAGATGAGGAAACTGAGTCCTAGAGGGGACTAACACTAAGAGTAAGTGGCAGAGCCAGGATTTGGACTCATATCTATAGCCCTGAAACACAGGGCTCTTTCTACTATTATTGGGGATGGATGGGCATAGGTTGACTAGGTTTTTGATGTGTTAGGAAAAATCTAGGGTATAGCTTAACTAAATTGTATCTCTGAATCCACTTCAAGTGATTATAAAGGGATTGTTGCTGTAAAGCTTTTCTTGGTAAGGGCAGGAGGTTGTAGAGATCTGAGCTGAGGATGGGAATAAGTCCTATGAGGATCTGCTTCTAATAACTTTCAAGAATTTTTGTTCTAGGGCTGAGGTATGAGTGATTCTATACAACTCCCTTTCCCTACTCACTCTAGGGAAGAATAAGGAAGAAGTGTGGGTGGATGGGTGGGATATTGCAGAGGTTGAAATGCATTTTAATGAGATCCCTCAGGCTCAGGTCCCTGGGAATAATTTGGATTCAGTTCCTGGCAAGGGTAGCAAACAGTCAGATCTCAATTATCTAAGCTAATTGTGGGGGCAGAAATAAAGAATACAGATGATAAAAAAAAAAATCATGCTTGGCTCTGTAATGCCCTCTCAGGCTTTAATAATGCAAGCAGAATGTCCATGACTAGGAAGAAATTGTCCCATTGTCTACTGCTCTAGTTAAACTACATCTAGAATTTTTTATTCTATTCTTACATGTTAGGAAAGATACTGAAAAAACTACACTGTAGAGGTGTAGCTAAAATGGTGTAATTAAAACAGAGAATCACCTGAACTTTCCCAAATTCCCTTCCAAATTAAAATAGCATTAAAGCATTAAAAATAACACCATAACATGAATTCTGGAGTAGAAGAATCAACAAAAGAATGGGGTGACCAATTTTTCAGTCTAAAATATCTTAGAAGATTGGTAGGAAAACAGGAGTGAGAATGGAGCACATTCTAGGGAAGGCTATGCAGGGCAAGTCAACATTGAGGCTCCATTTTATTTGGAATTGCACCAAAATTTTTGGTTCCTAAGACCAATGGATGACTATTATCCTTTAAAAATAAGAAAGCCATGGGTTTAGGCATGGATTCAAGAAGTAGCAGTTCTTATAACTTTCTCGGGCATATAAGGAGGTTTGAACTCCTAATTCTAGATTCACAATCTAATGTTTTTGTTAAACTATATTTGCCTCTGCATCAACTAACCAGTAGTGAGCCATACATAAAGTTAAAAATCAAGAAAAAAATTAGAAAAGGAGCAAACATTTAAGAAAAGAATCTATTGAAACACAAATTCAGAAGAAGACAATAACATCAAAACAGCTAAACATAAAACCTCAGAGAAAAATTCAAATTGGTAGAACTCAAAGAGCATTTTGAAAATCAAATAAAAGAGGCAAAGGAAAAGTGGTGAAAAGAAATGAGAGTGATGAAAGTAAGAGTCAATAGATTACTAAAGGAGACCCCAAAATTTTGAAGAAAATAACTTAAAAATAAAATAGGTCAAATATCAAAAGAGGCAAAAAAAAAAAATCCAATAAAGAGAAGAACTCCTTTAAAAGCAGAATTAGCCAAATGGAAAAACAGATACAAAAATTCTCAAAAGAAGAGTTCTTGCAAAAGTAGAATTGTGCAAATGGCAAAGGAGGTACAAAAGTTTACTGAAGCAAATAATTACTTAAAATTAGAATTGGATAAGTGGAAACTAATGACTTCATGAGATATCAAGAAACAATAAAACAAAATCAAAAGAAAGAAAAAAAATAGAAGACAGTGTAAACTATCTTATTAGAAAAACAACTGGTCTGGAAAATAGAACAAGGAGAGATAATTTAAGACTTATTGGTGTACCTAGAAGCAATGATTAAAAAAAAGATAGAAAAAAGAAAGAGAGAGAGAGAGAGAGAGAGAGAGAGAGAGAGAGAGAGAGAGAGAGAGAGAGAGAGAGAGAGAGAGAGAGAGGAGGGAGAGAGCCTATACATTGTATTTCAAGAAAGTATCAAAGAAAACTTCCCTGATATTCTTGAACTAGAGGGTAAAATAGAACTTGAAGGAATTTACCAATCACCTCCTAAAAGACATCCTAAAACAAACTCTGAAGACTATTACAGTTAAATTGGTTACAGAGTAACCAAGTCAAGTAGCCAGAAGGAAACAACTCAAATATCATGGAGTCCCAGTCAGGTTTAGCAACTTCTACTTTAATGGAGCAGAAGCATTGGAATAGGATATTCTGGAAGGCAAAAGAGCTAAAATTACAACCAAGAGTTACCTACTCAGCAAAACTGAGTATAATCCTTCAGGGGAAAAAAAATTAACATTTAATGAAATGGAAGACTTTCAAGCATTCCTGATGAAAAGACTAGAGCTGAATAGAAAATGTGACATTCCAATACAAGACTCAAGAGAAGCATAAAAATATAAACAGCTAAGAAAAATCACAAGAGATTTAATATGGTTAAACTTTTTCTGACTTACATGAGAAGATGATCCTTGTAACTTCTAAGAAATTTTTTCATATGTAGGGAGGTTAGAAGGAGTGTACATAGACATGTCATTGATGTGAATTGACTCTGATGGGATGATATAAAAAAAAAAAAACACCTAAAATTAAGAGGTAAAAAAAGGGATGCACTAGGGGAAGAGGAAAGGAGAGATAGAATGTGATATTTTATCCCACATAAAAGAAGCTTTAAAGTAAAGGGGAAGTTGGGGGATTGGCTCAAAGAGGGAATAACAAGTACACTTAATTGGTTTATAGAAATCTGTCTTACCCTACTGAAAAGTAGGAGGGCAAAAGGATAAGAGAAGGTGGAGTAGGCTGATAAAAGGGAGAGCAGAACGGGGAGGCAGTGGTTAGAAGCAAAACAATTTTGAGGGACAGGGTAAAAGGAGAAAGGGAAAGAAGGATAAATAGGGTAAGTGAGGAAGCAGAATGGAAGGAAATAATAATCATAATTGTGAATGTGAGTGGGATGGATTCACCCATAAAAAAGGAAGTGTATAGCAGAGGGGATTAAAAACCAGAATCCAACAAACTGCTGTTTACAAGAAACATATCTGAAGCAGAGACATACAAAGAGTAAAAGTAAAAGATTGGAAGAGAATCTTTAGTGAAGTTAAAAAAAAAAAAAGTGGGGTAGCAATCATTATCTTAGACAAAGCAAAAACAAAAATTGATCTAATTAAAAGAGAAACAGGAAAACTACATTTTGCTAAAAGATATCATAGACAATGAAATAATATTAAACATTTATATATGTGTGTATACATATATATATATATATATAGAGAGAGAGAGAGAGAGAGACAGACAGACAGACAGACAGACAGACAGACACACACACCCCAAATGATATAGCATCAAAATTCTTTTTTTTTTTTTTTTTGATTGTTTTTATTTACCAGATATATGCATGGATAATTTTACAATATTGACAATTGCCAAACCCTTTGTTCCAATTTTCCCCCTCTTCCTCCCCCCCCAACCCCCCCCCCGCCCGTCCCCAGATGGTAGGTCGACCAATACATGTTAAATATGTTAGAGTATAAATTAAATACAATATATGTATACATGACCAAATAGTTGTTTTGCTGTACAGAAAGAATCGGACTTTGAAATAGTGTGAAGGAAATCCAAAATGCAGGTGGACAAAAATAGAGGGATTGGGAATTCTATGTGGGCATTCATAGTTATCTCCCAGAGTTCTTTTGCTGGGTGTAACTGGTTCAGTTCATTACTGCTTTATTGGAACTGATTTGGTTCATCTCATTGTTGAAAATTGATCAGAATTGATCCTCATACAGTATTGTTGTTGAAGTATACAACAATCTCCTGATCCTGATCATTTCACTCAGCATCAGTTCAGCTAGGTCTCTCCAGGTCTTTCTGAAATCATCCTGCTGGTCATTTCTTACAGAACAATAATATTCCATAACATTCATGTACTATAATTTATTCAGCCATTCTCCAATTGATGGGCATCCACTCAGTTTCCAGTTTCTGGCCACTACAAAGAGGGTTGCCACAAACATTCTTGTATCTACTATATACTTAAAGAATAATTAATTCTAATACTATGTAAACTACTTGAAAAAAAAAAAAAACAAAGAAAAAGCCCTTCTAAATTCCTTTTATAGCACAATATGGTGCTGATACCTAAATCAGGAACAGATGAAAAAGAGAAAGAAAACTATAGTCCAATTTCTCTAATGAATATAGATGCGAAACATTTAAATAAAATACTAACAGAGAGATTACTAGCAGGGAAATCATACTCTATGACCAGATGGGATTTGTACTAGGAATGAAGGACTATTTCAATATTAGGAAGATATTGGCATAATTGCCCATAACAGTAGTAAATCGGCAGAAATCATATGATTATCTCAATAAATGCAGAAAAAAACTTTTAAAAAGCCACAACACCCTTTTCTATTAAAAATACTAGAAATCATGGGAATCAATGGAACTTTCCTTGAAATGTTAAGTAGCATCTATCAAAAATCATCAGCAAGCATTATTTGTGATGAGGATAAGCTAGAAGCTTTACCAATAAGATCAGGGGTTATCAGGGTGCCAACCATCACCACAATTATTCGATATTGTACTAGAAATGTTAATTATAATAATAAGGGAAGAAAAAGAAATGAGAAGAATTAAAATAAGCACTAAAGAAACAAAACTACAATTCTCTGCAGATGATACAATGTATACTTAGAGAATCTTAGAGAGTCTTTAACAAAGTTACAGGATATAAAATAAATCCACACAAAGCAGCATTTCTATGTATTAACAACAAAGCCAACAGCAAGCTATATAAAGAGAAATTCTATAAAATAACTAGACAATATAAAATAGTTGTGTGTCTAACTAACAAGACAAACACAGGAATTATAGCAACATAATTACAAAATACTTTTTACACAAATAAAATCAGATCTGAAAACTTGAAAAATGTTATTCATGGGTACCTAAATTAATTTACTTATTCAGTCTATCAAACTACCAAACATTATTTTAAAGACCTTGGAAAAAATGATCATGAAATTCATCCAAAAGAACAAAAAGGTCAAGAATATTTTTAAGGGAATTAATTTTTTAAAATGTGAAGGAAGATGGCATAGGTGTATCACATCTCAAACTGTATTATAAAGCACTAATCATCAAAATCATGTGATATTGGTTTATAAATATAGTGGTGGATCAATGGAACAGATTAGGTATATAATACATAGTAATAAATGATCATAGTATTAATAAATCCAAAAACCCAAGCTTTTGGGACAAGAACTTAATATTTGACAAAAATTGCTGGGAAAATTGTAAAACAATTTGACATAAACTAAGTATAGAGCAACATTTCACATCATATATAAAGATAAGTTTGTTTATGGTTTAAACATAAAGTGTGATACCTTAAGCAAATTAGGAAATCATGGAATAATTTATCTGTTAGTTCTTTGAAGAAGGAAAGAATTTATGACCAAACAAGAGATAGAGAGCTTTCCAAGATATAAAATGGATTGGATTATATTAAATTTGAAAGATTTTGCAAAAACAAAACTGATGCAGCCAAGATTAGAAGAATAGCAGAAAGCTAAGAAAAATGTTAACAAGTATTTGTGATAAAGATCTCATTTCATAATTTTATCAACAATGCATTAGTTTCCTAATTTTCCCATATCCCTCCAATATTTGTCATTTTTTTTTTCTGTCATGGTAGCCAATCTGATAGGTGTTAGGTGATACCTCAGAATTATTTTAACTTTTCATTTCTCTGATCAATAAAGAATTGGAGCATTTTTTTCCCTATAACTATAGATATTTTGATTTCTTTGTCTGAGAACTGCCTGTTCAGATCTTTGATCATTTACCAATTGGGGAATGACTTGAATTCTTACAAATTTGACTCACTTCTCTACATATTTGAAAAATAAGGTCTTTATCCTCTGCAATTTGGAAAATCTACATAGAATTTTAGGCCCTCCCTTCATACCAGAGAAGAAGTCTGACCTTTTTTCTTTTCTTTTTTTTTTTTTTGGGGGGGGGGCGGTGTTTACAGTCCCTATTGTAAAATTTGTGTTAAGTATTTGGTATAGGCTGTGTGTTGTCTGCTGGCCTTTGCCTATCATATTGAAACCATGTGTGGAAAGAATGCAGATACTATTTGTCTGTGGTGAGACAATTGGGATTAAATGAGTTGTCTAGGATGTCACAAGTAGTAAGTATTAAGTATCTGAGTTGGGAACTCCAGTACTCTCCACTGTGCCATCTAACTGCCCCAATGATACCTTTACTATGGTGCTGAAGGAAATAATGAGTAGGATGCTTTCAGAAAACCTGGACAAGGGCAGCTAGATGGTGTAGCTAGACTCAAATATAGCCTTAGACACTTGATACTAGCTGTGTGACCCTGGACGAGTCACTTAACCCTGATTGCCTTCCCCCATCTTCCAAAAAAAAAAACAACCTGAAAGACTTACATAAACTGATGCCGAATGAAGTGAGCAGATCTAAGAGAACATTGTACACAATAACAGCATTATTATACAATGATCAATTGTAAATGGTTTAGCTATTCTCAGTAATACAATGATCCAAGGCAATTCCAAAGGACTTATGATGAAAAAATGCTATCGCCTCCAGAGAAAGAACTGATGGAGTCTGAATGCAGGTCAAAGCATACTATTTTTCACTTCATTTTTTCCTGATGTTTGTGTGTGCATTTTCTTTTAAAACATGACTAATATGGAAATATATTTTACATGATTACACCTCTATAACCTATATCAAAGTGTTTGCCATCTCAGGGAGGGGGAAAGAGCAAGAGGGAAAGAATTTGGAACTCAAAAATTTAAAAAATGAATGTTAAAACTATTTTTTACATGTAATTAGAAAAATTAAAATATTATTCCACAGCAACAATAAAAAAAAAGTTGTTATAAAAGGATTAGTTGAAAGAACTGGGAATATTTATTCTGAAGAAGGCAAAACATATGGAGGATATGACAGATATCTTCTAGTATGTGAAGAGTTAACATGGATTAGATTCATTTGGGGTGGCTTCAGAAGGGAGAACCCAGACTTTTAGCTATGGATGAAAATTATAGGAAGATAGGAAGATTTTAACTGGAAAGCTTTCTAATTGCAGTAGAAGGGCATTGCTAGCTAATACAAATACAAAGAGATCCCTATAGGCTGCATATTGACTTTAAAAAACACAAATTAATATTATCTATATTATATTATATTTTTATTTATTTTTATTAAACATTTTAATCTGGTTTGGCAGCATTGGGGAGTTTGGTAAGTTTAACATCTCTGCTGTGGTTAATATTGTAATAAAATCTTCCATTTCTATGATGATTTCCAGCTCACCAAGTGCTTTCACAATAACTTGGCGAGGTAGTCACTACAAGTGTTATTATCCCCATTTTATAGAGGAGGAAACTGAGGCACAGAGAGGAGGCTTTCCTGAAGCTTGTAAGTGTCTGAGTTGGGATGGGACCTAAATCTTAGGAAACATTAAAAGATGCATAATAACTTCCAGGGCGTGGAAGATGGCCATTTTGCTAAACTTTGTCTTAGGTCATATCTGGAGTGTAGTTCTGAGCATCAAAGTTTAAGAAGAAATAATAATGATAAAAATTTTCTAGAGACCAACTAGATAGTGCCTTGAGCTCATATTATATGAGGATGTTCTAGTTTATACCTCAGACAGGAACAAGCCTAGATGGTCTCTAAGGTCCTACTAATTTTGACAATCTTGGACTCTATGGGCTAATTTTTTTCCACATTAAGTATATGTAACCAGATCTCCTGGGTTGGACTGAAATGAGTTTTCATTCCCTATCTACTTTGTAGGAACGACAGAGATAAAACAACAGCATAGATGTAAATGTATTTGGAAATGTGAAATCCTAAACAAATGCAAAGGATTATTGTAGCTTTCATGTTGGTCTCATTATTTTATGTTTCTTCTGTAGTTTCTGCTGTTAAATGGGGTGAAGGGAATTTGAAATATAAAGGGGATATCTGGTTAAGCCTGATAACGTCACTGTATTCACTCTCAGACACATGTACAGTCTTCTCCTTGGCAAGCAAGACCTACATTCCCATGTACATTATTTTCAATAGTTTCCTGAGGGATTTTGCTCTTGTTTTGAGTCCCATGAGTTTTGGGTTTGAGGGAGGGGCTGAGTTTGGCCTCTTGTATACTTCTGCTATCTTGCTTTTCATGCTTTTTCTCATTTCATTGCTTTAGAAGTTGAGAATGGGTGCCCAATAGAGAATTCTGAAGATATCAATCACACCACTGACTGAAGGACTGCATAATGGAGCATGAAAAAATCCAGCATATTTTTGGTGATTCATCATCAATTCCTATGTGAATATTACCCTTATACAGCAGCAGAAATGATGTGTTCCTTTCCTTCTAGCTTTTTCTTTAATATAGATCCATGTTAGAACAGAGAAAGTCAGTGCTTGAAGGGGGAAATAAAGTATCAGAGATGGAAAAACTCTTAGGTCATATAAGGTCAAAGCTGAGAAGGTCCTGAGAACACAGAATATCAAAGCTGGGAGGAATTTTAAGACACAGAAAGTCAGAGCTGGGAGGAATCTTATGATATATGAGGATATATAATACTGGAGATAAAAGGAACTTTAGAGTTGAATCAGCCTAACCCTTTTATTTTATAAATGAGAGCATTGAAGCTTAGGGAAGGGTGATTTGTTCATGTCACAAATTGGGAATGGAATGTGCTGATTGAGTTCTAGTTTAATGCACTTCTTCCCTTTATTAATACTGGAAACTATTTTCTTTTTTTTTCTTTCTTTATTCATTCATTCATTTATCTGTCTATCCATCTATCTATTTATTTATTTTTGAGATAGAATTTTATTTTTCCCAAATTACATGTAAAGACAATTTTAAACTTTCATTTAAAAAAGTTTGTCTCAAGTTCTCCACTTCCTCTCTCCACCTGCCTTTCCATACTAAGATGGGAAGTAATTTGATAGATTATACATTAGCAGTTGTGTAAAACATATTTTCATATTAGTCATGTTGTGAAAGAAAGCACAGATCAAACACACACACACAAAGTGAAAATAGTATGTTTCAATTGGTACTCAGATTCCATCAGTTCTTTCTCTAGAGGTGAATAGCATGTTTCATCATGAGACCTTTGGAATTCTTAGATCATTATAGTCTTGACAAGAGCTAGGTCATTCCCAGCTGATCATCACACAATATTGCTCTTACTATGTCCACTATTCTCCTGGTTCAGCTCACTTCACTTTTCATCAGTTCACATAAGTCTTCCCATATTTTTCTGAAATTCCCCACTCATCATTCTATAACATAATAGGATTCCATCACAATCATATACCACAATTTGTCAATCATTCCCAAATTAATGGCCCTTCCTTCAACATCCAATTCTTTGACAGCACAAAAAGAGCTGCTATACATATTTTTGTACAAATAGGTACTTTCCCTTTTCCTTTGGTCTCTTTGAGAGGCAGTCCTAATAGTGGTATTGTTGGATCAAAGGGTATGCAAGTTTAATTGCCCTTTGGGCATAGTTCCAAATTGCTCTCCAGAATGGCTAGATCAGTTCAGGAAACCATTTTCATAATTATGTTTTGAAAGCTAACAAACATGATTCTCTAATAACCACTTACTCTTTGTTCCTCCAATGTCAAATGAAGGGAGGAGAAGACTAGATTGTCTTTAAGGCTCCTTCTTCTTTGGGGATTCCATGTTCTGAATCCTCTCTTATCTCTGATATTCTGAGATTCTATGATTCTAAGATAATTTATGCGGAGGTATCAAACTTAGGCCAAACAACAATAAAGGCAATGTTAATCTGTGGTTTTCTAAGTCAATATGTAGAACAGCTAGATGACTCAGTGTATGGAGCACTGGCTGGGAATCAGGAAAAGTTTTTCTGAGTTCAAATCTGGCCTCAGACACTTACTAGCTGTGTGACTGTGGGCAGGTCACTTCACCTTGTTTGCCTTAGCTTCCTCATCTGTAAAATGAGCTGGAGAAGGAAAAGGTAAACCATTCTAGTATCTTTGCCAAGAAAACCCCACATGAGGTCATGAAGAGTTGAACACAACTGAAAAATGATTGAATAACAACAACAGAGTCAATAGGCAACATTCCTATTTGAGTTCAACACTATGGGTCTATGAGTATAGTCACAAACTCACATAACAAGATTAGCACTCCTATGAATGTCTGGTCAATGGGGCCATCTCTATGGATTAATTGCACGAGTCATTTGGCTACATGTGGGCAGTACTGGGGTCAGAAATCACCCCCAAACTCAAGGACTGGGAGCTCATTTCCTCTGGTGCCTCTTTTATTGGTTCATTGTTGGAGTCAGTTTTGGGGGAAAGGGCAACACAGCAACTCTGCTGCATCTTGGATAAAGCTAGGGCAACCTAGCTGAGCAACCATCATATCTTCATCCTCCTCCAGCTCAAGGATTCTTATTCCTACTCAATTTACAAATTTAATTCAAAATTTAAGTGCCCACTATGGGGCAAATGCATTTGGTTAAACTCCAAGAAAGCAAAAATAAAGAAGATAGTCCCTGTCTTCAAAGAGCTTACAGTCTAAGAATGTATGAAAAACTGGTCCCATCCACTTTATAGCTCCATTGGTCATTTCTGTGGAGCTGATTCTATGACTAAATATTTACCTTTGAGTTCCATATCCACTCCTATAACTGTCTGCTGGACAGTTCCTGAGTAGCCTATTGGTACCTTTCTGAAACTACATCACAATCAAAATTGGCTTCATCACTTTCCCCAACTCCTGAACTTCTCTGCTAATGGCACCACCACTTTTCCATATGTTATAGGCAGGAAAGCCTTTCATTTTTCTGATCTCATCTTTCTGTTTGATAGGCTGTTTATTCCCCAGACTCCTCTTATCTAGTAATCTTACTACCTATCCTGCTCCTTCCCTAACTCCCTCATCCCCCGTATCTGAAAACTTCTATTCTGGGCCCAAAACTTCCAGTTTCCTAGCTGATTGGATTCCCCTCTCCTCACTCAAAACCAGAGAGATAAGAAACCAATCACTCTTGCCAGAATAGATTCTTTTCTCCCCATAAAACACCTGAGCTGCTCTGATCCCCATGGTGTCTGAAGTGCTCTAAAATATGGATCCTTGCAGGAGTCCTAGGCCTTTAGGAACATTTTCTTCCTATCATAGCCTTGCAGAGTATGGTGCAAGGCAACATCCCTGATGTTGCCATTGTAACATGGCTAATGTGGAAATGTTTTGCATGCCTTCATATGTATAAGTAATCCCAATCAAATTATTTGACTTCTCAAGGAGGAAGAAGCACAGAGGGAGGAAAATGATTTGAAACTCAAAAGTTTAAAAATGTATGCTAAGGAATCAGCTAGATAGCACAGTGGATAGAGCAGGAAACCTGAGTTCAAGTATTACCTGAGAATCAGGAAAAGTTTTTCTGAGTTCAAATCTGGCCTCAGACACTTACTAGCTGTGTGACTGTGGGCAGGTCACTTTACCTTGTTTGCCTTAGCTTCCTCATCTGTAAAATGAGCTGGAGAAGGAAAAGGTAAACCATTCTAGTATCTTTGCCAAGAAAACCCCACATGAGGTTATGAAGAGTGTGATTCCTTGCTGTGTGATTCTGGGCAAGTCACTCAATCTCAATTGCCTCAGAAAGAAAAAAAAAAGTATGTTAAAATTTTTACACATAAATTAGAAGTTTTTTTTTAAAATAAAACAAGCTTTTATTAAAAATAAAGAGCCAAAACAACACTGCCTGAAACATACCAGATTAAAGGACTTGTTGATTTCCACCAAATGGTTTATCTGATTCTTTTGAAAAGCCTCATTAATCCCAGCATCTGACTGACTACAATCCTCCAGGCTCAAAAACCTCATAATCATCTTGGACTCTTTCCTTGGTCCTGAACATCCAGATAGTTGCCAGTTTCTGTCATAATTGACAGCATTTTCTTTTCTACTTCTACTTCACACCTCTGGCATGTACGATGGCAACCACCTCTGGACGTTTCTTTGGATCTCAATCCTTCCCCTTCACTCCCCAGCCCTTCGATCCAATGTTAATGCAGTCACCAGAGAGATTTTCAAAGAACAAATCTGCCTATCTCCCTCACTATTCCTGTGCCTCCTTATTTCCATCCTGGCTGAATGCTTTTTGCTACATTGCTACATTTCCTACATTGCTGTTTTCCAATGGAGATGGATTACCTGTTCCATCCCCTCTATCTCAACTTTCCCTTTCTCACCACTTCTGGTGCCTTTGCAACCGTGAATTGGTCTCCCCCTTATCTTCTTCTGCTGACTTCCTTCCTTTCCTTCAGGGTCTGGCTCAGGCGTCCCACATCTCTCCATCCCCCACTCTTTTCAACTTTCTTGAAATGAATGATCTCTTCTTTTCAATTTCTTAGTCTATTTTCCGTGCACTTACAGGACTTATTTGTGATTATTCATTACTACCTCCGGAGTGAACTTGTCATTACTCCCTTCCCCCTATGCCAAGACCGTAAACTCCTTGAGGGCTTTTTTTGTCTCACTTCACATAGGGTTCCCCGGTACCTACTTAGCACAGAACCTTGCAACAGGATGATAATAATAGTTCACATTGATAGAGTTATTTATGTACATTATCTCACTTGATCCCCACAAGAATCCTGGTAGGGAAGTGCTATTATTATTCTTATTTTACAAATGAGGAAACTGAGACCCAAAGAGGTTCAGTGACTTGCTCTGGCTAACAGGATGATGTCTTCTTTGGGATTCAGGGTTTCTTCATTCTTTCTGATTTTATACCAGTCCATTTGCTGCCTTGATTTATGGTGTATAGAGAAGAATCTCTCAATTTGTCTTTTTAAGTAATCTTTTGAAAACTGTATATAAATATATTTGGTAAAAATGAATGATTTGTCCAAGGTCACACACCAAAGCAGGACTCGAACCGAGATATCTGTCTCCAAAGCTGATTTTGCACCAGGCTCCCCGAGATGTTTAGTTCAATTAGTGTTTGCCAATCAGTCAATGAGCCTTTATTACGTGTCTTCTCTGTGCTAAGTACTTCGTAAGGTCTAGGAATACAAAGCAAGGGGGAAAAAAGAAAAAAAGAAAAAAAAAAAAAAGATCGTCCCTGGTCCGGAGGAGTCTACATACAGTGCGAGAAAACGTTCAAACAACTGGCTACAAACAAGACGTCTATGTGAACATTTGGAGATGATCAATAGATCGAACGCAGCCCCCGGTTGCTCTCGAGGCTGCACCAGGGCCCGTTGGGAGCCGGGGTCTGGTCTGCCAGGCTGATGTAAAGTCCGCCCCCGCAGCCTGGCAGCTGCCCACGTGGTGCACCACGTCTGAGGAGCCGGCAGGTTTTCTAATAAATCGCGCCCGGGCTAGCAGCGGCGGCGAGTCCGGGCTGGGGCGCACGCGGGAGAGGCAGCCCGAGGAAGCGGCGCTGCGGCCGGCCGGAATCGGGCGAGCTCTCCGGGAACCGGGGGCTGCATCCCGGGCGTCGGGGAGCTACTGCAGAGCTGCTCTCTCCGCACAGCGGGGCTGGGAAGTGCCAGAGACTGCGCCCGGACGCGCTAAGCGCGCAGCACCGCGCGGCAACCCCCGGGGGCCGCCTGGGGATATCGCTCAGCCAGCAGCCAGCCGCCGCAGCCCAAGTCCGCTGGAGAGGGAGAGACCCGGTGCGACCGTCCCGTTCCATTCCGTCCCGTCCCGGTCAGTCCCAGTTCTCCCAGCCGGACCCTGCCCGCCATGGAACCCGTCCTTCTGGCAGACGCTGAGCAGGCGCCCCATTTCCTCTCTAACAGCTCCGGCGCCAACGCGTCGGAGCCGGAGCCGGAGCTGACCGGGGGCGGCCGCAGCGCCGCGTCCATCGCGCTGGCCGTGGCTATCACGGCTCTCTACTCGGCGGTTTGTGTGGTGGGACTGCTGGGCAACGTGCTGGTCATGTATGGGATCGTAAGGTGAGGCCGGACCTGGGGTTCCGGGGGTTCGGGGACGCCAGGACTGGGGTGGAGGGAGAGGCATCCCGGCGTCCCGAGGCCTCTGGGTTGTGATGGACAGCGCCCAGGAGCCGTGTGCGTGTGTGTGTGTGTGTGTGTGTGTGTGTGTGTGTGTGTGTGTGTGTACCAGGTGCTTATGGATACTTGGGCGCTATGCGGAGGAATAGCGGCAGTCCCACTGTGCCAGAAGCAGTCTGTGTGCCGCCACCGCCGCCGGGCTTTGTTTGTGGGGCTGCTGCAGTTAGCTGGAGCCCGGTGTTCCTCTGCGTCCATCCACATCGCCAGAGCAGGTCTCTGGAATTTGACAGGTGGCTACAGGTGCCTTGCCCGCCCACACTTAGCCGCCTTTGCGAGGGGGGCGATCTGTGTGCAGGCAATTCTACCTCTGGACATGCTTGAATCGAACTGAACTACCTTCCCCATAGCCTTGCCTCCTTGGACCTTCTTATGGGTGATCTCAGGTGTTCTGCTTGTCTACATTCCTATGTTCTGTGGGTCTTCTTGTATCCTTTATCCTCTTTCTTAGTGACCTCGGGTGCTCAATATTTGTGTGAACCAGGGCCCCTTAGCATTTGGGGAACCTAGGCTTCCAAGCCACCTGTGTAGACATAAACGCTCTCCTTTCCTTCCCAGGTGCCGCTTGACCGGGAATGTCTGACAGTCTCTGACTATTCTTAGTAATTGCTCTTTCCTCCGTCACATGAGGTCTTCCCTACCCCCAGGTGCAGGGATGGATTTATATATATATATATATATATATATATATATATATATTTTTTTTTTTTTTTTTTTTTTTTTTTTTTTTTTTTGCTGAGGCAGTTGGGATTAAGTGACTTGCCCAGGGTCACACAGCCAGGAAGTGTTAAGTGTCTGAGGTCACATTTGAACTCGGGTCCTCCTGATTTCAGGTCTGGTGCTCCATCCACTGCACCACCTAGCTGCCCCATGACTATTATTTTTTGAAGAAGGCCATAATGCAATGTGGGAGAGGAAATGATATAACACTGATAAATTGAAAAATAACCAGATTGATGGAGAGATTGGAGACCACCCCAGAGAAAGATCACTTGAAGGAACTGGAGATTTTTAATCCAAAGAAGAGATGATGTCAGTAAAGGGTAGGTGAGGGATGAACATGACATTATTTCCAAATATTTGAAAGGATGTCATGTGGAAAAGAAATTAGGTTTTTTTTCCCCTTGAGAAAGAAGTCTTGGAAGACTCTAGAAAGAGCCTTGAATTTGGAGGTAGAAGATTTTAATTGGTTTGACTATCAGTCTTGTATCTGAGTACTTGGGTGACCTTGAGCAGGTGACTGACTCTCAGTTTCCTTCTGTATAAAAAATGACAGCCCAGTTGATTTCTTAGATCCCTTCCAAAATAATCCATTGCCTAGTTTGGCTTGGCACAGAATACAGAACTATTAGGAATTTAGATATTGCTGATAGCCAGTCAGGATTGATTTCAGGAAGAACTTCCTAACAACCCCAAAGCAACCCCAAAGTGAAGGGACTAGTCTTGGGAGCTAGTCCCATCTCCTCCATGGGAGGTCTTCCGAAGGACCAAATGATCAGATGATTGTTGGTGATGAGGATGCCAGCTTGGGTGGATAGCCTTTGAGGTTTCTTCTTCATTCTGTGAACTTGCTTCACCTGTGGAAGTCTGGTTTTCTGGGATAGGTTTGTGCCTGTGTCCCAAGAACCCCACAAACAAAGGTTTAAACCCCACTTCTCCCATCTCTTATCTCTTGCTGAGGATAAGATTCAGTCTTCTGTGATTCTTCTGGGAAAGGGCAAGGAGCTCTCTCTCCATTTGTCATTCCCTAGGGTGTCATGGCACCCCGAGTGTAATTTCTCTAAGAGGTCCTGCAGAGCTAACTCCAGTCCTGTCAAGAGAAGGAAGAGGGAGAAGTACTTGTTTTAAGAGTGTGAAGGCGGCACGAATTCTGTGGCTTCCTGAGGGGATTACATGGTTCCTGGCAGATGAAATCATTTTTAACTGTGCTTGGAAGAACTGTTCTGTCTCTGGGGAGCAGTGCTTGAGAAGATTTGTAAAGTGTTCTTTTCCTGATGACCTGCCATTGACCTTGCCCTTTAGGTAGTGCACTCCTGTAAGCAGGGAGACCCTTCCTTCTCTCACATTCCCTTCCCATAGGCTCTGTTCTCTTATATGATGGGCTCTCTCCCACTACTTTGAGCTGGCCCTGCCACCCCACAGACTTATCACTACTGAGCAGAACTCTGACAAATAGTAAGGCAATAATGCCTGTTTTATGTAGTGGACATTTATATCACTCTGTCTATCTATTTGTCCACATTCCCTGGAAGAAGCATGGGGGAAGGGGAAAAGACTGCACAAACAGAGCAATTCATAATGTGCTTCAGTCACTGGAGACTCCTTCAGGTCCTAACTCAAAGCCTATTGCCTCTTATTTTAGACACAGTTCTGACGAGCTTAATTAATTTATGTGAATAGAAAATTCAGGGTGGAGCAAGGATGCTGGAAGCATGTACTTTGACAAGGCATCTCATAGTTTGAGAGGCTAGAGAAAAGAAAGAAAAATTATTTTTTAAAAAATCAGTACCAACAACACAAAAAGCAAAATAGTTGGTAGTCAATAGTATGAAATCCTCCCTTATGCCTCAATATCACTTTAGTATAGTCTAGAATAATGGATACTTAACAATGCTTATAATCAAGACCCAAAGTCATTAAAAAACTATGGTTGTTATTCTTTTTTTTTTGAGAAGAGTTTTAAAGAGAGTTTCCATATTGTTTTTCTGTCATGTTATGACCCCATGGACCATACTGTCCATAGTTTTCTTGGTAAATATACTAGAATGACTTTCCATTTCCTTCTCCAGTGAATTAAGGCTAACAGAGTTAAGTGAATTGCCTAGGATCATGCAGCTAGTAAGTTTTGGGGGCTGGATTTGAATTCAGATCTTCCTGACTCCAAGCCCAGCACTTTATGCCCTGAGCCACCATCTTCCTTGAAGGTTTCCATCCCAAATGATTGAACACTAAAAAAAAAAATTATATTCTAAGGATGGTTTAGTGGTTTAATTCTGCTTGCTATTTCAGAGGTCTGAATTCAATTCCAGTCCCATAAAGGTGCTTTTTGAGAAGCACAAGGGTATCATGAATTGGTCACTGGATTTGTACTCAGTGAGACCTGGATTCAAATTCTGCCTGAAACATTTACTAGCTGGGTGACCCTGAGCAAAGCACATAATCTCTATTTGTTTCTGTTTTCTCATCTGTTTAATGAGCAACTTGGACTCTCTTCTAAGGGCCATTCCGACTCAAAATCTATGATTCTGTAAGTCATCTTTGTGAAGAGAATTATGTTTCAGATTAATCGTAATAAATATACTATTATCTTATTTTTCTGGACTTTAGTTTCCTTATCTGAAAGATGAGGGGGTTGAACTAGATGATTTCTAGGTCCTCTTCAGGCCTAAAGGCAACCAGATCATGCCATAGTTCACAGAACACCAGAGAACTCTTTCTGCTAATGCAGATTTCAAGCCATAACCCTAGAGTCCATCTGAGAGGCACAGGGATTGAGTGACTTGCCCAGTGTCACATAGCTAATTAAGCATCAAATCTTGATTTGAAACTAAGTTCTTTATGACTAAGTCCTTCAGTCTGATCAATGAGGCATCACTGTGCAATGGAGTTCCCACAGTATGTAACTTAAATAAATTAAATTACTACCACTAAGCAAAAAGAAAGTGGAAAAATACTAATAATGTGAAAAATTTCACCCTTCACCTGCCATTTCAGTCAATGAGCATTGGCTCCAGAGTGGGCTGAGTGGAGATGGGAGACCTGAATATACTGTTTCTTCAGCTGGTCTCAGTTCTTTCCATTCTTCCTTTCCAAATGTGAATGTCTCCTTGGCACTGAATGAGATTCTAAAGCATCATCTTTGTCACACCTACTGGAAGTATGCTTAGGTGGGTGAAGTTAATGAAAGGGACTTCCCTTGGCCTTCCAAAGAATTCCTGGTTAGCTAGAAGGATTCTGTCAAGGATGCACCACTTCTTGCCTCTAGGTAAAGGGGAGAAACAATTTTGTCAGGTTAGCTCATTCTTTAATATTATCTATTATTTAAAACCCTTCCAAGATTATTTCCCCCCAATCAGCAGTTTTCAAGTCAGCTAAGTTATTACCTGTTTCTATGTTTTTTTTTTTTTTTTTTTTTCTATTTGAAAAATAAGTTCTAGTTCCTGATTCTCTCTGGACCAGTAGCTTAGCTGGGTGCTGTGAAAAATAAAATTTACATTCAGTTGTTTCCATGGCAACCATCCCAGTGCCTTCTGCTCCCTGCTACTGATTGCATTTAAAGAGACCCTGGCTGTGGAGCACTGCTTGGGTTGATTAGTTCTGCTAAACTGTTATTTTTCTCCTCTTTTTTGGTCTTTAATTAATTAATGTATGCATGGATGTTACAAGGGATGGCTTATTCCTCTCTCTCTCTCTCTCTCTCTCTCTCTCTCTCTCTCTCTCTCTGTGTGTGTGTGTGTGTGTGTGTGTGTGTGTGTGTGTGTGTGTGTGTGTGTGTAAGGGATGTATTTAGAAATGGTGATATAATACAAAAGCTACCAATAAAAATGATAAAAAGAATAATCCCCTCTATAGCTGTAACTGTTTAAAGACACTGAACTTTATGGGTAATTTAAGGGATTTTCAAATGAACTGACTTTAAAGCCTCACCTCCGCAGTAAAATATGACTTTGCTGTAATTGGTAATTAGCACATTTTCCTATTCTCCTTAAATATGGTGCAACTACCCACCCACCCAGAACCAGAGATGGGAAAAACCCTATGACTTTGCTGAAGGAAGAAATTCATTCTCCCACAACTACCTGAGGTATTGGGGTGACCTCGTTTGAGTCAACTAGACACCCATGTATGCCTCCCATCCCCTCAGGAGCCAGGGTTAGAGACTCTTCCTCACTCTCTATCCCTATGCTCAGATCCAACCTGACCCAGTCACATTACCTCTCTCTCCCTAACCCCCTTCTAAAAATAAAAACTGGAGGAAGGCTTGTCAGAATGAGGGGGAGCACCTATTTCCTGAGGCAGTACATGAGCTAGGGGAAATTTGGGCACCCTATCTCTGATTTTCCCCAGTCTTAAATCTCTCTCCCTCTTCCTGCCTTTTCTTCACCTCCATTCATCATTTAAGCCCTCATCTTCCCTCATTCCCCCACAGTGACTATCCCTGGTGATCACTTTGGATTTCTGTAATGACATTTCTGATAGAAAAAAATATATAGTTAGTATTTAAGTATAATGTAATTTCTATGATCATAGCTTTATTTTAATTATATATATATATGTATATATATATAGTAACATTATCTGAAATTGATTCCCACCCCTGCTTTTTAAGTTAGCAGTCTTTTACATAATTATTTAATGAGACTAAAAACAATTGGATAGTAAGTGGTGCTATCATTTTTATAAATGAGAAAATTTTAGCTTAAGTGAAATGACTTTCCCAGGGTCACAAAATTAGTAAATTTCTCAGATGGGATTAGAATGCAAGTTTTTCTGACTCAATCCATTATGTCACCTTCCCTCAGATGGTGGATATAGCAGTGTTTAGGAGATCAAAGTATATCTCTCAAAACAGAGATCTCTACCCCAGAACCCGCTCTTGTTTTCCCATTTATACCAGCCTGCTTCACAAGTTAGAGAATTACCTCTCTACAATTACAACTGAAAACTGGGGGTCAGCATTGATTCTTCAGAAACCTGTAGATTGTTGAATGCTCTATCCAGACCAGCTTTCCTACTCAATAAAGGAGGACAACGGAGCTTTTAGTGAGTTTTGTCATAACTGATCTTCAGGCCGTCATTTCTCTCTCCTTTTAACTTAGCAATGTCACTTCAGTTGCCCCTCAAACTGCCTTTGATTGATCTTCATAATTATTACTATCATTCAACCCCCCAATTTGGTGCATAGGGGGGGTCTCACCAGTCTTTCTGAGAAGTTTGAGGCCAGAGCAACTAGCAGATATCTCTAGATCAGAAGTTATCTTCTTTGGGGAGGGGTGTTATGGATCTTTTTGGCAAACTGGTGATGCCTCTGGATCCCTTCTTTGAATGTTTTAAAATGCAAAAACCCACAAGATTCTATTGGAAATCAATTATAATGAAGTAGCTATATATGTATATATTTTTAAAAACAAGTTTATAGATCCCAGGTTATCAATGTTTGCTCTGGATGGTCCTATCCAGGTGACTTATAGTGGGTAGACAAAGTATCAATGAACAAATGGACAAACCATATAATAGGAGCTAGAAACCTGGTTTCTCAAAATGCACATGCATATATTCATAGACATACTCACTGAGGCACTGATTTATGGAGACCCAGAGCATCTGAGGCAACCTATTTAATGTCCCAGAGATAATCTGGCCATGAGGACACAAAAACAGAGGTCTGTATTGCACCTGGAGTCACCTGTCCTGAGGTTCTAAGAACTGGTGGTGTGAAGAGACACACAGAATCAGAAGACCAACCCTCTCACTTATTAGTTGTGTGACTTTAGGCAAGTCACTTAACCTGGTCTTCCATCTCAGAGAATTGGATTACATAATATGGATTACATTATATCCAACATCCTTTCTAGGTCTAACATTCTGTGAGTCTTAAGTTTAAGGAAGAGTATAGAACCTAACTTATGGGAAGTACATGGAACTTCTTGAAAGCTGTGTTGGCAAATAATTCTCCCTTTCCTCTAGCATACCATTTTCTCAGTTTCCACATTTGTCAAATGATAGGATGGACTAGATGTGTGGATGTGTGAACTAAATAGTGTGGCCTGAAAGGTTCTTTTCAGATCTAAGTCTGGAAGGGACTTAGTATGAATTGCATATGAAGATTTGGGAGAGATACAAGGGCAGAATAAATTGACTTTAGTTCTCAACTACTCTTTGTTAAGTTGCATAAATGGAAAAAAATAGCCAGAAAGCTTGGAAAGTCACCAAAGGGTTAAGGAGCATTTGGTTTTTAATAAAAAAGTTGTCCATAACTAACAGACTAACTGTTCTCTATGTTCAATTCTTCATTTTCCCCTCTCTTTCCCCTCATTTCCCCCCCACTGCCCTCAGTTGGGGCTTTTATGCTAAATGATTGTCTTCAAAGGGGAGAGTCTGACAAAGAACCATTCTAAAAATGGAATCTCTCTGACTCTCTCTATTTCTGTCTCTGTCTATCTATCTATGCCTCTTTCTTTCTCTCTCTTCTCTTCCTCCCTTCTCTCTCTCTCTCCTTTCTTCTTCCTTCCCTCCCTTCTTCGCTCTCTCTCTGTCTCTCTTCTTCTCTCTGTCTCTCTTCTTCTCTCTCTGTCTGTCTCTGTCTCTCTGTCTCTCTCCTCTCTTCCTCCGTCCTTCTCTCTTTCTCTCTCTCTCCTCTCTTCCTCCTTCCCTCCCTTCTTCACTTTCTCTCTGTCTCTCTTCCTTTATTTCTGTCTCTCTGTCTGTCTCTGTCTCTCTCTTAACTTAACTGGTATAAGGAATTCTACCCATTCCAGATTAATACCAGCATCTGAGATATGAAAGGTTCAGTGGTTCACCCAGTGTCACATAACCATTTATGTTTCAGAGGCAATATATGAACCAAGACCTTTTGGATTCTCTGGCTCTCTCTTCCTTATGCTAAAGCTGCCTCTCCCGTGGCCCTCTTAAAGTCTTTCTCCAAGACTTATAGGGGTTTCTCGGACAGGAGCAATTTGTGAAGCTCATTCACTAGTGCCGGCTGAGGAGAAATAACCTCAATTTCTTCTGAAAGGTGAGCTAGTAAAGGGCTGAGGGAGGCTGGTCAGTACAGAGCATCAGTCATCCAAAGCCTTTAAGCTGGCTTCTGACTTCGAAGGTTGCCATCACCTTGGAGAGCTCCTCTGTCCATAGAGTTGGGTTTCCCCAGAATTTGAAGTCTGCTGGATTTATCTTGTAAGGAAGTTTAACCCTGGGGTTGATTGGATCCTCACATCAGGAATTGCTTCTGTCTCTTTTGGTTTCTCTGCATCTGTCTGTGTCTCTGCTTTTCCCTTATCCCCCTCAATCTCTATATCTATCTTTTTGTAAGTCTCTCCCCCATTCCATCTCTCCCCCTTTCTCTGCCTCCTTTGTCTTTTTCTATGTTTCCTTTGATCTCTCTCCATTTTTCTCCTCTCCTAAATTTTCTTCTTTGTGTTCTATAAATTTTCTACT